>NC_135863.1:10315889-10633746 GCF_031162955.1 Sander vitreus
GCCTATGTGCTGTTTTTTTGTGTATAATCATTTCGTCAATAATAATTTCTAAAAAATTTAATTATGGGTAGTCAACAAATATATAAAAAAGTGTACTACACTACACACTAAATGACATATGG
Source organism: Sander vitreus (assembly GCF_031162955.1). Lineage (NCBI taxonomy): Eukaryota > Metazoa > Chordata > Actinopteri > Perciformes > Percidae > Sander > Sander vitreus. The sequence goes on from NC_135863.1 coordinate 10,316,012, forward strand.
ACAAAAAATAAAGTATTTAAAAAAAAATTTAATTTACAATCCTACACATTAAAGTGACAGTAAATAACTATCATAATCGTGATAATAATGACCATAAACGATTTTTATTTTGTGAAATACATAGACTGTAAAAGAAATGTGACTGTTTTTGACTGTAGAGGGCAGCATCTTATAATACAGCCACGATTACACACCGCAACGCCGGAAACTCGTTAGAAGACGACGAAGAAGAACAGTAGCTAGGTGCAAAATCGTGTCAGTGAAGGGCCAAGACAGCAAGTGAGACATCAAATCATAAAGCTATTCAATCACAATGGTAAGTATTTAACTGTGGTGTTCAGATAAAGCGTTAATAGTTGTCTTTTAGATGTTCTGTAGCACGCCTGCTAACGGTTACTTATCTAACGCTAACTGTAGCGCTGGGTGACATAATGCTAAATTAAGGTAGCTAACGTTAGCTAAATTAAACACAATTGACACAGTGGTTGTTTTCAAATGCGTGCAGACTTAACATGCAGCTACAGAAGACCTTAATATTGTGTTGGTGATTTACACTTCTTTAACTTTACAGTCTAGTGTGTTGCTTTGCAAAGCGGAAAGTACGGCGAGTATTATAAAGTAGCGCGAAGCTATAGCTACATAGTGTAGGATAAACCGAAACCTTTTCTGAACTTTTTGAAAATACATAACGTAAGTTAACCATTAAACCTGCAAATAACAGATTTTGCCAAACACACTGCAGGACGAATTTTGTGAACTTTTGAAAATCCAGATTAATATTTTGCACACCCTGCACAAAACCATACACCCTTAAAACAGCTTTATTGTACATATTTGTTATAGTGTATTTTACATAATTTTATTTTAGTACTTCTATTTTTACGTTCTTGACTGTTGCAGTACTTTGCTCTATTGTTTAACTAAACTAATGTTGATGAATTCCTACATGTGATCTGTTTTTGTCATTTTGCAGCTTCCACTATCTCTGCTGAAGACTGCCCAGAACCATCCTATGGTGAGGAGACACTGAAGCACTTAGCACTCTTGATGGGGCAACAACTTGACATATTTTACTGTCGATGATAAATACATGAATCAATTAATATTTAGCCTATAACTGTTCATCATTATAAGTAAAGTGTATTTCAAGGTATCAGATCAGAAAGTGATCAGTGAAAAATTGCTTACAGACTGAAAGCAGAATCATCTAAACTAAAGTATCAGATTTGAGGTAAAACAGTTTTCCTATTATCTTACTATATATTGCATCATGTTCCTGTTGCTGCTTCAGCTCTGGTTGTCTCATTTCCAGGTTAAATTAGTTAAAAAGTCATTCAAAAACTACCTCCAATCTTAACTACCTTCTGAACTTCCAAATTTAATTTAAAGTTCAGTTTGTTTGTTTTTGCTGTTATTGTTTATTGTAACTTGAAATCTGTGTAGCCTATAATTGCTTTGTCTTGTTTTTTGGAGAAAACTTGCTCTAGCCTCTGTCATGTCATCCACCCTTGCGTTGTGTCTTCAAGACTCTAAAGCAGCATGCTGTTTTTTGTGTCCTTTCTCTCCTCAGCTGGTGGAGCTGAAGAACGGCGAGACGTACAACGGTCACCTGGTCAGCTGTGACAACTGGATGAACATCAACCTGAGAGAAGTCATCTGCACCTCGAGGGTAAAGCTGAGCTCTGGTCTCACATCTCTGCTGTTACTTAAACTGTAGATCTAGTGCTTCTTACTACATCTCTATGGTCCAGTGTTTACATGTTCAGTAGATTAGGCTGTAGCTGTCAGTGTTGTCTGCTGTATATTAGCTACATTGCTCTGAAAATGTTACAGACCAATAACCACAGACGCTTTACCAAACACTCCCATGTACACATTATTTTTTTATTATGACACAAACAATTTGGGACATAAGAAAGAAAAACAGACAACAAAAAATGACAATCACTCCCATCAAAACAGTACAATAGAAGACAATACAACCTAGCCTAAAGATCTTCTACAAACTGAAGCTCGTTGAGCCCACCTTGTTTGTTTGTTTGACAAAAAGTGACATTATGTTTAGGATGCACTGACACCCTCACTCCACTCTAACAGGATGGAGATAAGTTCTGGAGGATGCCTGAGTGCTACATCAGAGGAAGCACCATCAAATACCTGCGAATCCCTGACGAGATCATCGATATGGTGAAGGAGGAGGTGGTGTCGAAGGGGCGTGGACGTGGAGGCACCCAGCAGAACAAACAGCAGGGCAAAGGAAGAGGAGGAGCCGGCCGCGGTGAGTGGAAACACTTCTGATGATCAGTTTTTGGTTGTTTCCGAATTTCTCTGCTAGTCCACACACTATCAGGAGCATCAAAGGATTTGCCCAAAACACTTGTAAGAGGGCTCTTACAAAAAAAATCTGGCAAGTGATGATAATAATAATAATAATTAGGGGTGTAAGAAAAAAAATGTCTACACTTGAGTATTGCAATATTTTATTTTGCAATACTGTATGGATTTTCAAAAACACAGTATTGATTATTTTTTAAATTTTTTTTTTTTTTAGTTTACGTGCAAAAATATTCATGTACGACAGTGGTTCATGTTTATGTTGTGTTTAAACCCCCTACCACTAGATGGCTCAGCTGAGACGCACCACTAGTGTCCTTGCCTAACAGTGCCTGACTTTTTGCTAGAAGCTAACAATGTAGCTATGGCTGAACTTTGGCCTACTTTAGCATATAACAATTTTGCTCACCAAGAACCTGTGAACCACAATCCCAAACCGGCTGTTTGATTTTCTGTGTACTGAATTGTTTACCTAAAGTAAACTTCTTTGACTTTTATGCACATCATGTCTTTTTTTAAATATTAGTTTTTCTAAAATTATACTTAAAAAAAATCCCAGTATAATCCCGATACAGTATATATATATATAAATCCCGTATAATCCCGATACGTATCGTATCGCCAGATTCTTGCCAATATACAGCCCTAATAATAATATAAAAATGAACGGACCATTTCTCTTTATATTTATCTTGCTCTCGTATTTCTCTCTGTAGGTCTGTTTGGCGGTCGCGGCAGAGGAATGACTGGTCCTGGTCGGGGCCAGCAGCAGCAGCTGCAGCAGCAGGATAAGAAACCGGGCAAACCACAGGGAATGAAGAACCAGCACTAACATCACACCTTCAACAACACATCCTGTTAATCAGAGTAATTCCTCCTTCAGTACATGAAGATAAAATTGACTCTCTGGTCTTTCCTTCTGCTGTGATGTTTTGTCAGGACAGACCATTGCAGAAATCACACCGGGAGATGTTGAGAAGCTGTGCTTTTGCACTGAATTTTGTTTTTTAGCATCTGTAAGTTGGTATTAACACTTTTTTTAGTATGACCATGTACCAGTGTATCAGTCAGAGCTGACAGACTCCTTCTTTAGAATCATTCATCATAATATGTCATCACAACTTTGCAAGAAATTTTTTTTATCGTAAAATCACATTGTACACAACAGTTTCCTATCAGTTGGTACACTGGAATGAGGTTTTTTAGTTTTAGTTATTTTTGTCAGCTGGTCTCCTCAGGTGTAGTTTTCATGGTAAAGAAACTGCCTAGCCCCAACTTCTGTTGCATGAATATTTTTTTAAAGTGCTCTTTATTTTTGTGTCGTTTGTGACTTTCTGTGGTTTGTCTGCTGCGCCGTACGGTCCGATCATGGCAGGTAGACCAGTAGACTGGCACTCGGGACAAGAAATCAGTCCCTGAAAATTTACACTTTTGTTAAAGCATTTGTAAGATGACACATAATGATCATTAGGATTTCCAGAAAAAAAAGATTCTCATATTCTTAAGTCTGAAATGGATAAGTCCAGTGTGTGTCATGTTGGTTGTTTCATTTTATTTTTGTAACAAAAGACGATGTTGTAATTTATTTACATTAGAACATGAGAATAAAACAACTTTTGTTAAAACGGTCGTATTTATTTAGAACAGTGTTCTTGTCTGCTCTTGCAATATTTTACTGCTACACTTTTTCACTTCCCTTGGATAAGTGTGTTCTTTAAATTATATAGAGAATTCTTGATTTATATCCAGGTTTAGCTAATGGTGGGTTTTAAAGTCCATAACAAAAAGAACTGTAATGAATAAAATTCAAGTCTGTGGATGATATGCTGTATAATCAAGACAAAAGTTAAAACCCCATGGGGATTTGCAGTCATGCCAGTTCTTTGTTCACATAAACAAGTTCATATCTTGAATGGGACTGAGTAATTTTTTTTTTTTTTTGGTAACAATCTTAGAAATTGTCTTGACAAAACGTGTAAACCTGATGAAATGTCTCATTTATCACAGAATAAAAAGACAATTATGTTAAGATTTTAGACAGTTGGTATTTACAATTAAGTATGCATACTTGCAGTACATTTATATTCCTGCATAAAGATTAAATTCTAAAAATAACAGAGTAACAAGTGAGAAAAATACAAAGGACACAGGTGCAGGGGAGAGAGAGGTATGTGTATGTGTGTGAGCATTTGTGTGCCCTAAAAGTGCCAGACCTGCTGATAAAACAGGTTATGACTCCTTTCCATAGCCAAAGCAGTCTACGCCCTCATCCTTAAACTGTTTCTCACTTATGACGTGAGGCTGGTGGCCCACTAATGTGTGACCAAACAGAATTGAATCCGAGGTCCTTTTGGGACACGCGTATGATTTTGTCATGGTTGCTGCTGATCCATACTCCATCTCCATGCATTAAAGGAACACACCGACTTATTGGGACTTTAGCTTATTCACCGTATCCCCAAGAGTTAGATAAATCCATACATACCCTTCTCATCTCCGTGCGTGTTGTAACTCTGTCTGACGCCCTCACCACTAGCCTCGCTTTCGCACTGCTACTCTCTGCTCCTCGTCACCACGGCGCTTCTCAGGTGCTGCAAGCAAATCACTCCGCCCAAGTAGCAGAGAGTAGCAGTACTTCACCTTTCTGAGAATATAGTTTCCAGTATGTATACGGTTAGAAGATGGCTGTGTCTCATGTGACGTTGTTATTTGTACCTCTGTGACTATACAAATCACAACATGTAAATAGGAAAATGTTAGCGTTATTTTGTCACTTATTGGGGAGCAGTAGGCTAGTTAGAGCCGGTTACCTCCAGGATCTGTGCTAAGCTAGGCTAGCGGCGGGTGCCTCTGACAGAGTTACAACACGCATGGAGATGAGAAGGGTATGTATGGACTTATCTAACTCTGGGGGATACGGTGAATAAGCTAAAGTCCCAATAAGTCGGCGTGTTCCTTTTAAATATTTCATCTTTTCAGACCCTGCCATTCCCTAACTGTCCAGCAGCTGTCCCTAGAGAACTTTCCTGCCTCTGCCACAAAAGCCATTCCCCCAATGCAGCCCGCTGCATTGAGGGAATGGCTTTTGTTTATTTATTTTTATTAGTCCTCAGTCAGTACCAGTACCTTTCCCTTGCCAGTTTGTCTTTGTCGCTTATGGGGCAGTACAATATGAGGAAGATATGTGATATGCGATAACATTGTTGAATATCGCAATAAAGATACTACTTGCGATAAACAGAGACATTCAAATATTCTCTTACATTTTACAGTGTAATTACTATGGAATGCTATTTTATTAAATAAATGAATTTTACATAAATAAATACATATGCCTATGAAATACATCCTAAAATAAACAAATGAGGCAATAAATATATACATAAATGTAAATATAAATGTATAGAGTCCCCTAAAATAAATAAATGTAAAACCCATTTATTTATTTATTGAACTACAGTGACTCATTTATATTTTTATATTTACATTAATTTATATTAATATATATTATATGTATTGCCTTCATTTATTTCAGGATGTATTTTTTAGGCATATTTATTTATTTATGTAGCCTAATTATTTGTTTATTTATATTGAATAAAATGGAATTCCAAAGTTTTCTACTGATGCTTAGTGTCAGTAGATAAATCCCTTAGTGTCTTTTGTTATGTGATACAGTCTTTCATGATGTGTTAATTGCGCAAGTTGATATCGCAATGACAATAAAAAAATGATTTATAGTAAAGCCCTAGTCTGCCTTGTCTGCCCGTCTCAGCACCAATGACCATTTGCCTGTCCTTAGTCTTCTTGGTACTGTGGCTTGTTCAGACTGATCTGTTGCCGACCTTTTGGCTTGACACTTGTAGGAGTAAAGAATGTTTTTTCGAATCCAATTCTACCTCCGTTGTCTGCATTCAGGTTCCAACATGTGTACAGATTGTGATGTCTAGTTGTCCAAGTTTACCATTAAGTTCTAAAATCCTTAATGTTATTACATCCATCTGTGCTTTGGAGTGTTGTAAACACAGTGTAATAAAGCTGCAACTTTATCATGGATGGAGACACTTTCCATGGGGACACAGTCTACACTAGACACCTTTCAGCCATCTTTTTCAGTCATCTGTCTGACAGAACAATTTCCAAGACAAATTGCCTTTGTACTTAAAGATACCCTGTGGCAATTTTCAACAGCACAGTGTTTTGATGAGCGAGTCTCTGTATTTTTTGCATCTCATGCTCTACTACCAGCTTTAGCTACAAAATGCACTGTAGACAAGGAGTAAATGTTCACCAGAAGCTTTACCAGTCCAACGTGTCTATGCCATCTAACTTATCAGATCCTGTAAATACTGGATTTGTATTTAGATCGCAGGATGACATTTTCACTGTATGCCAAAAATGACAAGAAGAAAAATCTTCAGCCAAGATGTAGTTTAAATGTCTTGTCTAATTTCTTTCTTTTTTTTTTTTTTTTAAGATTATGTTTTTGGGCATTTTCAGCCTTTATTTGGATAGGACAGCAGAAGACATGAAAGGGGAGAGAGAGGGGGAATGACATGCAGCAAAGGGCCACAGCGTCGAGGAGTAAACCTCTATATATGGGCTCTACCAACTGAGCTATCTGGGCGCCCGTCTAATTTCTTTAAAAACCCATTCTGGATATGTACGGTTAATTTGGTAGAACAATTTAAAATTCCTCTTTTTATAAAATAAAACAAGAAAAAGGCTGTAAAAGGTGACTGGGAAAGATAGAACAGGACAACTGGAAGAAAAACTGCAGTAAAGAAGAAGACTAGGGAGCAGAACAACATTTGAAGTTTAATTAAATTCATTAAATTAAATTTATGGCACTGAAATGAGTGGGATGGGTTAGGGTTAGTGGGATGCGTTGAGTTCATGTGGGGGGAATGTGTGGAATATTTCCTCCCAAAATGCAGGCATGCATAATATCCAAGATGGCATTTGTGAGGGAGGAAAATAAGACCATTTTCCACTGCCTCTGAAGTCAGTGCTCAAGGAGCGTGCTAAATCATATCTCATTGCTAGGCTGAATTGTTGACCGTGCTAACAGGCTTGGACTGTGTGTGTGTGTGTGTGTGTGTGTGTGTGTGTGTGTGTGTGTGTGTGTGTGTGTGTGTTGGGGGTGTGGGGGCTAATCTCAGGGCTGGGATATTGAGTCCTCCTCTTCTTTACCACCCACACATCTCTTCCACAGACACACTATAGCAGGCGCCAGCCAATCACAACCTCTTTTTCTTTCTATTGCTTTTACCTACGTCACTCTGCATGTGTTGCCATGGTGATCACTGATGCTCCCCCCACACTTTGTTTCTCTGCCTCTTTGAATCCGACTTGTGGCTGATGATGCAGGTAGGCTGCACACGTCATCACTTCACTCAGGAAGAAGGCCTATTTTTACCACTGGGCACATAGTATACCAAGCTGCCCAACATATTTATGAAACCGCATCTACCCCAGCATGCCTGGAAAAACATCTCTGCCCCCACACTCTGCATCTCTCTCTCTCCCTCTCCATTCATCTACCAGAAATGCTGTTCCTTCAAAGGCATATTTTTATTCCTTGAATTGAGATGACAGCAGTAATGAAGGTTTTACATAATCTTGTTTAAGTATCTACACTGTTTTATCTGTGATACTGTCACCAAAGGGAGGTTCCATACACATACTCACCCTCCATGAGGAGGTCAGAGGTTAGTGGTCAAATTCACCCATGGAGCACTAGCCTTACCACAGCTGGTAGAGTTTCTGTGTTTTGCTAAAGGGCACTTCAGCTGAGGACTTGCCTGTTGTGCCAGGGACAGATAACAGTGAAGGAAGTCAGCATTACATCGTTCACATGTTTCTGACAGGTCATTTTGAAACTAGGAAATTGTGTTTACTATTAGAGCTATGTTGTAATTTTTGGAGGCAGAACTATTATAGTGAGGCAAGGAAAAAAATTAAGCCAAGTGGACTAACAAGAATTTACATAGCTACCACATACTACCACAAATCAGGAATGTGCTGGATGCAAAAAATAAAGTGAATTGAAAAAGTCAACACATTGGACACTGGGTGTTTGCAATAGGGGTGTGCTGAGGTTTTGCTTTCTTTCCAAAGTGGTCCAAAATTCCCTGTGTCTAATGCGGCCTGTGGCAACTGAAGGTGGTGCATATACTCCAGGTTTAAATTGGGCCAGAGAAAGCTAGAGCTCAGCTCTATCTCCTTCAATATCATATCACACTTCACTTTTAGTTTTTTATTCTCCCAATAACATTAACATGGTGATGTTATTGATGTAATTTACTGCAAAGACAGATGTTAAAGGGAAATTCTACGACAAAACTTACGTTGTCAACTACTGATTAATGTTATCAGTTGCTGTTGCATAGTTGTTTTGGATATGCTTAAAAGGCAGTTAGAGGTATTAACTGCTAGAAAGGGCACACCCAGGTCACCTTATCAAATGGCTAGTCAAGCTTTTGTGAACAGTACTTTCAAATGAGTGGGTGGTGCTAGGGCATCATATATGGGGAGGTTGCAATTCCCTAGATTTTTATTGTACAACATGAGGTTCCTATGGCTATAGCTAGTAATAGCACCTGTGACAGACCACCAGTTTGACAATGTTGCCATGTGCTTCTTACCTTTGCTTTCTAGCTTTTTTGTAATACCTGTTGTCTGTCACTTGAAACCTTGTTTTTTTGTAAATTGTTACCTGCCTGAACCTCTACTTTGGATTTCCTTTCCTGCCTCAAATTTGTTTGCCTGTATTCACCCCCGTGACAACAGGAAGCACAGACTGACAGTGTTTAAGAACTGAATAAGATATCAATAACTTTTTTTTTTTTTTTATAGGCACAGCTGCTGCTCTTCATGACATAAATATATAATACTCACTAATACACAAATTTATATGTGTGAATGCGCTGCTGTTTGCCTGTTGTGGGGGTTCTGTACTTAACGTTATCTGTGCTGCTGGAGATTACAATTCTTGATTTGTATAAATATTATAAAAAAGGTCTATGTGGACCCAATTAAAACCCAATGGAAATTTGCAGTCACGACAGTTCTTTGTTCACATAAACAAGTTAATATCTTGAATGGGACCACAACCGAGCTTATCTTTTTTTGGTAGCATTAATCTTACACATTGTCTTTAAAGTTTTCGAAAAACACATTTACACGTAAGCCTGATAAAAGGTTGAACTAGATTACCAAATTCTGATGTGACTGATTACAGTCTCATTTATCACCGAATAAAAATACAATTATGGAAAGCTTAACAGATATGTTTTGAAAAACTGTTCTGATTGAGATCTCAGGCTACACATAAATACAAATTGATTTATTGATACACAAATGTAATCATTTCCAAATGTAAGTCATTTAGAAAATAGAAATATGTACTGCTTGCAGATGTACAACTGTAAAAGATGACTTGCTTTTCCCAGTTTGACATAAAATCTGTATGTAAGCAGATATTGGACATCACTTTGGTATCTGGAACCTTGTAACACACATTATTTTTGACATATTAAAAATAGTTGTTTCATTAATACAATGTTAAGACAGAGTTTTGCTGTCCATTACCTGATTTAGATTTTCTAAAACTAGAAAATATCAGTAGAGTAAGAGTACATGTACGTATATATTCAGGCTTTCAAACATCCCTGTCGTCACTCTCGTCAGTAGGTGACGTCACACACTACAATCATAATTTTCTAGAGTCTATAACTTCAAACATGACCAGACTGAACAATTAAACATGAATCAGATAAATCAAAAAGATCAAACAAACCCTCCAATCAATTCCGTAACTATCAGCTATATGTTCTTAAATGTGTATGAAAAATAAAATGTAAAGTATAATATTTTTTCTGTACTAGTTTATTGTACTACCATATAGACCCATTACCCTAATTATCAGATTCTGGTGGTCAGTAGTGAAATAGATTTTAGCCCAAAAATGTAAAAAAGCAGTTACACAGTATATTTTCCTGAGCCTTATTTTCTTCAAATGAGGCTTTGACATTGATTCTTCAAATTATTTCTAATGTAGTTACAAAAAGCATTAAATGAGCAGCTGGCTAAAGACAACACTGAAACTGTCAGGCAGCATTTACTCTAGTACAATCAGGTTTGGTATACTTTATAGTTCTTAAGGTCTTTCATACATAATTATCACAGAAAGATCGATACAAAAAAGAAACAAATAAAAGACAAAAAACTTTTTGGAAATAGACAAAAAAGTAAAATCTAACTTTTTTGGTTTTGAGAATGTATGATCAGCAATTAACCTGATAAACTCAAATCTCTCCAAAGTCATCCAGATTATCCCTCCATCATGTAGTCGTGTTTGGCTGTGGTGGCGCATTTCCAAGTCTCCACAATCTGGGACAGCAGCAGATTTTCAGGAAACTTTTCCTCCACGTAAAGAGGCACCTCCACTCCTTTACGGTCCATATAGGCACACACCGTCTCTTTCACACTGAGAAGGAGGAAAAGTTGTGGATAATAAGGACCATGTTTGCATACAGGAAAGCTAAAAACAGAAAATGATACCAACTAAACAAAATGCACAAAATGTAGCTTGACAGAGAGCTTTGGGATCTCCAATAAGATAATAAGTGAGTTTGAACAAAGTTTAGCTACACAGTACGTATTTGTATTGACAGTGAGGTTTAGGGGGTAATCCACATCTCTATTCAGGTCTACTGTGGGGAACAGTTGCATTAACAAGAAAATATTTTGTTTAACAGGTTTACCTCCAGGATGGTTTGTAGTCGTCGGTGGCCCTCGGACGTCCCAGACTCAACAGGAGGAACTCGTGCATCTCAAGCAGCCATTGGTCCATGTTTCCCCTGGACACGAACCCTTTTAGCTCAGTCTTGTCTTCCTCTGTCAGCGGTATCAGGTACTCAGCTGGATACCCCGAAAAGGGCTCCTTTTTTATAGAAACATGGAGTGAGGTATTTTATGTGTGAAACAGTGTATATTATGTGTAAAATGTTTTGTTGAAGTATACACTGAAATTAGCCAAAAAAATAAACAATCGGTCATAAAAGCATAAGTCATGATCCTAATGCCCAGTTTTTTTTTTGATTTTCTATTGTTGTGATTCTACTTGTTTAACCAGCTTACCCTCTTGAGACACAGCATGCTTTCAGATTTGAGGGAGGAGAGGAGTTGCCACAAAGAAACACAGTGTCTGAGCTTGCATCTGCCCAGAGCCTAAGGAAATAACACAGCAGAGTAAAGAGTCTGTTCCATACAGTCTGAAAGCACACAACAGGGATTTAAAAAAATATTAATTTATACCTACAGTTTTTTTTCTTTAGTTTTGGGGTTTAGAGGATATAATTAAGATGGGATTTATTATTAGGAAGCTTTATTTTTGTAGATTAACTTATTTCACTTGTGTTTTTTTGATGCCTGACATAATTTAATTAATGGTAATTAATGGCATTAGTTTAAAATGTCCCTATTTTGTGTAGATGGGGAACTACATAACATTTACTGTAAGACAGTGAAGTGATGTATTAAGCTTGTTTTCAGAGTTGTTTTGTCCAACTGTTGTGGTGGTAATTAATTACTTTACTCACGACCTGAAAGTAGTTATGATGTATGAAAGTATAGCTTCACAATTTTTCAAGTCTGTCTTAAAACACTGAACACTGAAGCAAGTTTTGCTGACATAGCTGTCCTTTAGCTTTAACCTTAACATATACAACAAACAAAGAGGCTGCACATGCATTGACCTGCAATATGTGACGATCGATGTGGTCGGCCATCTTCAGGATGTCCTGGAGGTAATTGACCAGCGACATCATGGGATCACCCCCAGTCATTGAGAGGAAACCCAGGAGCAGCTCCGCGATCTTGAGCGCCTCACACACCTCGCTGTAGGAGTCCAGCTCTCTGGACAAGGCGTTCCGGGTCAAAGAGGACAGAGTGTCCTGAAGGAACAACAAAGTATGAATAAAGCCTGAAGCCATAATGTGTGTTGTGCATTAATATGTGCACATTACAACTGTCAAATGTCATAGTTAAAATTGACTGACAGTCAAACGATCTATGTATGAATTACCTTCTGGATGAGATACCATTAACCATTAAACAAAATGTTGACCCACAATGTAATAAAAAAATGAACAGGTGAACTCAATGATTTAAATACAAGAAGCCATTTAAAATAATATAATAGTTTGTTTAATGTTGATTAATGAGCATTAGGTAATAAATCTGTCAAAAATAAACCCCTGCATGTTGCAACGACTGTAACCTTGTAGAGTGCAATCCTGAATAAAATGAATCAGCAACAATTGTAACAGATTAATACTTTAAGGTCATTTATCAAGCAAACATACCAAATATTCTCTGGTTTCAGCAGGTCACATAGAGGATTTGCGGCCCTTCTGTTTTATATAACTGTAAATTGAATAACTGTGGGTTTTGGACTCAAAACAAGACATTTAAGGAACCCTGGGCTGTGGTAACTCGTGATAGACATTTTCACTATTTTCTGATGCTTTACAGACAAGAAAATTACCAAAACATTAATTGTTAATGAAAACCATCTTTTGTTGCAACCCTAGTAAATGTCTTTCCTTAAATGTAATATATATTTGTGTTTTGACTAGGTAGATGTAAGATGAAATCTAATTGTATAATGTAATATGTCATCATTAATTTACCTGATGTACTTTTCCTTTAACAGCTTTGAAAATGGTTTCATAGTCCCTCTCTTGTGTGTTGACCAGAGTGGGAATTCCCTAAAATAAAGCATAAAAGAAAGTGAGTTTAGTAAAACACGGAAATATTACTGTTAAATAAGTAAGACATCAGAGCAGATAAAATACTGACAAATAAAAGTCAAATACAATGTTACAATTTGCTTGGTGAAAATGTCTTACTGTGTTGTTAACTAACACAATGAAAACCATCTGGTTTGCTAGTACAAAACGATATGACAGCCCAAAACAAACCAAGTCAAACAAAATGTGTCTGTTCCATATGGTTTTAGTTGGCTGTAGCCACTGTTTTAAGAGGATCGGTATCGCTACATGTAGCGCAAGGCATAATGGAGGTTCCTTGCCAAGGGGGTGCACAATCCAGGCAACACTGTAAAGGGCTGGTTAAGCTTGTGTAAGTCCATTTAATGTCTTGTCATTTTTCTTTAACCAAACCAGGCTGTGTGGACTCACTGTGTGTGTGATGAGGGGTTTTCCCTGTAGAAAACGGTTGAGGATCTGCTGCTGGATCCTGGGCAGGTCATATTGTGATATCATCTCATGGCCACGTTCCAAGCTGTACTGGCAGTTGGATAAAACCAGAGGAAGCAGGTCCTTCTCCAGCTCATAGTGGATCACATGCTGCTCCGTTAGCGCTGACACACTCACCTTGTAAGTGCTGTAGACATCACAAAGCAAATATACACTTTTTAGTCCTGGAATGACATTTATTAATCCCAACCAAAAATGCATAAGCTTTCATTATTCCACATTTTTTGTTTAAAAGTAAGATTTTTGGAATACAGTAAACATGTTTGGTTTTCAGCAGACGTGAATGTTCCATAATATATCTATCTTGGTGCTATTACAAAATTCATATGTTTTTAACCCAACACACGGTGTGTGTTCGCATGTTTAGCTTGTTCACAACAGTTGTTGAAAAGTCTGCATGTGCATTATGCTTTTACCAAATTCACATTAGGCCTTTTTCAAGGATAGGCATAAGCCTAGGATCTGTCATACTACTTACACTAAACAAGGATTGCATTAGAAAGGGTTAGTGTAATGCCAATTATGAACAGGAATAATCACAGCAAGAAAAAGCCCTTTCAATGTTCATTTTGGTTTTAGACAGACAAAATTGTGAAATCTTTTGGATCTATATGTTTTTGTGTGTTTATTTAGTAAAATGTGTTGAAAACCGATGTCCGATGTTTGTATTCGTTTACAATTTCAATACTTTTATTAATTATTTAGTTTTTATTGACACACTCTTTTTAACTGATTTTAGGGATAAGAAGCATTTGAAGATACTCCAAGAAATGACATCACAATAAGCAAAAATGCCAATGTAAGCAATGACGGGCCAGTTCTATTGCAGAGTTCAAAGGGTTAAACTGAAACATTCTCCCCAGCTCGTTGTTGGTCAACAAATTTGTTTTTGTAGCTCCATGTATGTTTTACCTGCTGTCCTCTCCAGTGTGGCTATCCACAGCGTTCACCAGCTCATTGTGTAGCGCCACCAAGTAGCTGACCAGCCCTGTGGCACACAAGCCTGGACCCTGCCGCCGGGGCAGGAGGTACTGCAGATCACTGTTCAGGTCCAAATCCTCGCTGCAAAATTCATCTGGAATTTTAAACTCACCTGTAAGTTGGAAAGGACAAATACATAAAACATTATGTCCAATACAACAATATGTTAGCATGTATTCATTGTGATATTTTATTAAATCACTGTTGCACCAAAGAAACAACTTTGTTTTGTGTTTTACTTACTGCTGGTTACAGACACTCTGAGCAGATTCCATGTTTGTAGGAAGATGTCAATGTGTTTCTCATACCCCTTCCTCTTTTCTGAAAGAAGAAATGTTAAAAATATTTACATAGTTCCTATGACGAAAAATGGAACAAGGAAAGAAATATAAGCCATCTGTTGTTGTCTGTCCTATAACCCATGCCTCCCTATAATTTAAGAGTCAGTCAGTCAGTCAGTCAGATTTAGTCAATTAAATGTTTGTCTCGCATTGCCAGATCTTCCTCCACAGCGCTGCGGAGGAGGTTCTGGCTAGTCCACGAAGCATTCTGGGATGGGAAAAAAACGTGCTCTGGTGTATTGGTATTACTTTAAACCAATCACAATCGTCTCCGGCGGTGCTAAGTGCCGGACACAATGACAGTGCCTCTGCAAAATAGCCTCAGGAAAGAACTTGTCTTGGTAGGCCGTGTACGTTCAAAGGTTGTTTTAGTCGTGCAACAGAA
Organism: Sander vitreus; assembly: GCF_031162955.1. Lineage (NCBI taxonomy): Eukaryota > Metazoa > Chordata > Actinopteri > Perciformes > Percidae > Sander > Sander vitreus. The sequence continues at coordinate 10,331,338 of NC_135863.1, forward strand.
AACTCAGATTGGACATAGTCTAGCTAGCTGTCTTGATTTACCCTGCAGTGATCTGAGGAGCAGTTAACCCTAGTCATCAAAAATAGACCGCAGTTTAAAATGCCAACACAAAGAGAAAATGAGGTACATCCGGCGGAATTTCCAGAGGAACCAGAGCAATCACCTAAATGAATCGTCGTCGATATAATTATATGCTAACACTCTGAGAACAAACCAGGCTTAGGTCTAGTTATTGCTCAAAGATTTCACAGCTGTACCTGTTTGTTTCTCAATGAACTCTCCGATGGAGCCCACTATCTGGTCAGTTGCGTTCTGGAACTTTCTCACCAAGCGTTTCTGCAGGATTAGGATGTCTGGAAGGAACTTAATCTGCCGAAATTCTCTCTCCTGAAAAAGAAAAGACACATATTCATCATATGCTCATAACCATATGCAACATATATTAAGTCATTAAGATAAATGACCATAATATATCTCTGGCCCATTTATAATATTGCTGATCAAAACGAATGACTATTTGTGAAAATAAAAAAATAATTTTTCATTTTATTGAAAATTGAGGTTTATTGAGGTTTTTATTCTGATTTCTGTTTTGAAAGATTACTGAGACAATAAGGACAATTTTTTTCACTCAAACATTTCAATTACACAGATAATAAAATAAATCTAAATGTATTGTGCATTACTTCCTCAAATTGTTTTGGAAAATAAAAGTATTATGAGTAATGGGGCTAAAAAAAGAAAAAAAAGTTATCCTGACGGTGGTGATTGGGGATCGGCTACACAGCTATCCCCAAGAAGTAGAAGAAATTAGAAGGGTGTATCCCCTCAGGAGCAAGACTGTATTCATCACTCATGCAATGGCAAATTATTACTTTTAGAATATTAATGCAGCGCCTGTTTGGAGTGCGTGCCTGTTCAGAAGGATTGCTTGGTTCCCAGGTTTTTCAACTTTTTCTAACTATAAGCGCGGTTCAATCAGTCGCGGCTCGGCTGCGTGTTATTTAGAGATTCGGCGTGTCACCTTATTTTCATCTAGCCGTCACACATCCAGGTACTGATACCGGTACCTTAATTTGGTTCCGGTACCCAACGGTACCTTTTTTGACACTTTCCCTCTGTAATGACAACAAATTAATTTCAGTTGTAAAAATGATTTCAAACCTATTTATCCTATTTACTTAAAAAATTTAGTTATTTATTTAGAACATTTAATACTCCACACAACATAAAACCCCTCCCTCTCCCCTCCCAACTCCGTACCTACAATCTACCAGATCAGATAATTATTGATTTCTTACACTGGAACCTTTATTCTTGTATTTGTATCGTATTCTATTTTAGCCTTTTTTTTATTTCCTATCTCCTTTTAATTGCTCTTAGATGTTTTATGTAAACTACTTTGAATTGCATGTTGCTGAAATTTGCTATAGAAATAAAGTTACCTTTCCCTACAACCTCCAGCCTGTCAGTCGGTCACCAGGGCATAGAGAGCACTGTTGTGCCTGCCTGTCACAAAGGAAGAGTAACCGTGCTGCAGCCGCTTTCAGCTCGCAATTATATTATATTGCAGCAAACGCTATCTGCATGGAGTTTTGAGGGGGGGATGCAAGTGTAACCACACTTGTAACCACTTTACCGGCATTGCCGTGACTCACTTTGACTTAAAGTGGAACTATTATGCTTTTCCCTATTTTCTGTCATATCTATGTTATAACAGATTTTTTTTTAATGTTAAACATGGCCAGAGCTTCAAATAATGAGGTAAACATATTTCAGAGAAATCACCATGAGCTAAAACAATCAGATTTCCAACCTCTAACAGTTTTTTCTACTCTCGGCTAGGTGTTACGCAACTCCAAGCCGGCCATCTATGATTGGTCAACTGCTCCAGGCAGCAACTACTGGAGTGTTTTTTTAAGCTACTGCGGTGTTAACATTGTCCTGCTTACGGCAGTAAAAGATGTAATCTTGGATGCCTGCCGATGTTCTTAATTCTCCCCAATTCCGGGTCACATTACTCTTGAAACATTTCCGATTATGCAGTATTTGGTTTAAAAGCCTTTATTTCGATTTTTGATGGTAGAAAGTGCTGCTATATTGTATTAGTGTCCATTGCTAACTACAGTAGCTGTGTGGTAACGCTATATAGCTGTAATCTTGGTGGTTAATGTTGGTCATTTCTCCCCAATTTCGGGTCACATTACTGCCGGAACATGTCCGGTTGTGTAGTATTTGGTTTAGAAGCCTTTATTGGTGATTTTTCAGGGTACAAAGTCCTGCTATATAGGCTACTCTGTTGAAGTCAGTCTCGGGCTCCAGAGTGAAACAACACAGCGGAGAATCAAGAGACTCGCGAACATGCGCTGGCCAATCAGAGCAGACTGTGCTTCTTAAAGGGGTGATAGAATGATTATGTAGGGTATTTTACACTGTTCCTTAAGGTCTCCTAATAGGGTATGTAACATTGGTTGGGCTGAAAATTGCCCGAATGCTACTTTATTAGGCCCTTAACTACCCTGTGAATATAGCTCTATTTGGAACAAGAGCTTTTCTTCCAAATATGGTATGCTCATGAATATTTAGATGAGCTGCGCACTGATTGGTTTGAGCGAACCACATAGAAACACATTGGAGACGAGACAGCAGGTCTCATATTTCAGACACTGCAAAGTTATACATTGTTTGTCGGGCTATTTTGTTATTAAATTCACTTCTGAGACTTTTTTAAGCGAGAAATCAACTATATAAAGCTCAAATATGGGCCGTTTTACGAAAATCGATGGCTAATTGCAAATTTGGTAAGACGTGTCGGACTTTAGCTAGGAGCTCCACACAGTCTGACGAGAAAGCGGAAACCTCCATACTCAGTGAAAGTCATTGTTTCCCTGGGTACTGGCCTACTGGAATACTCGGGGCTGGTAGCTATATTTACAGTTTGAATTTCCTATGTGTACAGATCGCGGCTAGTTAGCTTCATTTTCGGCATAATTAGAGTATATTTACAGTTTGAATTTCATCACCCCACTTATATAACATCTACCCCAAGGTCTTATAAAGCTAACAATGATGTCCGATTTCAATTTAATGAAGTTTTTGTGAACATTAGGGGTTTCGTTAGCTGCAACTGTCCCTTCAATCCTATGTGTACAGATCGCGGCTAGTTAGCTTCATTTTCGGCATAATTAGAGTATATTTACAGTTTGAATTTCATCACCCCACTTATATAACATCTACCCCAAGGTCTTATAAAGCTAACAATGGTGTCCGATTTCAATTTAATGCATTTTTGTGAATTTCAGAGGAATTCTAAGAGGAGGCTAGCTAGCTCTCATTGACAGAGCTCCATCCAGCTGCAGGCTCTATCAATGAGACTCGTGGACAAGAGGTGTTTATTTCCCCGATCGTTTGTTTAAATAACTCAACACACTATAAGATTAACTGGAACCTGTGGTAAGAGATTGCTGGCGTAACAAGCTCGCTGACCGCGCTCTCACTCACACACACCGGCCATTTAGCAGGAAGAGGGGAGCTGCAGGCCCTGGAGCTCTGTCAGGGCAGCGGCGTTTGGTAGTCCATTAACCCAAAAAATGGTGACTTTGCGCGGGTATGGAGTGCCGTGGGCTGCCAGCCGTGACGGAGCTCCATCTACCTCACAGCAGGCCGGGGTCTGTGAAGGAAGGCAGGCTGGGCGGCGAGGCAGCAACACAGGCAGCACCGGCCGCTGAACTCCGACACACAGTCGGACAAAATTTGCAATTAGACATCAATTTTCGTAAAACGGCCCATATTTGACCTCTACATAGTTGATTTCTCGCATAAAAAAGTCTCAGAAGTGAATTTAGTGGTAAAATAACAGATGAACAATGTATACAATTTCTGAGATCTGCGCGACCTATTCAGAAGACTAAGCTGACCTCAGATCAGTGGTGTAGCCTATGTAAATGTTTGGGCGTGACAAAGATAGAGACTAGAGCCAAATGAGGAGGAGCCGCCGAGTTGATGTCAACTAGGCGGCTCGTTGAGATTTGCCCGTTTTCAGAGGCAGTTTCAAATTGTGAGATTTGCATAGGAAAGAGGTGTCAATGGGATTTTGAGGTTCTATGTATGTCCTAGTTAGCCACTAAACTGTCATTATTCAACTATGACAAGGTAAAATGGGTTTTGCATCACCCCTTTAAAGAGACAGGCGCTCCAACAGAGCATCTAATACAGAGTGTGAATACAGGATCAGCAGCCATGGGCAGTATGATAAAAAATAAAGTGTTTTTTGAACATTAAAGCATGTAAACATGTTCTAGTCGAATCACAAAATACAAGTATGAACCTGAAAATGCTATATAATAGGTCCACTTTAAACAAACTGCCAAGGTGTTGCGCTTCGCTCCATCTATGTCAGAGTGGAGCGCAGCTCTCTGTCAACATGCAGAGAGGACAGATATGCTCGCAGTTCTCTCAGGCACCGTTTGATTTAACATGAATCGGTCATCGTTAGTAGGCTACCAACATAATTTGGTTGTTACCCAACCCTACGGGCGAGGGAGGGACTGAGCCTGGCTGAGCCTGCTGGAAAAAGCTGCCACAGCGCATAGTGATGTGCCCCGGCCCCGGGCAAGAGAAGGAGGGAGCCGGGCTCAGCCTTAAACAGCATGCAGAACGGCCGCACAAATGTACGCAACCGCCGGCAACAAAACAACAACGTGCTAGAGAGCCCAAGAGCCCTGCCGTTCATCTAACGTGTCTGTGTAGGATTGTATTTGCATGTAAGGTAGACAGCAATAGGTTTTTGGCGGATGACCACTTTTTGGCATATGACACCACCCAGACTTCTTGCTCTTGACCAAACTGATGAATTTAAAGTAATTTAGTCACAAAGCTTTACATCTCACAGACATTCACCTTCTGCAGAAACCTCCAGAGAAGAGGCAGCTCCTCCTTTTGGTCATACTGCTCCACAATGTGTGTGAGGCTGAGCAATGAGAACCTCTCCCTGCAGCTCCACACTGCTGAGCTGTGGACCGGAGAGCCCTGCGGCAGCGATGTCAGGAAGCTACAATCATCACCGAAGATCGTCCTCATGATGAAGTTGGAGGATACACGGGAGTCAGTCCTGATGCTGCCCTTTGCTTCTTGCAGGAGTTGATCAAGATCCTATAGGCACAAAATATTAGCAGTAGTAGGAGAGTTTAATGCAGCAATGGAAAAAAAAATATTGTGTAAAAAAAAACATCAGCATCCATCTGCAATACATATAAGAATATGAAGAGAAGCATTTATTAAAATTAAACATAATTCAATAAATGTAATAAAATTAGCTTATAATAAAAGTATTCTGATATCGACATTGATAACTGAGTATATGGTCATACATTATAACTATCAGTCAAACTGCCCATTTTCAAATATCATAAAAGCTTCATTGTCATTAAAAAAAGGAAAAGAAAAATGTAAAATGGTAAAAAGTTACCCTCAACAGAGGTGCCATCATATCTACAGCCACAGTAGTCTCCCACGTGTTTCTGGATGCTTTGGTTGTTAGGTAAGGATCAATATCAGCTAAAAAAAAGTCAAACAGAAGGTATTTTTGTAAAATGTACTGTTATGCATGTTATGTATTAATTGTTAAAAATAAACAAACATTCAGAAATGGTAAGATCCTTTATACAAATACAGGTTTCTATGCCTATCCTACAGATTTAGAAAAATCCAACGCTAAAAAATCTTGTAATTTGTGTAGGTTGTGTGTCCGTCTTTTAGTTTAGGAGACAGAATCAATATTTGTTCAATGTGCATGACAAATATTTACATATTGACAGAGGACAATAATCCTGGAACAAGCAAAAATGCCTCAGATGGTGAATTGGCAAGAACGAATATTATATGACTGACATAACGTGCAAACACTTTAGTTTTATCGAAAACAGTTTATAGCACACAGCACTAGGTGGAATTGCTATTGGAGGTATTGTTTGTTCTCTATAAATTAGAGTGTGGTCTAGACCTACTCTACCTCTAAAGTGTCCTGAATTATCGTGCAACTAACAAACAATTATTACAGTTGGTGACTGACTTACAGGGACTGGCCTGCAATAGCTCTTGAAAGGATTTGAGCACCAAGTGCACAGTTGTAATAGTGTCGTCCACTCCTCTTCCCAGTGTCTGTGACAGCTGATTCAGATCCTTCATTATGTGTAGACTGAGAAACAAACACACATCCTCCACAGGTGGCTGGATGATGTGCTGGACAAACTAAAGATATAGAGATTGGGGGACAATGTCATAGATTCAAAAGAACAGCCACAATTAATAGTTTATATCTATTTTGCGGAGAGATTAGTATCTGGATAGAATCATTTGATACACCTGCTACACACAATGTCAACTCTGAAATATTGTTGGCACTTACAATCCAACAAAGTTACCTACGGCTCAGAAAGTGCAACACTTAGGGGTTGATATCTAATTTTGAGAGCAAGTCTTCATCTGTTCACCTGGGACTTCTCTGAGGCTCCCAGCAACATGGCCAAATGTGTAACCAGCCTGACCAGAGTGAAGGGACTCAGAGACATGTTTTTGGTGTCCAGGGCATCTGGGTTGTTTCTCCGGTCAGGGTCTCCTAGGATGTGGCCAGGCCTTGTGTTATCCCTAAAACAGATTACAATATCATTAAGTAAGTAGTTTGGGGGAGTTGTATAAATGTAATGGTACCGGACATATATTACAACTACATTTACAATCAGTTTAAAAAAAGGAGTCACAAATTATCATCCTAGTCTTGCTAGTCTCACATTAATGATACTAATTTGATTTTGTTTAATATAAAACAGTTTTCTTAATATCTGAGTCAGTAGAATTGGTATTATGATGTTTAAAAAGAAAAACATCTAGTATATTTCCAGCTTCCCATATTATGGCGATTAATGGGGACATCATGTGATGTTCCCATTAAGCTGGAAATATACTAGATGTTTTTATTTTTAACACCATAAATATAAAAATACTGAACCTCTGAAATCTATTGCTGTGGGTGGTCATTTATCTTGTGCTCACCAAAACAATCTATTTAAATTTAAAATCGTTGCTAATTCTTTAAAAACTATACAGCAAAACTGACAACCTTGCTTTTTTCCACCGACTACTATATATAATACTTTTGAATGATCCCTTGCTATATTATGTCCTATGCAAAATCCTGTTTAATGATACTCACTGCTGAAGCTGAATTGGTCTGAATCCCTGCAAGGCCGAATGATTTTCTCCTCCAACCTCCTGGCCACACTCCAGACATCGGCCTCGCTGCATGGGCAGGCCGCACTCCAGAGGAACGCAGCAGATCAGATCATTTTCTTATCTACTCTATGTATTTATAACTTCATGTCTGTAAACACTGTGCAAATAAATTAACTGGTACTGCAAACAAATTGCTTACCTCATCAACAAAGCATGGATGATTATTTGGACAAACTGTGAAAAAACAATCAGCCAATTAAAATAGGCTTAAATCACCTGAATTATTGAGACAGTTTATGTGACTCCTTTAGCATTTGATATGATGACGCAAATTCTAGAGCAATACAGATTATCCGAGGACTTTCAGACATCTGTTATAGAAAATTGTTTATTCAAGATAATTATTTGAGAAAACTAAGCTGCACAAATGAATGAAATGAAATTAAAATGGTGGTTTATTTATGAATGAATGATACTTACCATACCAAGTGAGCTTCCCATAGTCTTGTTGTATGGCTGCTTGGGCAACAGCTAACATGTCATCAGGCATTGTGGGTATAAATGCCGCCTGTTAGGTAAAATAAAATGAAAATGTTCAAACGTTCTCATGAAACTAACATGAAAATAATCATCAGTTTTTATTAAAGCTATGAGTATGTTAAAGAGCTTTTCCTTACAACTGTTCTGTTCTTCTTCAATCTGTCTTGGAATACACATACCCATCCACTTAAGTTTAAAAACATCTCTAGCACTAGATTATGCAAGGCACCTTAAAGTTGTAAAATTGACAGCCTTCTGTCATGTAACACCAAGGAGAGTTGTAATGATCTAAAAAGTCCAATATGACACACGTGTACCTGCATATTTTCAGGAGACAGACCAAGTTGCTTGAGTGGCATCACCAGGGGATGAGTCCCAGTGAGCAGCACAGCTGCCAGATGCATGATCAGCTCGATGATAGTGTTGTAAACAATAGTATGACCAGGGTACATGGCCAGGGCTCCCAACCTGTTGTGAACCAAGGCTGAGGCAAAATCCCTTACTTCTCTTTGATGTAAATACCTTGAGCCCTGGATGAGCTCTCCAAAAGCCTGGCATCGCTACAGGGAAGATATAAGAAGACATACAGTGGCAATTTTTTTATATCAATATTGAACCATTTTCACTCAACATACGTTTAAATTACCGTACAGGCCGCAAAACAACAATGGTTGACATGCTTTAAGTAGCAAATGAGGCAGTCTCTTTCATGAGGGATTAATTGATCCCCTGATTGTTCTTTATTCATAGTCACTTTTTCAATTTGTAAATGAATAATCTAATCCAATTTTCTGAATGATATCACCCGATGTTTAACTCTCAGCGGCATACTATTGTTTAAGATGTTTAATATATTATTCAGTTTGTACAATGGTGTATCTTATCCCTCTACGTACCTCAGGAGTTGGATGAATGCTTGTATTTGCAGATCTGTACAGAGTAGTAACCTCTCGGAAAAGCGCCAGGAGGATGAACATTGTTCGATTTCTTGGCGGCGCGGTGCATTTCTAAATCAATGTAAAACAAACAATAATTAATGAGTGAGCAGCTACTATTCAGAGTGAATGGGTATTTGGTCCCAGTAACAACTATGGTAATGAAATCGATCTCAAGGAACATGTCAATGTGTTTTCAAGTTTTAGCCCTTTAATTGCATAGTTTTATACTTTTAAATCTATATTTTCTTCATTCCAGGTAGTAAAGCAAATTTCCTAATATACAGCAGCAGTGTTTGATTGATAAAAACGATTACCTGGGATGTAAAGTAGATTTGATTTGTAGTAAAAAGGCTAAAAGATTCAAACTCATTGACATGTTATGTATTATATACATTGTATAACTGAAAAGAAACAGCTTTCTCATACACTACCCACATAGACTGCTGGTTGAAAAAAAAAAAGATATTCTGTCCCTTGTGTCAAAACAATGTAACATTTACAGTAATGGGTCAAAAGTATTACTTGTAGTTTGGTAAATTAAATTCAAATACCTCGCAGACGTCTTCTATCGGCTCAACATCACCGTCCACTACTGCCTTGGCAACTGCATCCCTTACTGCCTTGTATTCCTCTCCATAGGCAAGAAACTGGTCCATCTGGCCTCCATCTTCATTCTGGTCACACCATAAAATGAGTTAGAGGAGCAAAAACAATAATAATGTAATATATCCAAATATATGGATATTAAATAGATATGAGATGTCCTGTTGGCTCCCTGGTCCCAAAACAATCTAATAACTGGGATACACTTGACAGATCTGGTTTGTTTCCATGTTTAAGTAAGTAACAACCTGCAAATAATAATATCAAATGATAGTGCCTTGCTGATCATTGGCCCTACTGGCTGCATCATGTAATAATTGTGAGATGTTTACATACATTTTGTTTTATAGTAGATTTGCTCATGAATGGTGGTGTACCTGCTGATGGATCTCTGTAGGGAAAAACCAGCTGAACTGTGGTTGTTTCACCAGTGTCTGGACGGATTCAACACCCTCCCATTCGCTCAGTTTGCGAATCAGATAAACGCGGTACCAATCATTTCCACTGTCCTCACAGAACTTAATCACCATGTTCATGAAATCTTCTGCTCCATCTGGGACATTGTTGTCTGCAACAGCAACACAGTCCAATAAACTCTTAATTTTTGTTATTGCTAACCAATGCAAACTGTCAGCGGTAGTGAAGTTATCTCTTACCAGACAGATTGTCACTGATAAGCTGGGCAGCCATGGTGAGTGACAGGCGCAGTCGTGCAATGTGCTGCAGATGTTGAATAGACACTGTTGCTGAAACAGAAGTACCATCAGCCAAAAAGTTGTGCAGGAATTGTGTTTCATCATTGTAAAATGGCTTCAGCTCTTCAGCCGTGTCAGATTCTTGAGGCATTTTTTCCCACATGGAGTCCTGCAAAGAAAAGATATTAAACTGTCATTTCAACTGACTCGTGTCAGCAATGTGCAGAAACTGAAACAACAGTTTGTGATACAGCTGCCATCCAAACTCCTCCTGAACCCTTCCTTTCACATTCAGATACTGTAGGGCAGTGGTAGACAAATAGCAGCCTGTGGGCCAAATCCAGCCTTCTAGCAAACGTATCTGACCCCCTGACAAAACAGAACCTTTCACTTTCAAAGCTTACATCAAAACTTTTGCATGCTTTTGCACATATGCAAATCCCAAATATGACCTTTTAAAGGTCCAATATGTAATATATTTACTGTAATAAATCCAAAAATGACCCCAATGCATCATCAGATATTAAGGATATTAAGGGCTGTAAATCGGAAAGAGAGGACCTTGAGTTTGCAGTGTGTTTAGCGATTGTTGCCGTAATTCTAAGCCAATAAAGTGTGTTCAGTCGGGTGGAGAGGACAGCAAGGTAGTGTTATTTTTAGCGGATCCTACCATAATTCTAAGCCTAGAAGTGTGTCTCCGTCGGGTGGAGACGACGGCGAGGTTGTGGTGTTTTTAGCGGTTCCTACCGTAATTCTAAGACAAAAAGTGTGTCTGTCAGTTGGGTACAGAGCTCCGCGTGAGCACAGGCTTCTATGACTGTCAATATAGCCAGCATCTAACGATAGCTACTCCGCTGTGCTGTGAAGTAATGTCTGGCTATGTGAGACAAGCGTCTAGCAACATTGTTGAGGATGCTCCTTCAGCGCGCTTTGGAGGACGGTCTGGCAAAGCGAGACTATGGATGCTGCGGTCTCAGCCTGGCAACCTCCGTCAACTTCAAGTCTGAGGAGGAGGGGGCGGGGGGGACGTCTCTCTCCAGTATTTTGAATTTGTACTGCAGTAACTATTTTAAACACTAGCTGTCAGTATTACATATTGCACCTTTAACATCTAATACTGCAACCCCATGATGAGAGCAATCAATATATCAATACATTGTATTCTTAAATGCATCAAAAGAAATGAAAAAAGCATTTACACCTACACTCAAACACTCTGTAAAAAGCAAATAGTAATAATTTGGATGTCTAATGTCCTGCTAGAAAAATAATTTGGTTTTGGGAGATCACACTTAGTATAGAGTGGGAACTCTTCTTTCTACTGTATCTATCTGATACATTTCTACACTATTCAACATAATAAAACAGTACTGTTATATATTTGTTTAAAATATGTTTTACCTCCAAGCAGTTGATGTACAAGGCATAAAGCTCTGCTTTATCACCCTCATCCACAAATATGCTTTCTTCAACAGATGACAAATGCTGCTGCAAATATTCCTGGACTTCATCAAAGCTGAAACACAGTTAGGTTCATCATACACTTCATACAATGCAGAGGAGCTTCAAAATGTGCAGAAGAGTAGATTAAATCTATTCCAACATTTTCTCACAACCGAATCCTTCAATGTGATTAAAGCAGCAATGCTGTCAAACTCTTTTGTACTGTTGCTGACAGAGCTGCCATTTATACCTAACAGACAGCATCATTTACATTCAGATGTGTAGTTTTGACAGCATTTAGTTTACCAACCTGAACTTCAGAAGCAGTTTGAGGATCACAGATCGCACGACTGGGTTTTTATCGGGTGACTCATCAAAAGGCGACAGATCTTTGGTGTGAATCTGTTTATTTTCTAGTTTGAAATATGATTAAGAGTATATATTAGTAACATATTAAAATTGAGGGGATAAAAGAAATTAAGATAAAAGATAAAGAAAGATAAATAATTAGTGTAAAAAAGAAAAAGAAAAAGAAAATTGTATTTAAAGGTCCCCCATTATAGGAATGTACTGTATGTACTGTACAAAATGGTCAAAGCTATCACATAGTATCAGAAAAATCAAGGTTCATTAGAAAATAAGAAAATAAAGAGGACACATGCGGTATATATGATACATGATGTTTCTTTGAGCTCTACCTGTGGTACCTGTCTCAACCATCAGGTAGGACAACAGGTGGGCGATGACACGTGTTTCTGGTGGCGTGTTGTCCTTGAAGCACACAGTGGAGAGCAGATCAATGAAGAAACCATTGCAACGCCGCCTAAATTCTGCATTTTTCTTGATAGAAACACTGCAGAGTCACAAAAATCAAATGCAACATAAAAATTAAAAATCAAGGTGAGGAAGTTCTATCTGTGTTTATAAGAAAATCTCCAAATGTGGCTAAGCTAAGTCTCCTGATTCCCCAAATATCAAACTCTGTCAGGGGACTTTCTTGCTTGAATTGACATGCCACTGTATGTCTTCTTAGTGATACTGTGTTTCACGGTGACATCTACTGAATCACATATGTTCACACCCACTACATAATAAGCAAGTCTATTAAATACTACGACTGCACACACATATACAGGATAGGTGAATGCACAATAGAAAATCACTGAGTGATATTTGTCTCAATGTCTGAGTGTACATATTTCTTACATAACGGGTGGCTCATTAAACAAAGCTGCTAAGCACTGTACAGTGCAAAAAAGGCTCCTGTGCACTTAATAACCACAGTGGTGCATTGAGTAAAAGCCAATAATCAAGTTCATACTAGCTTTCATCACCTTAATAGTCTAACTCTAAGAGCTCTCCAGTGGCTATTCTTTACATGAAATATATAAAAAAAACTCACCTGATATCTTCAGAGACATGTGGTTGAAAGTCATCTGGTAACTGCTGCCTGCAAATGGGACAGGAAGTCTGTCCTGCATCAAGGCTCTCCCTGATGCATGTTGAGCAGTGGATGTGATGGCATGGCAGCTCTACAGGGTCCTGAGGCTCCCTCATGCACACCCCACACTGAAGTCCAAACCTTGGTGAAAAAAAAACCCAAGGTCAACCAGATTCACTGAAGTGCAGCGAAAGAACATTCTTCGCTATTTCATTTAAAATAACTTAACTGTCAAATTAACAAGCCCTTACCGAAACAACTGATCACTTGCCCCCTGCTTACAGGATTTCAGTACTTTAATCACAGCTTGAAAAGCCTTCATTGATTTTACATCAGAGTTTCCCTCCAGAACCTTTGAAATAGGTGAGAAACATTGGACATAAATAAAACAAAAGCCATAATGGTAATTGTTCACTTTTTTCAGTTGGCTGACGTTATGTAAAATATAACAGCATGAAGACCATTATGAGAATTAGATGAAATTAGATGGGTTAAAAAATGAACCTGGGTCACATTGGATGAAGGTCACACTGATTATGTCTGTTAAAAATCGACTCACCTTGCTTAAGGTTTTAGTGTGATTCAGGACCAGTGTTCTGAGCTGATTCTCGTCATTATGGAAACCCAGCAGCATGTGTTCCACAAACAATGAAAGGATGTAGATGCGCTTCCAGCCATTACTATAATATATAACAGACCATAATCACAGTTAGTGTGTTGTAGAAATATATACAGATTCACTATCCTCCAAGGCAGTATTTTATATCAGTGCTGGGGTTTTCCAGGAAATTGGTAAGCAGAAATACATGGCCTTTGCAATGAGAAAGAGCACCACTGCTTGATTTGCCTGAAGCTTAATAAGTTTAATATTGTATTATGCATACAAATCTTAATTATCCACTACAAAAGCTGTCACAAAGTCTTTTTAAGTCCTGCTTTTCCATTCTGCCTGTTCCTCCCATCCACCACATTCTCCATCCATCCACCAGATGCCCTCAGACTTTCCCACCTGTTAGTCTCTAGTAGCTACTATAGTAACGTAGCAAATTTAGTTTTTGTGCACTGCAAAAAACTGGGGGCTTGAAAAATACTTTCTCTGAGCTATTCATAGTGTACTTTATCAATTGTAAGGATTTTTGACTTTGGCATTTTTTCACTATGTGAAATATGCATCCATACAGTTTCAAAATAGCTCATGGTGTTAGTGAGAAGATCACCAGTCTATCAAAGGACTTATAGACACACATAAAGAGCAGTGTTGGGAGTAACACGTTACAAAAGTAACGCAATTACAGTAATGTAGTGCTTTTTGGTGTAACATAGTAATATAATGCAACACGTTACAATCTTAGTAATGTGAGTTACAACGCATTGTACCCGAAATTAAGTGGTGTTTAATTTTTTAAGAATTCACCAACACCGCAAAACATTTCGGCACCAAAGGAAAAAGATCAGAGTAAAAGAGCCAAGTTATTTCCTGTTGCTGGAATTCGATATATATATAAACATGTCAGGACTTAATGTTTAGGCTTGTGTTAAGATATCAGTTTAGTATATCTTGAGTAGTGAGCTGATAGTGAAAATACTGACATGTGACATGAGGGGGGCGTGTTTGTGTGATGCTGATATAATCCAGATTTGCAGGAGTGTCCAAAATGATTTGAGGAGATTGCTTCTGGCTGGAGGCAGCGAAAACAGCCTCAAGCTAACGGCTGCACACCAGTCGTTTCTACTTAGAACCCTACTGCAGACGAACACGTTGAAAGACATTCTTGTTTTTCCACAACACAAACTTTTGTAAATACACCTTTTAAAACCTATAGAGAGGTAGATGGCACCAACTAATCATAACTGGCCTGGCAACCCAAAGGCCAAGGTTTTGTTTTCAGATCTGTGTGGCGACTTATGATGCGGGGGTTCTGGGGGTCCTCCCCCAGAAATTTTTTGAGCGTTAAATACTTAATTTCCTAGCCTGGTCCTACCAGACTCTTGTACATTTCATGTGTACAGAGAGTCTGGCCTCTCTCCATTGACAAGCGTTAACTTCCTTGAAGGCGGGTACTCTGTTGAAGTTTAAAACTATTGGATCTGCCCAGAGCCACTCTGGATCTGCCATAACCAATCGCTAACGTTTGGTCGTGACGTATGTCATGCGCATGTGCAACAAGAGGAGAGACCGACAACAACTATCGGCTTATATTAAGCATTAGCATCGCTAGCGTTAGCCTTAGCCAACTCCTTCACCACTAACGGAGCGAGCTGGAAAATCAAACTTTTCCCGAACCCGTGGGGAGGAAAGCCACAACATCATGGCCACCAACATAACTCAGTAAAGATTGTTCTTGCTCGGGCTTTAACTTCTGGATATTTGGCAGCATTGCTGCCACAACGGACCGAATGGCTTCGCTCGCATCTTTCTAGTGCACATCCTCAACGTCATCGTTCTCAGCCACTCCCTCTGTTCGCTGATTGGACCTACAAATATTCTGGAGAAAACCCAAGAATATACTGCAAACCTAGACGGAGTACTGAAGGGAAATGAAAATTGAGCGGAAGTAAGTAGGAGGGCGGAGCCAGGCTATAATTTCCTGCATTCAGGTGAATTTTTATGGGACCTATTTCTACCTTTTTCTGAATACATTTATGCTGGAAATATCTTTATGTAAAGGGAAACATAGGGGATAATTAAAAAAATAAAAACATAATGGAATATATTGCAGTAAGGCTCTTAGGTATTCTGTATTGCTTTCAACTATTTATTCTCCTGTAGATCGGCTTTTCTAATTATATCTGAGTCAGCATACATGTAGCCTAGGCATAATTTACTCTTCCCTCCTCTTTTGCGTATTTTGTTGGGGAAGTAACCTCCTTAAATGTGCATATGACAATTATTCACCTTAATGATACATTAATTTTAATGAATTAATAAACACCTGGACTGTAATATTTCAGATGTGTTTGAGCAAAATGTCCAAAACTTTGTGCACATTCAAAAATATATCTGTGTTCTCTGTGATATGGAGGATTCGTGATATTTTGAGAAATATAAAGTGATAATAGGCTATTACAAGAATACAGTCACTATATTTCAGAAAATAATCTACCTGCACCGTAGTCTGCTGTGCATTACGTGATCGTTTAGCTAGGGAAGTGGCTGTACGCTGCTCTACATCGAAGGTGGAAAACCGAAACTAGACGTGTCACATCTGCTGCAGCATGTCAACAGCAAAGCGCGTCCTTTATAAACCTTAGACTCACAGACTGTCTGTTAAAGTTACCGATAGACGTGAACGTTAATAAACGTGACGAGGAAAAAAAGAGGTGTTATACGTTATAAATCGAACAGGGCTATGCCATTTGGGGAGGGTCCGCTCACTGATCCCCCTATTTCTGAAAATCCTAAACATGGTTGTGACCTGCACTTCGTTAGTGCTTTCTGATTAGCCTGTGTTTCTATTGAAATAAGAGGCTGCTGTGGCCCGGCGTACGGGTTGAGCAGAGACCAGCGAGCAGCGGCCGCACACCTGGCCGCCGGATGGTGTTGTTAAGAACTTGCAATGTATAGGGGAGAGCCGGGACAATTGAAACGCGGGACGGATGAAACATTCCAGTTTTCTCCGAGTGCAATGATGATAGACAGACTTCCTTAGGTCAAAACATAGAGCATGTTAACCTCCTTCTATCAGCCAAATATCTTCCTGTTATTTCCTTTTATCACAGAGTTACAGGCGATAAACGAGTTTTGATGGTCAAAAATAAACTTCATTAGCGGTTCAATTTTTCGATTATTAATGAGTGTTTTTCATTTAAAGGTTCAACTACATGCTTATTCAGTAGACCATTTAGTGTTCTCCACAATCCCAGACTTTCATATTGCATGCTTGTTTACATGGAAAGCAAAACAGGCTGTAATGGCATATATCTATGTGACCTGGCTGACCTGGCTGTAACTCTGTACTGGCTGTAAATGTATTTTTAAATGCACAAATATCTGTGTTTATAATATAATTTATGGAGGTGAGACATGGAAAAGCAGTTTTAGAAAGATGAAAATATATTTGGGCTCCACCAGGTAGGGGGTCGAGTTTTCCCATGTTATCCTATGGAGACTGATGGGCTGTGGGTCATTAAGGGCACTTATTTGGATGTGCAGTGGCCTGACCCACGTAAAAACCTAGTGAAACGACATTTTCCACAATAGAAACATTATATAAATGGGAAAACTTACTGTTCTAGCTATAAAAATGGCAGAATCATCCACAGTGCATGATATTTCAATAACCGCTTCATACACGCTTCACGATGACGGCAATGAGTTGTTAACGGACACTCACCAAGACGTATAGCCCAGCAACAATCTATCTTAAATAACACCTTTTGGGAGTACCATTCATATGTAGTAAAATATTGAAGTTGTGGGACGTTTATATGGCTTAAACTGTATGTTTCATTTGTCCCCCTATGCTGTTTCATTCGTCCCGACCAGAAGGGACGAATGAAACATTACGCACGTCCCACTATGCTGTAATAATTCCTGAACGGTTTTGTTCAAAGCTGAAAATGCAACTGTATTTGACAAAGGACAGGTGTAGGTTGCTAGTGACAAAATATTAGCTTTCAGTGCGATACGATCGCTTTGTAAATTACGTTTACTTAAAAAGTGATTCAACTGTCCTGGCTCTCCCCTAACTATTATTAGACCGGCCTTCGCGGCCTCGAAACACTACCAGCCCACCGGGAAAAGTCCCGACTAGCTTTTTTGAAAATATTGAGCAGTTGGCTCAATGTTGAATGATTAAGGAAAATTACCACTGAAGACCAGCCGATGGACTGATCGGTCATCTTTATTTTTACAGAGAGAGTGGACACAAAGTGACGGACAGCTGTGCTTCATTGGCTGAACACATTTTCTTAACTTTTGATTGGGTGGGCAAGACACACGTTTGGGTGGGCTGAGCCCTCCCCTGCCCCTAGCAACCTCCGGCCCTGGAGGCAGCCGTCATGGAGAGGGTTATGCCAAAAATATTGGATTCAAGGATTATTTACATTATGTAGTCGATGACCGTAATAAGAAGAGAACAGCAGTGAGCAAGGTCGGCAGCTCAAAAATCCAGGACACGACCACCACATCTAACTTTATCCATCCCTACAAAACCCACAAAGAGAGGTATGTAAATGTCTCTTGTTAAAGCTAGCTAACATGGCTTGTATAACAACGACACACAGCTACTAAAGGCTAGCCTAGCCGGTAACATTAATGGTATTGTCTCCTCTCCTACCTAAGAGGGGTTGTGCTGTGTTGAATGACTCACCCAGCCGCCGTGTCATTTCAATTTGCGTTCTGGAGCCGGGCCTGCTGGCATCGGTCATCAGAAGTGTTGCTTAATTAGCAGTTTGTTGATGTTATGATATTCATTTTGTGTCTTTTGATTGGATAGCTGATGGGTTTTTCAGGAAGTAGGCAGGCTCAGTATGAAGTGCACATATGAGGGGGCATGTTGGTTGATCTGATATGGCCTAGTGCGGCAGGAGCATTGAGGTGATTCATTTGAGGAATTGTTTGAAGAAGCGAAGGGGGACGCTGCAAGCTAGCCCGATGCTGAAAGCCACACACACTGGAGAAAAACTTTTTGGAATAGTGACTCTTATGAAAAAAAACTTTGCTTTCTTGTATCACACATTACAAACGTCTTTTTAAACTGATTTAAATGTGGAAACTGGGGTAGATGATCAGAATTTTGTATGACTTGTGACTTGCTGGACTTATAGCAGGGCCTCGACATGACTTGCTTGAGTCTCACCACAGTGACTTGAGACTTGAAGGTTAAGACTTGAGACTTGCTTGTGACTTGCATGTGTGACTTAGTCCCACCTCTGCAAAAAAACCTTTCACACATATGGGCAATTTAGAATTCCCAAATAACCTGCTGTGACCAGACTGTGGGAGGGAACAAATGGTGAAGCACCATCATATCTTGAAGAGCTCATAGTACCTTATTGTCCCACTAGAGCACTGCGCTCCCAGAATGCAGAGTTACTTGTGGTTCCTAGAGTCTCTAAAAGTAGAATGGGAGCCAGAGCCTTCAGCTATCAGTCTCCTCTCCTGTGAAACCAGCTCCCGGTCTATGTTCGGGAGGCAGACACTGTCACCACATTTAAAAGTAAACTTAAAACTCTCCTCTTTGTTAAAGCTTATAGGTAGGGAAAAGGAAGTTTTCCTCACCACCCGAGGTTTCTTCCTAAAAGGAGTTTTTTCCTCGCCACTGTCACACTAAATGCTTGCTCTTGGGGGAATTACTGGAATTGTTGGGTCTTTGTAAATTATAGAGTTTGGTCTAGACCTACTCTATCTGTAAAGTGTCCTGAGATAACTCTTGTTATGATTTGATACTATAAATAAAATTGAATTGAATTGAACAAGAGCATCCAGACAACATTCATGCCCATGTAATTTAGTACTTTACTTCCATTTCAGTGCATCAGTATCTTACCTAACATCATGGAGTCTTTCTTTGCATCGCTCTCCATATTGTTTGGTGTTATGTTGAGAGCAAATCAACTCCAAAGAGGCTTGAAGCCTCTTCACCTGCTTCAGCCATTGCTGGCATAGGGCATCAGTATCTAAATTAGCAGACTCCAGGCATTCAACACATGCCTTAGCTGCATAGACATCCAAAACCTACAGGACAGCAAAAGTTTGGAATTGATTCAGTAATTTTGAAAAGCTCCTGTGAAAAAAGCCCAATAATGTAAAAAAACAAACAAACATCTTAATAAAAACCTTAAAAAGATGACAAAATTAAAGGGTTGTCAATATTGGATTTTTGGGTACAAAAAGCATTTACTGTAGGTCCTCTCTGGTCTGGGATTTATTTATTAATATATTTCTGTGGCATTCTTACAACTCTAGTGAATTTTGGAAGCAAATCTACTTTTTACCATATATTTTAGTGTTCTGTACCCAGCAGGACACCATATCAGACAATCATTTTTAATCTCTGTGACAACATACTTTGCATGATTTACTTTTTTGGGTGTACAGTTGTAGTATAATGCATGAATGTTTCTTGAAACTACTCAATGACAAATGAAAGCATTAAATGCCTTAAAGTGGGATTTGGCAGGTGAGGGAACCCTAAGATTCCATTCTCAAATTGGAATTTAACACTACTACTTTAATAAAGTCTCTATCCACTACACAGCACTTGAAGCAAACTCACTTTTACGGCTAGTTCACCTGTTACTCTCGTTATTTACTTCTACCAAAACAGCCAGGAGTTGAGTTTTCTTTAAAACAAAATAATGACTGGTGTGATAACTGCATGCCAAACTCATCAGAGCACACAAGGCCAAATTGCTTCCTAAGTAAAAACATTGCAATGAGGCTATTTTTAAACAGAGTCTGGCAGTTCACATAAAAACACACCCGGGCTACATTGAATTCACTTCACAGAAAACAATGAGGGAAGAACAGCATCATTGATCTGTTTTAATTGAATACTCTCTGTCTACCTCAGCTAAAAACATCGAATCTGCAGCATGTTACCATTTCGATCACTATTGCGCCTGTTTGTAACCATTAGGCTACCGGCAACGTGATCTTCTCCTGTTCAACTGACTTTACCAGATAGAGGCAACTGTCATGTTATTTTGTGAACTGACCACAGACTGGAATGGATGTTTGGTGTTATTTTTAAAAGAACAGGAATATCTGATGGATGAAACTGCCAATTAGATTACATTTTAAATGCAAAAGAAATTTGAATTGAAATGCATTTACCATCTCTGGACTACGTCTAAGGTGGTTGTTTCTTCGTAAAGGAGAAACAACATCAGGCTGAAGAGATATCATCCGTGAGAGGTTCTGAAGACGACTTTGGTAGAAATGATAGGCAATGTGTACGTGAGGAAGAGCATCCTCATCTTTATCTCTTTTTCGTGTCCGTACTTCATCAACGCAGCTGGCCAGGGCCTGATACAAGAGCTGAGGAGTAAATGAATAAGTAGATTAATAATACAGTATTTGTTTTAACTACAGCAACGTGAACGAGGAAACACATTCACATAAGATTGACTGAAGCATTAGAAAGGTTTGCCAAACTAATTTCTCCAATACATCCAAGTGTAGAAAAAGCTTGTTTATGCACAAATGTAGTTAAATTTCCTTTGTGTAACATCAAACCACAAATGCAATGACTGCATTAATCCCTTAATCTGTAGAACTGAATTATTAGTATATCTAATCTGTCACCAAG
This sequence comes from Sander vitreus, assembly GCF_031162955.1. Classification (NCBI taxonomy): domain Eukaryota; kingdom Metazoa; phylum Chordata; class Actinopteri; order Perciformes; family Percidae; genus Sander; species Sander vitreus. The sequence goes on from NC_135863.1 coordinate 10,352,483, forward strand.
GGACATACAGACTTTACTAAGGCACAGATGTGAGACATTCTGGGGCACAAAAGTGCTATATTTTTTTAAAACAAGCACCAGGTTAGAGTCGCAGATTGCGTGGCATTTGTGCAAGTGGTTGCAAGTGTCACCTCTCTCCTAATTACATATGCATTTAGGGGAGGTCCACAACAATAATTGAAGACATGTTGACAGAGGTTTATTTGTATTTCACCATGCAATTTGCTTCGATCAGTTTTAAGGGGAAACATTTTCTGCCTCTGAAAAGCAGACGTTAAAGTATAATTCCGGCGCAAAATGAACCTAGGGGTTAATAACATATTTGTACCGAGTCAACCGTTCTCTGGGATATGTTTTCATGCCAATCGAATGTTTCTGTAGCTTGAAACAAGCTACCGCAAACCGGTGATTAGCTTGTAACGCTAGTAGTCGGGGCAGAGGGTAAATCGCTATTTCTACACCACTAACAATGCTCAAAATAGCACCACACTTCAACGGTAGCATAATGAGGGTCCCTACATGTAAACTGAAGCACTGAGAACTTTGTACGTGTACAGACAGTTTATTAAAAAGATAATTATGAAAATCTCCTCAAAAGTTATTGATATAGATGATAGCCTTAAAAAACTTGCAAATGAGAGGGGAATGGTATTAGGCGTTTACAAACTCCTTTCCTTCTCGAATAGCAAATTTACTCAGACACAGGAAAGATGGGACAAGACTTGGGTATATCACTACCCCACTTGAGTGGGACAGAAATTGGAAGCACTTGGCAGCAATATCTAAATGTGTAATACTTAGAGTAATACAACTGAAAATACTGAATAGAGCATGCATCACCCCCTCAAGACTAAAAAAATGGATCCAAGTTCAACCTTATCCGGATTATGCAGGCATGGTTGCGGGGTGGAGGGTACCCTTGTGCACTCTTTATGGACCTGTCCAGAAGTTACTGCCCTTTGAGATGGAGTCTGAGACACACTTTCCAAAGTCCTAAACATAAATGTACTCCTAGATCCAGCCACATGCTTGTTGGGTATTGAGCCCCAAGGCATAAATTGTAAATCGGTGCAAAACATTATTGCACTAGCATGCCTTGCAACAAAAAGCTTAATCCTTATGAACTGGAAAGTCAGTAAGGCAAATTGTTTCGACATTTATAATTGGCTTGATGAGTTCCTGAACCTTAGAAGTATGGAAAAAACTGCTTCCTTATTGGTATATCCAGATGGGGATGGCAATGGATTACGGGCCATAATAAGGTAATTCCTTGACTCACAACCCACCTTCCTCTCTTCGTAATTATAAAACTGTATTTGCTGGACCTATTACCCCAGTCTTGGTTCCATCATATGCCTTTCCATTTAAGAATATTCTACTTAGAAAGAAGAATGTATCTGCATTGGAACAATGTATGTGTGTATGTGTTGATGTCAAACCACCTCCATGTATGTGTTCCTGTGGCCACATGGTTGTGTCATACGGAAACACGGGCATGAAATAATCTAAAAAATGTAATCCCACCCCCTCCCACCCTTGTATTTCATATGTTTGTCCTGTCACTAATTTTTAGGTATGTTGTTATGTATTTGTACTGTGTGTTTACCTGTGTGTTTGTTTGTCATGGAAAATCAGTAAAGTAAATCAGAAGCTGAATACACAAAGATTGCGACCACAAATTCGATAAAACCATAATTGCATTGGGGTTTGGAGCAGTGGAATCTTAAATTTGATTGTTGTATTTGACCGCACTGGATTGAATTCTTGAATCAATATCAAATACAATATATACAGTAAAATGTTTTGAGGAAGTGACAGTAGTGGTATTGCAGCTAATGGATGCATTCATTGAGCACTTTATTCACCCTCACCTGCAATTCTTCATCTGATGTCCCTTTCATGGTCATGGAAACAAAATCCTGCAGGTACCTTTCGAAAAATTCTTTCTTCATTTTTTCATGCACATTTTTAGCCATGTAACTGCCAAGTGGAGTGTTCAAGAACAACTCTTGGAAATGACCAGGTGAATGTGCTGCAAAGAAAAGTTGAGAATGTCACTGATAAGTAAGGATTCAATCTTTCAGTTACAAAGCTTGTACTTTACTGTAAATATACAGCACAATTCAAGGACAGAAGGCATTTGGATATGTTACTTATACAGTATATTTACTTTCATGTCTGGATGTTTGCATCATGAGCCCATCCAGGAAGTCTTTGATCCACCAACTGAAGGGCATGCGACAGCGCATGGTGTTGCCACCTATGCTATGGCTTTCTACCATTAAGACACTAGAGCTGGAGAGGCAGGAGGCAAATGGTATGAATGTCATTTTGCAAGATAGAGGAATCACATTATTTATGTTCTAGCCAAAGTAGCTTCTAACTGGTGCTGTAATTCACTTGAATTTGGGTATTCGGTACTCGATCTCTGTAAGGTATCTACCGAAATAACCCAGTACCAAGTAGTGTCAAAACTACTTCAATCAAGCAATACCTGCATTTGATCCCTTTTGTACGCAGATCTAGGAAAAAAAGACTATTTGTATACTTTTGCTCGCAGCTAATCACAGCTAATATTCTTTGATTTAATGTGACTTAATCATTGGTTCATTTCATCAGCAGCTATAAGCTATACAGTCAGGGCCTGAAATTAACACCCGACCACGCGCCAAATGCGGGTGAATTTTGCCATTGGAGGGTAAAACTGTCAATCTACCTGCCACCTTGGCAGTCATTGAGAATTGACTAATTCAGAGTTGTTGTTTTTTACCATTGTTGTTCCTTCACATTTCATCCAAGTCTGCCATTTGCTTGGATTTGAGCTAAAAATGTGGTGGCGCATTACTGGGGTATAGAGGCCAGCTGAAACAAGCAACCAACAAAAAGATGAGGATGATTCAAAGAAAAGTAAAAGAAGACGTTTTATTACCAAGTGGACAGTTGGCGACAACGGCAAGGTTCGCGAGGAGCTGATTTACGACAGCACTACAGAACAAATGTACTGCTGTGACGGTCGTGTGTATGGCTCAGAGAAAGAGGTGGAGGAAGAGGAGTGTGTCTGCTCCTTTTTTGTGGACTCAGAGGAGCACTCAGTATATGATAACTGTCTCTGACAGCGGAAATCATTAAATAAAACGATAAAATATATGTTTGATAAGAGTCATTAATTCTATTGATTTCGTTAGTAACTTGAGCTGGCAGTTCAGCATGTAATGTATTTGTGTATCATTTATTATTGTATCATATGGATGGGGTGGTGGCATTTTACGAAATTGAGTGCTTCGATACACATGATGGGTAATGAACGAAGTAGAAACAAATTTAATAAACACGGTACTCTCTTGGTATCGTCATCACTTTAAATGTACAGTATTGGTACTGGTATCGTAATTTGTTAAATGATACCCAGCCCTAGTTACCCTTCTTTTTTTAAACTATAGTACATGTACAACAAACTAAACAACAGACTAAAGCAACATCATGGTAGTATGTTGTCAACATTACCTTGAGTGTTCAGACCAAAGATGTAAATCAATCTCAAATGGATGCATTGTGCTGAATAGATACCATGATAATACATCCAAAAGATACTTACTCGCTTTCCACCCTTACATAAGGTACATGGAGCATCTCTTTGCTCCCAAATATCTCAAGCCAAAGGTTTGTGATGTCATCACACTCATTCAGCAGCAGGTCCAAATTGCAATCTCGGTCAATGACTAAGACCAAGTTGGCCAAAAGTGGAGTGACAACTGCTTGGATTTTCCTCCACAGTGTGTGTCTGTGAAAAATATATATATATGACTTTCTTAAAATCATGCTGACATTTGCATTTCTATTGAAAAATGATAGTTGAGAGAGTGATAAACTGGCAGTGATAAACACCTGAATAGCGTGGTTAGCTGAAGTTTGCAGTAGTGCATTTTACATCACAAGCAGTTTTGAAATAAGTGATGAATAAATTACAGAGAAAGATTGTTTGCAAATATAGCAAAGAAAATGGTCACATAGACTGCTAAGGTAAGGGATGTCAAGGAGAGACCTACAGGAACGTTCCTCCCTCTTGAAGAGCGTTGAAATTAGACGCCTCTGTTAGAACCCAGCTTTTTGGATTAGGGATGTTGGCTTCATAGTCCTTTAACAGCAAGTGGAGACGCTTTCGCACAATGCTTGCAAACAGACCTTAAAAACAAAATTTATTTACATAAACTTTTTTTTCAGTGAGATGCATTCACTGCACACAGAGTAGATGTGTATAACAATGGCCTGATATGAAAAGATGACCCAGAATGACTCATTTTCTAACCGTGTGTCTGACTTCCATCCAGTAGTGTGAGCAGGTTCTCAACTCTCTTAGTGCTGAGTTCTCCATTGTCTGCTGCATCTCTGAGCATGCTCACTGCACTCTGCACACAGCTCCTTGTCAAATCTGTTGTATCAAACAAATCTTCCGAAACCTGAAAAAAAACAGAAGACAAAACAAATTAACAACAGCAGCCAAGCATCTGAAAAAGGAAAATGTACTAAAAAGGAATCATCCAAAACAGTGCAGAGGTGAAATAGTGAAAATAGTGAAATCATGGTGAAGCCACAATTTCTATGCCAAATGATAAAATATACTCTGTGAATACATGCTTCCCATTTCCAAGACTGAGTCAGTGTGCCTCCTCACAATGACTTCCAGAATTCAGAACATTTCAAAATGTAATTGAAAGCCATTCCTGGTTTGGTACCCGGTTACATTACTGTTCACATTCCTAAACTGTATATCTTCTATATCACTCATTGGCCCTTTGCATTCCCTTACTGTAGCTGACTAGCTCTATTAAATTACTTGTTATGCTGGTTATGTCTTGCGTCACCAATTAAAAATAATACACAAGTAGATAACTAAAGTAAAAGAAAAAATGTAGTAGTAAACTCTACATTTTGTTTGTAGTCAACCATGCATCAGAGATTAGTAAATTGTATTTTGGTTATGTTGCCTGATTGGTAATCAGGATTGTCTTGTTCTTCCAGGTTTATAATTGTAAGTGGTAAATACACTTACATTGGAGTCATCATTCTGTGGCACACCAATGCGGTCTTCTGTCTCCATGGCTTGAAAAAAAAGAATTATAGGTGAATTTATATATTTACTTAAAATATATAACATTATTTAGAAAAACAAGATTTTTAATGAGTTACCCTCAGGTGGATCTTCAAAAAGTTCACTTATACATAGCTTTTTCAAGGAATGCACGTCAGACACAAACTCTTTTGATCTTCTGAGATCATCAATGTGAACAGACCTCCATGGACCTGAAGGAGTAAACAGTCAAAATGTTTACTTTACCCTTAAAAGAACCATTGGTATATCAATTACTCACCAAGTGGAATTTGTGAAGAAAATTCATCAAGTATTTACTTTGTTTTGGGATTCTCTGTTTATCATTGAGGCACTTAACAACAACAAACTTTTCTTAAAAAATTCATGGCAACATCTTTAGTAATTGATATACAAATGGTAATTTTAAGGGTGAAGTATTCCTATAATGAAGACACAATATAAGTTTTAACAGTTGTTAAAAGGGGCTGTATATTTATATTCAGCAAACTAATATAGCACCATGTAAGTATGGTGTCCTGAGCAGTGTGTCATAATCCGAGCTTCTCGGTTCTTTGTTTTGATAGCCGGTCTGGCCGCATGTGCATGTTAGTGCTGTGACTATGAAAAAACGTAGGTATTTCATGTATTAGGGTTTAGTCTGTGAAAGCTGTGTGGAATCCCAGCCCGCTGTTTTTTCAGTATTTCCAGTACAGCCCCTTTAAATTGCCCCATTTTTATTACTCTTAATGTGTAATACTTTGCACTGCATTTATGTGTATGAAAGAGGCTATATAGTGTTGCAGGAATGACATATTTTTGCATCGTATATTCGCCTAGACCAGCAGGGGAGGGTGTATATTGCAAACACGGAACCCCTTCTCTTCTCTGCTTCTCTTCATAGTCGTCAGATTCATCTACCAACGAAAAGAAAGTTTTTCCTCGCCACTGTTGCACTAAATGCTTGCTCTTGGGGGAATTATTGGAATTGTTGGGTCTTTGTAAATTATGGAGTGTGGTCTAGACCCACTCTATCTGTAAAGTGTCTTGAGATAACTCTTGTTATGATTTTATACTATAAATAAAAATTATTGAATTGATGGTGTGTTACAAAGTGAACCAAAATGATGCACGTGTGTCACGGAAGTAAAGGCTGGACTACAGTAGAGATGTTTCGACCAGTTCGTGAACACTGTATTCTGTGAGAGATGGTAACTCCCTTTGGGGTGGACTTTGGGCTTTTTCACTTTGTAAACCTATTACATGCACTAAAGATATATAACAATACATGAAAGGGAAAAAGGTAAAAAAGCATAAAATGAGTACTTTAAACCAATCACCGCTGAACACCGGACAGAGCCACAGTGCCGCTGCAAAATAGCCTTGGGAAGGAACTTGTTTTGGTGAAAAGTTGATTTAGCCGTGCAACAGAAAACTCAAGATTGGACAGATAGTCTGGCTAGCTGTCTGGATTTACCCTGCAGAGATCTGAAGAGCAGTCAACCATAGTCCTCATAAATCGACCGGAGTTTAAAATTCCAACACAAAGAAAGCGTAAGGTAACGGACATCCGGCCAAAAAGAGGGACTGAATGATGGATAGAATGATTATATAGGGTATTTCACACTGTTCCTTAAGGTCTCCTAATAGGGTATGTAACATTGGTTGGGCTGAAAATTGCCCGAATGCTATTTTATTAGACCCTTAACTACCTTGTAAATATGGCTCTATTTGGAACAAGAGCTTGTCTTCCAAATATGGTATGCTCATGAATATTTAGATAAGCTGCGCGCTGATTGGTTTGAGCGAACCCCATAGAAACACATTGGAGATGAGACAGCAGGTCTCATATTTCAGACACTGCAAAGTTATACGTTGTTTGTCGGGCTATTTCGTTACTAAATTCACTTCTGAGACTTTTTTATGTGAGAAATCAACTATATAAAGTAGGGCTGTCAAAATAACGCGTTAATTTCGATTAATTAATCTGAGAAAAAATAACGCAGATTAATCCATTCCATATTGACGTTTCACCCGGAGTCGTTCTAGCCACCATTCGACTGTAAAATGAAGGAGGGAGACGAGAATGTGCTGCCTGGATCATGAATTGGAACATTTACTTCTTCCTGCCAACCCTGGCTACCAAAATCTGGTGCCACTGATATGTCTGCGCTTCTCTCTGATGCTCTGAAACAGACGATACCGGCAACACAAACACTGCTGCACGTGACGCTAGTTAACACTATACTCAACAGCAGTAAGGCCGCGGGCTTCCCTTCGTGACGGAGATCCAGCTAGCTCACAGCGAGTCTATGAAGTAGGACACGCCGGGTGGCGAGGCAGCACCGGCCGCTGTCACGTAGCCTGCTGAGCTCCTGCTGAACTGCGACACACAGTCGGACAAAATTACATCAATTTTCGTAAAACGGCCCTTATTTGACCTCTACATAGTTGATTTCTCGCATAAAAAAGTCTCAGAAGTGAATTTAGTAATTAAATAGTGGACCTCTGGAGATCTGCATGACCTAGCTAGATTCAGAAGACTAAGCTGACTCCAGGTCAGTGGTGTAGCCTATGCAAATGTTGGGGCGTGACAAAGACTAGGATTTGGGATGCTGACGTCAGCTTCCAGCTTTGTTCAGACTCGCCCGTTTTCAGCGGCAGTTTCAAAATGTGAGATTTGCAGAGGATAGGGGTATCAATGGGATTTTGAGCTTCTATGTATGTCCTATTTACCCACCGAACTGTTGTTATTCAACTATGACAAGGTAAAATCGGTTTTGCATTCTATCACCCCTTTAAGACACGTAAAAGCTTAAAACCTCTTAGAGTATTAACTGATGTATTTTATGTCCTAGAACAAAGCGTGAACATCTCTTAGGCTTGTGTTAACCACATACCTTATTTCAGGCTTCTAGACAACTCAAAAACCCACTCAAAAAACCCTTTGACTTCAAGACGAAGAAACTGGAAGTGCAAAAATGCTAACTCATTTCCGGGTTGTAGAACTCATTCCTGCAGCACTCTAATACCATTACTATCGATTTTGGTTTTGTTGTTGATGTTATGCTAATTAAACATATTGTGAAACAAATGAGTTGCTAATATGACACAGATCATTTTGCTACTCATTTTGCGTGTGCGTGTGTAACAGCAGGACTAACCGCCTTGAAAGCCAATATAGGAGGTCCCGCCCTCGATTCGAGGAAGTTTGGTGACAAAGTACACAAATGTCTTTGTGTTGTCAGTAGTGGCCCACTTGTTTATTTCGTTGATGCATGAATACCTGAGAAATCCATGGAATAAGCATAAGTAGAAGAAAAAAGTAAACAAATGTGAGCAAATATGTTAGACAAAGATGTACAGAAAAGTAATATGTGATGATCTTCAGACTCACTTGGCTGAGGAAAGAATATTCCTCCTGCGGTAGTCTTCATCATAGTCTGTTTGGATAATGAGCACTTTGTCTGCAAGTGTTGAGCCAAGAAATTCCCTAATACAAGGACAGGCATGAATTACATTTGAATAAACAGAGTGATCACTTGACAGTCATTTGCAGGCCCATATATCTACTCAACAAAATAAGCACAAGGGTGTGGGAAAAGCCTGTTCTTTAGTGAGACTAAAATGAGCACCTAAGCAGATGTGACCTGCTCTTTATTGTATTTACACACCTGATCTTCTTGAGGAAAGAGTACTCTGTGTCAAACTGTTGCAGTGATAGCAGCTTGATATCATCAAGCTTTATCACATTCTGCAGTTGTTGAGTGTCTGCTGCAGTCAGTAGCCTGGAAAATGTTGTGACCTTCAAAAAAGGAAAACAAAAAATTACAAGATATAAAACAATACACTTCTCACATGCTATTGTTAACAGAAAAAGGCCAACCACATAGAGTATACAGTACTCAACATTGTTGTATGTCATTAGTCTGTGATTTACAATGCATACCACAAGTTAGGGGTCAGCTGTGATTTGTATAGGACTGCAACTTCATACTGTTTATCATATGTATTGTAATAATTTCTTTCTTTTTTGTATTTACATTTTTTTCTAAAGCTCTACTGTAATGCATGTTGAAATTTCAACAGCCTTTTACCAATATGAAACAGGAACTATGCTGTGCTGTAAAACCTGAAATAAATTGTTCTACTTGCACTTCACATGAGGATATTTACAGTTAAGCTGAAAACAATCTAAAGCTAAATTGAAATTTTGAGTGTGGGTAGTTAAACTGAGAATGAAAATGATGTAAATGGACCAGAAATGCAAGATATATTACCAATAGCTGTTTACTTTGCTACAACGTTTTGGGGTGTAACATAAAGATGTTTTCTGTAACATTTGAAAGAATAGTAAAAAAGAGATTTACCTCAGTGAAGATTAAATGGGACTGTTCCAACTGCTGTGTGTGATAGACAATGTAGTCTCCCAATGAGCTGTGCATCTCCTCTTGAACATATTTTTTCATTAAATGTTCTCTTTCCTCATCAGGCAGTCTGGATTTGTCCAAACGGACAACGGAGTCTGGAGTGGCACAGTTGAGCAGAATGTCTTTGGCTTTTTTGAGAATGGTCTGAGCATCTGTTTCAAGACTTTTATTATCTGTTACTTGCAGTAGCACAGAGGAGCATGTGTCTGAGTGGTAGCCAATGAAGATATCTCTTGGAACATATTGCTTTTTTGAGGGTTGACCACTCAAGGAGAGAAAATCATCGACCCACTTCTGTAGTTGTCTGGCAATGTCCTTCTGCTCATTTGTAAGAACAGTGTTGATGTCAAGGTAGTGTTTCTCCAATCTGTTGATCAGTGGGATTGGAAACTGCTCGTAGACCACCTCTTTCTCTTCAATGACAATGAGCCTGAAGTTTTTGTGAACCCTGCATTTTACACGATGTGTTCCTAATCCAAGATCAACATACTTTTGACCCCCTAGGGTCACATAGTATTGGTTGAGAGCATCATACAGACTTTCGTACAGATTCTGAAGGTTCAGAAGCACAACTGTCTGTCCGGTCTCCATGCAAACCTTGACACGGTTGATGTTCCTACAAATCTGTGTGTACTCCTGATCTTTTGGGAAACTAGACCCAAAGATGATCTCTGGATGGACTTCGTGATAGAAGAATATCTGTTGGAGAATCTGAAGAGCTGCATAGTTTGTTGTGAGGATCAAAAGGTAACGACTTTCTTCCACTTGGCAAGGTGGAAAGATGCTTTTCTCGACCAAATCAATGGCGGTGACGCTGGCCTTGGCAAAGTCATCTTTGAGTTCTTCGCTGAATATGCTCATCACAGCCATGTTATCTTTTCCACTGAAGTTTCTCAGGACTGCTTCAGTGATTTGATCTGCGTTGGGACTCTCATTACTGATTTTAGTAATTGAAAATATCATCTTGATCAGACTGTAGAAATCCCGCAGACCAAAAAAACCCCTGACTTTTTCGCATACTGTCATATATGCTTTTGCAAAAGGGTTAAAAAGGTGTTTGATCTTTTTAAGTACTCTTTCTTCAGACGAGCATATCCCTTGAGCGCTTTTGCGGAGCTCCTTCTGGTCTGGATCTCCACGGGACACAAATATTCCACGATTCATTTTGGCAGGGTCAAGTGCCCAGTTGGAAATTCCAATGAACCCAACCCTTTTATAAGGTTGTGGCTCATCATCAACACAGCCCTCTTCCAGTAATGGGTGCAGTGTTTTCAGTGGCATTTTAGGGGAATCTTCAGCCAATCCAATCTCGTCAAGAACAACTACTGAGATGTATTCATCCAAGTTTTTGCTTTCCTGAAAGCGGGCACACTGTTTGAATGTGTTGATGATTCCTTCAGGGGTTGAATGAGGGCTGCACTGGAAAGACACCAGATGTATCTGCTTCAGCCTCTTGTAGAGTTCAGAATGTGATGCAGGGCCCTGCATTGCATCTGCAATTAGGGTTTTGGACAGTGATTTGGAGCTCCCTGGTTTCCCAACAATAAACAAGGGAATTCTTAGCTCAACACAAATCACCATCATGAAGAAGTTTTCTTTCAAAGCCTCATTTCTGGCTATTGTCTTACCCATGGGTACACCATTGAGTAGGAGGTCCTGCATGAGTTGGATTTCTCTCTGTATGTTGTATTCACCAGGAAGCAACTGGCTGATAGTTTTCTGATATTGCCTTTTGTCCGCCAAGCAGGACTGATAGCACACTCCAGTGGCCATCAACAGTGACCAGATTACTCTGTCACGAGCAGGTGAAAATGATAACATATTTGTGTTTTTTTTCCTCAGATATGCCTCTTGAAGGAATGCGCTCAGTTCCAAAGCAAAAGTGGGGTGATTTTTGTGGAACCACACAAACACGTGCATGCAACGTTCAACATCCCTCAAACTTACAAAGCTGCATTCATCTTTCCTCTCCCTCATGAACTTTTGTGATCTCGACAACACCTGAGTTATAGTTGGAATATTATGCTTCTCAATCAAGTTGGCTTTAGCCTGTCTTTGCACTATTTGTTCAATGTACATTTCCTCTGTTGAGTCATTGAGCTGCCCAAAGTCCCAAACAAGAGGAATCATGCTGGGGGGTAACACATGAACACGATACACAAGCTGGCGAAGAGGGATGGAGCCAAGTCTGTCGTCAGTCTCCTCAGCTCTGACCCGGTAGCCCAATCCAGAAGCCTCTAGCCTTTCAATCATCTTGTCTGTATGCTTCCTGTAAGGATTGCATGCAGCAACAATCTGTAGTCCTGACTGAGAGCTAAGTTGTTGTCCCTGCACAGAGTTATCACAAATGATCTCCTTGATGCTGCTGATGGCTTCTGTGGTGTTTGCCTCATCAAAGAAGAGAACTGAGTCAAATTCATGATTCTCTTTATTGGTCTTTGCAATAGTTTCTGCTTCCCTCACTTTCTCATATATCATTTCTGATGTTGTTCCTCCATGAACCTTGACCATTTTCATGTTTTCTGCCGCTGCTCCACACCTTCTCAATTCACACATAAACTTTATGAGCCTCGTCTTACCACATCCTGTTTCACCCATTATGATGACCGGGATGCCGCACCTAAATCTCATATGAATTGCCATCATTTTGAGAATATTATCGGTGGTCAGTTCGTATGTCTCATCAGGATCTGTTGGCCACTTGATGCCAAGTACACTGCACAAATGCTCAATCTTGTCAGCTCGAGGAAGCTGATCAAAATCCCTATTGAAAGGGACTCTCTGAAGTCTTAAGCCAGTGTACAGCTTACAAGTCATGATGTTTCTCTTTATCACTTCTCCTGTCAAGGGATTTATGGCATCAACCCCTTTCTGGTCATTGAGCTCCAGGTGAAACCCAATAAAAGTCATGGACATGTGGTCATCATTAAAAAAGATGTATGGATGTGGCTCAGACTCCCACCTTTTTCTAATGAGGAATGGAGCTAAGTCTCTTTCATTCAGCCCACTGATGTCAATTTGTTGTCTCCCTGGGCTCTGGTCAGTGATGCATAGTGATGGGGTTGCAAAGTCTTTGGACATCAAGATCATGAACTCAACCACAAAGTTTTTAAACCCTTGAAGAGTGTCTCCAACAAACTCAAATTTGCAGAAGTCTGAATTCTCACAGTCTTTCAACTGAAGATTAAGAAACCAGACAAAGTTACGTAGCTCTGCCCATGATGGATCTATTATGCCACAGTAGATTAAGAGTATCTGAAGACATTTTGCGTGAGTCCCTTCAATGCCCATGTAAGTGAAGTTGTCAAGATTGTTATTGTTGTAAAAACGTGTGAGGTACTGGTATGGTCTTTGATAAGCTTCACTCCTGAAACATTCGTCATCCATAAGGGGGTCGTCACTCTCCATGTCACTGTTTTCCTCTCTCCTCATTTCTAAAGCCATAACCTCCTTTGGTGGACGACAAAACACCTTTGGGAAAACGTCCAAGAATGCAAAGTTTTCCTTTCGACCCTAAAAAATATACAAATAAATATATTCAAGTTTATAATCAATCAATCAAGCCTATCCTCACATTCAAAGATCCTCAGAAAATGTCACTATAATGATATACCTAACTCTCCTAACTACTAATTTCAGTTACTGCAATTACCTTTGTACCCTATCTAGACAATCATCCTTGTCCTGCAGTCAACTGAAACAACGTGCTAGGATTCTGACAGGATGTGATTGTATGTATCTACATTGTGTAGCATACAGGTCAACTTTAGTTATTTGAGAATCTGTTATCAAAACATTTCACATAAAAATAATGAAAGGAAACCAAGAGAATAGTGTGGTATGATTTCATAAGATGAACAATGCACAAACAGTAGATCTCAACTTACAGATCCAGGGGCATATCTGGCCTGATGATTTGTGGTTTCCAGTAACTCGATGATGTACAAGTGTTTGTGGCTGCAGTGCCACATCAGTCCATCTGAATCCATCAGGTACCGCAAGAAGAAAAGCTTGAATAGGAATTCATTCAAGCCTTTTTGTACCTGGATATAAAAATGTGCATAATTGAAAAATGTCCTAATGTTATTGGATACATTTGACCATCTTAATCATTCTCTGAGAACCACACTGTTAAAATTATCTGTTTTAACAGATAACTGTTTCATTATCATGGTGATATAAATATTGCTTACCGATGATGTGACATCAAAGTGAAACACCTTGATATCTTTTTGTTTTGGTGCGTTATACAAAGACTGGAGAACCTTGTGGTCATCAACCTCATGTTCAGTTAGTCGGATGCACTTCTTAAATGCAGTTTCCTGATCAACACTTTCCTCCAGCTTTTCATACAATCTTTGGACATACAATGACTTGCCTAAAATGGTGGAACAACCATATATCATTTGGCTGACTGAAATCATGGCATCAATAATAATTGAGTGGAATATGTTACAGATGTATCTCTAGGAAGCAAAAATATTATTCCCAGAAAACAAAACCTGATCAGTTTGATTTTGTACCTTGTTTTCTATAATAAACACCATATAGCTAGTTTCAGGCAAAGGATACATTTATAATAATAATAGTTTAACAAATTGTGCTGAAATGTTCTAAATAATGCTATAAACAAATGCATAATCCAAAACTGGGAATGCTGGTACTTAGCCTATCTAAAAGCAAGCATCATTTAGTACAATAATTGCTTTAACAATGTACAGTAAGTGCTCATACATAACCCATTTTTTAAGGGACACACCAAAAAATATCCCCATGGGTGATCTCTCTCAGGTTCAGATTCTCAATATGTACTGTATAATGCACAAGATAAGGCATTATTTCTTTGGTTGGTTTTGTTGATGATCTATCTACATAATTCCCTTACATAACACTGGCACAGAGAGTAAATTAGTGATATGAGAAGAAAAACTACTGTACATGTAGGACTCACCTACTCCTGCACGTTGGGAAGCAACAATGCCAACAGAATGGCCACCTTTGAACACAGCGTTCTTGTGATTGGAGGGGACAGTGTAATGCCTAGATAAGTACTTCTGAATCCTTTCCAATGGCTCTTGTGGGACAAAGTCTCTTTTGAACTGACTGAATGCAGTAGGAATGTAAGTGTGCTCCCTGTCAGAGCTGCAAAAGATCACTAGAGTGTAATCATGTGGGGAATGCAGTTTTTGAAAACACTTCTCCATTGCACAGCTAACATCATAGGTTAGTTGGTCTGCCCAAAGCATTGTGTAAATCTTCTGGCCAATGTCACCTGGTGTGAGACATCTCCTCAGGAAAAGCTCTACTTGCTCATAAGACGTTGCAGGGGTACACAAGAGAACCTCATCATAACTTGGCAGTGGCTCATACTCACTGGTCATGTACAAGCAGATACTTGAAGTCAGGACCTCATCGTGTGGGCAAATTATGAGATTAGGTTGGTTTGAGAAGAGGCCTTTTGGGAGAATTCTTCTGAGTGAATTGTCTTTTGACTCTGATAGCACTGGTTCTTCCCATTCATTTTCACTTTGGTTTTCTGTGATAGTCATCATTTTCAACAGATCCCCTAAACTCCTTACGTCCAAAAGGTCATGGAAAAGTATTCCCTCATTCTTCATGTAGCCATTCCACAACTCTTCCAGTTCTTTCAAACCAACAGTCTGGTCTGCTGGATTATCGGCTGTAAAATGACTTACATCGGCTAAAGACATATTGCTGTCTTCCTGGTAAAGAAAGTGACTTTGAAAAAGAGTATCGTCATTCATCCTTTTTCCAGGCTCAAAATGGTTGTGAAACCTTCCCCATGTGCTCCAGACATCTGATGTTGTGCAGTTTGGTTTGATAAAAGAGAGCATCATCAAAGCTTTGTCCTCTATTTCTGCATTCACATTTGATGGAGTCACAACACTGCACAGGTAGAATATTTGTTCTGCTGTGAAGTAGTTTAAGTAGTAGTAATCAGATCTCTGTTTGTCCATGAAGTTTTGCCAGTCATCAAGAAACACCTCCATCTTCTTGGACAGTGCTGGTAGTTGTTCAACTAGACTTCCACATACTTGGATATGATGCAGGGTCTTGCAGAAGTTGATTTCCATAATGATACATGGGTCACTCTGAGTTTTGCAATTAATCTTAGCTTCCCAACACCTGAAGAGTGGGTTCCCTGCAGAATAAAGGTCTACAAAGGCTTTGGCAAGTCTTTGGACATTGTCAAACACCTAAATATGATGAAGATAAAGTGAGATTACAGTGAACACAGTTACAATGTGAAAAACATACATCAATTATTTTAAACATTCCATTAATTTACAGGAAAGCAAATCTCTTATCACAAAAATATATAACACCTCAGCAAAGTATTCCACTTCTCTCTGTTTTTGTTCCCCTCTTCCAGACATGAGCATAAGCTTATTCTGCAACTCTTTCAGGTCCTCATAGGTGCATGCCATGTTTTTCTCATGTCCGTCCTGAATTTGCAGCATCAGGGAAGTCTCTAAAGTGAGCTATAAAGGGAAACACCAATATGATATGGACTAGATTAGTGTGTTTATTTTGCATCACATGCACAAGAGCTAATTGTCATGGTTCATATATACATTACAACTGTTAGAAATGTGTATGTGTCTGTAAAAAATGAAACTCAAAAGGTAATTATCTGAGCAGTAAGTATTCATTACATAAAAATCATCAGTCATGTTATTTATTTTTTCCAAATAGCCCTGCAAATTTAAGCATTAATGTCATGTATTCCATTTAGCATACTTTTTTCTGGTTTTGGGCCTTGATGGTGTATACCCCTTTCTCATTGATGGATGTAGCCAGGGACAGGGATGAAAATTCAACAGATCCATGGCTTTCCTTTACAGTCTTTAACCATTCCAGATGACGTGCTGTATCCCGCTGAAATCAAACACAAAAAAGAGAATAATTCTATATGGAATTCTAAATTAAACTAAAATAATAATAAAAAAAATAAAAAAATGTTTTCTATAAATGGCTATTAAAATAGTAGCCATGTATTTATTTTATGGAATTGGATAAAATAGGACTTGCATGCATCTAGATAGATAGATATCTCCCCTCAGAGGATATACCTTTTCAAAAGGAATTGTGTAAAGTATTGTGGAGGTGCACTAATTAAAGATGTATTTATTTTTTACCAACAAGGGTGTTATTTCATATTTAATTTGACCATCATTCCTATTGGTTAAAATAAAATTGTACTGGCCAACCTAATTGCTGAAATTTGTGGAAGAGGAAACATTGCTAGAAACTACTTAACAATGGATTAGGGTTATAGCATGCACCACACTGATCCTACAGGTCCCGAGTGTAAAGGCCCAAACGCACTGAAAGCGTCTGTTAATAAGTGAAACTGTCCACACCAGGCGTGAGAGCAGCGCGATAGTGGTGGAAATTCGCTCTACAAACTGTCTTCTATTCATATATTTTTAACAGTGAAACACGAGAGCAGAGACTAATGATCGTGTGAATCACGCTCATAATTCGTTGTGCCAACACCATTGCAAACTGTCACGGCAACTGAGTGTGTGAAAGTTTCTTTAAAAAGCCCAATAGGCTAATAATTGTGATGGCATTAATAAATGAGTTAAAATAATGAGCGATTAATGCGGTGGAGGATGAAGAACAAGCACTATAACTACATATGTATAATGTTTTAGTGACCTGCGCTGTCACTGCAAAAATAAAAATAAATCAATTATCTGTTTCGTGATGAAAAGTGACTGCAGGGTTGACACAGGTTTACAACCCTGTACGTCAAGGGAGAAAGTCTAATGCCCCCACTGATAGGGGTATCTGTAACATACAAAACATTTGCCTAAATAGCGACCTTTTCTAAAATACTGCTGATTCTGTGGTGTTGGCGCTTCAAATCTGATGCCTGCAGTGCGCCATAGAAGCATCAATTGAGGCGCGTCAAATGAGGCGCGTCAATTATTGCTTTCAATGCGTTTGGGCCTTTAACCTACCAAACTTTCCGTAGCTGCGCATGTACTGAGTCACATTGGATATAGCTAATTTATTAATCTTCATTTTCACTTTCAAATAATTTGGTTTAGACAATATGAAAACTTAGTTATAATATTGAAATTAGTTAAGAGAATGGTGTTAACATAAAGGGTGGAATCTCACCAGCTTCGTTGGTATATTTCTGTCATTTTCAAGTGCCTTCCACAATTTTGACAATGACTCTTTGAAGGCCTCAAAATCAGAGTCCTGCTTCAGTCCATACAATATTGAAGAGTAACCAAGGACTGCATCATGAAAACAGGCCACTCGATCCACATCCAGGTCATTTTCTCCAGCAGAGATGGATGCCAGGTCAACGAAAACTTTCAGCTCATTGATATCTGCAATTACAAATTTCCTTAAGCAGATACAAAACTTGTTTAACACTTGGGGCCCTATTTTAATGATCTAAGTGCACAGCATGAAGAGCCTAGCACAGGTGCGTTTAGGGTGTGTACGAATCCACTTTTGCTAGTTTAACGATGGAAAAAAGGGTCCATGCGCCAGGCACATGGTTCAAAGGGTTGTACTTAATGTCTTAATTAATCATAGGTCTGTTTTGGGCGTAACATGCAATAAACCAATCAGAGTGTCATCTCCCAATCCCTTTAAAAGCCATGCACATTTGTACCTTGGCGCACTGATATTATTTGCTAAAAAGGAGGGAGAGATTTTCAGGAGAAGAAACTGATCTGCTCGTGCGTGAAATGAAAGCGCGCTAGCAGATCATATCATTCTATTTCAGATTGTAATATTTTTATTTTTAATCTTTTTCATGTTTGTGTGCTTCTGCGCGCCCCTGTGTGTGTAACAAGCATAATGTGCGCACGCTGTGCACGAGCCTAGGCGCATTTTACTAATGCGCTGTTAAAATAACAATGAAATGCTGCATTATTGACTTTAGACCAGGTTTTGTTGGTCAATGGCGCGATCACTTTCCGCTGCCTCAAGATAGCAATACGCCAAGATGCACCTGAACACTCCTCCCTGTTAAACCAGCACGCCCATGGGCTCACAGATGGGCTCAGGTGCATTTGCTATTTGACAACATGGACGGTATTAAACTAGCAAAGACACTTGCGTCCGGCTTTGCGCTGCGCCGGGTGCAAGATAGGGCCCTTAGTAACAAAAACTGGTATCTACTGTACCTTCGAGCGCTTCTTTAACCCACAGGACAAATTCTTGGCTCTGACTGAGCTTCTGAAGACATTCCCTGCGATCATTTGTAATGTCCATCAGGATTTTTTTGACCTCTATGAAAGTGTCATCTATGCAATTCAGGCTGTTCTTCTTGAAGTCAGCTTGACTCTGAAAAAATAAATTCACAGTATAAAATTGTTGAGTGTATGATTTCTGATTCCAGTTTAGAGTGCTATTTGACACACAAGTTTATGACTACAGGAAGTTCATTTTCTCAAACTAATCTAAATGATCTAGGACAGTGGGTGAATGTAAAATGAAGTTAATTATTTAAATTTCCATTTCTACACGCCAATAAATGTATACAATGGAAAAGCGAATTACTTACTGACAGCAATATACTCTAATAAGTCTATAATCATGTGCATCTGGAAAATACATTTTCCACAGCTGAATACAACTACATATTCTTCTATATCCACCAAAAGTATCCCTCACAGATTATCCCTTATGAATGAAGCCATATTAGTAGGTCTACTGTCTTACAGGTAAGGACTGGTGTTTCTTTAAAATACATTTTTTAAGGACAGAGCTTCTCTTCCTGACTTTAAATTGTTGAAAAATGTACCATTTGCAGCAATTTCTTCAGTACTTTGAAGTCTCCTTCTGGACATATTGTGTTCCTGATATCCATGATGATTTTGGCAGATTCCATTGCAAGATGAAGATCATGGTACTGTCGAATTTGCTGAATTCTTCCTCGGATCCATTTTCCGTCATCAGATGGATTTGTTCTGCACATGATGTCTAAATCTTTCTGCAGGTCTTCGTCATTTCCTTTATAGTCCTCAAAGATGCTGTCTATTTCCTCCAGTAACAGTTCCCCACTCTTCAGACCATCATAGAGCCCTTTGTACTTACTGTAGCAGCTCTGGAATATTTTGCCGTAGACCAGGTCAAGAGTGTAGATTTCTTCATTTCCATCAAGATGTTCAGTGTCATCTGTATCAGGTTGGTCTCTTGGCAGCTCTTCCACTTGGTTCATCCAGCACATTTTAAAGAGTGCACTGTCTTTAATGGCATGTAGTTCTGTAGCCATTTGACGGGTGATATCACAAAGGTTGAAATACGTGACTTGCCCAATTGTAGGAGAGGTCTGTCCATCAAGAGTATGAACCTTCATAAATGTATTCAGATTCATCATCTCAATGTTCTGATGAAGTTTTTTGTCCAACCCCTTGAAGTCAACTGTGAATTCAAAATATATTATTAAGAATGTATGATATACAGGTCTTTCAAATGTCCTTTCAGTCCTAAATCCTCAATATCATAATCCAAGCTCTGAATCCTTTCAATGGAAAGGAGTAACAACTTCATAATAAAGCCCTGTCAGATCAACTGAATCACACAGAATAAGGGCCAGCAGACCCTGCAGAGAAACCACAGACTTGGAGTTGGGCACCTGTACAGTATGCCATGTGGTTCTAAGAATCACCTTATTGTCAAGTGAGGTGAGTCTATTGGTAGCTTTGGTCAACGTTTCCACACCGCTGCTGAGAAACACCTCAGTAATTTTCTTCTAACCTCAAAGAGCAAAGCACTGACAAAACTGACACTGACTGATGCATCACCTCATGTCGCCTCACATGTTCATCATAAAAATTCACCGCTAACATGCATGTAAATTGCCCAACTGCATGAGAGGCAATAACAAGTCAATTGTCTGCATCTGTATTCCTAATCCCAAAAAAAACATAATGAAAATCAAAACAAACAAACCGACCATTTTCATGGCTAATAAACAACAAAAACGATAGGAGAATAGGAGAATGTGTCAGTAAATTATTCTGGAAAGAAAACACACCTTGTGCTTAAACACAAAGTTCAATATGGACAACTAGACCCGACGTGAATTAGCTGGTATCTTTTGACATGTTCGTTATTGCTTTGCCTAGTTAAGCTATGGGTTTCCCTCGATCCTTTGATTCTTGCTACAAGAATCTCTCTAGTCCAAATCAGCAACAACAAAACATGGCTGTGGCATCAGCTTAGAACTGGCCTTGGTCTTTTTAGCACCATCCCTAAATAACGGTTAAAATCATTAATAGGTCTGGACCCGAATATTTGACTATTCGTTTGTTGGGTAGGTATTCGGTTTTTAATTTAGGGATTCGGATATATACATTTTTTGTAGGTCTACAATCTGTCCATGATGTCAAAATGTCTCAAGCTGTTATGTCACAAAAAGTGCATACGCAGTGTTTCCCATACATTGATTCATTTGTGGTGACACGCCACATTGACTGGCACAAATTGATTTTCTATTTTTTTACTATGTAAAATCTTATTCCATAGTAGAGCTGGGGGCAACCCATTGATTAGCTCAGCCCCTCCTTTTCCCACTCTCGCTTTCTCTGTTTATCAGACCACAAATGCGACAAGAGCTATATAGAGCAGAAGGCAACTCCGGAGACAGACTTTTAGTTAATGGCTATAGAAACTCGAATTCAGCCAGCGCTGGGTCTAATCTGTGTAACGACAGCAACAAAAACTTTGCTGATCTGGCGGGAGGTATGAGCGTCCAAGAACAGACCCCCGGCACTGGGGTTCGCACTCTTTGACCTTTTTCAACCAAACCCCTTTGGGATTACAAACATGCATAACTTAACTTGACTTAACTTAAACCATAAACAATATTTTTGCTCTGTGTGCCAGCGCTGCTTACCTTTGACATGTTGTGGAAGTTCCTGGCAGATTTGTAAAAGACCCCTGACCAGCTCCTTGTCACTATGGACAGCTTCTGCTTCCTCTTTTCTTTGTCTCAGTAATGTTCTCATTTTTCTGTCATCTTTACAACGACGATCATCGCAGAGGCCATCTAGAGGAACATAAACACAAAAGTAGACTTACAACTGTTCAAGCTCAATCCAATCAATACAGGAACTAACATGAGATCTGTTACAGTGTGTTAAAAGACAGGGAAACAAAACAAAATAAAACAACCTGAAGAAAACAAACCACAGCCAACACGTTCTAAAATAAGTTAAATAAATAAATGAATGACACTTTGCCCTTAATGCACTAGAATACCTGTAATTATTGCACTTTTATCAATGTAATTATGCACTAAAACTCGCTACTTATTACTGACAGGTATGCATATCTTTATTAACACTACACAGTAAAATAACTAGTTTCCCTGTGGGTGGGGAGAAGACACAAAATCAATGGTCAATCTATTGACTGTCAATTTAATGTTTGCGGTGCGGGCGGGACCCGACACACACGGGAACAGGCAAGAGCAGAACACACACACCGTGGGAGCGGTCAGAAATTCCCCAGGAGGGGGCAGGAGCAGGATTAAGAAGCAATAGTTCCCAATCTGGGGTTTGTGCAGACAGGCATGGTTTAAAGCAGTTAGTCTGTCGTTGTAGGGAGTTTTTAATCATTATTACCTTTGTTAGAAAATTAGTAATTCCTACTGAAAACTTTGCAGTTGTTAAAATTAAATTTTGCTTTCAAGAAGTACTTTATGGCCATGACTGCTGCATAGTATACCTCCCATAGCCCAGAAATTAATAAGCATATAAACATTTCGGGATAAATGTGTTGTGAAATTTGAATTTCCAATACAGTCTCAGGCTCATCCAAAGGGTGTACACATGTACAACTTGGAGTAAAAAGTAGAAGTAAAAGCAAACAGGAGAAGAAAGTGAAGACAAAGGAAGAGGAATTTAAGCAGAAAAAGACAGATCCTACTCACCTATCTTCAGCAAGTCAACAAATTCACATTCTTTCTGGAGGATTTGGTTTAAAGTATTCATTCGGATCTCTCCACTTAAGAACTTCTCTGACACAGATTTGAATGCTGAACTCGCCATTGTCATCATGATTTGCGCTTCATCTGACAAGTTGTTGATCAGTCTACCGCCTACACCTGTAAAACAACCGTGCAAACATAACCTACAACAGTTGATTACAAAAACATTTTGCTATGAGACAATAATTAACAACACAATGCTAGCCAGCCTTTACTTTCTTTCTTTATAAATTAGGCATTACTATTTTCTTTCTCACACACAATTTATGCAAGAGAGTGACCATACGCTAGACATTAGTAAAGAGCAGATTCCTAAGTCATTATCTTAACATCATGTTACATTTAGGCATTTACCTGTCATTTGGAAAAGAGTTTTGGCCATGGGCCAATTTACAAGGTACTCAAATATCAAGTCCTCGCCCTCAGTGTAAGCTCCATTCGCATCTGTGGGCCATGTCTTCAGCACAACAACAGACATCAGCTTCCCAAACTTTGTGATATCATGTTTCTTAAATAGAGCTGAAACAGCTCTGCCAGAGTGATCCTAAACAGAAATAAATTACAGGGAAAATTCAATCATGTAGTACTCCAAGTGGCATCACACACTGGTAAATTTACACCAGTGAAATTGGTTGTCCTTGCATGTTTTGGTAAGAAGATTGAGAAAAAAGGCATGCACATCCAGGATTTGTCATGCAGGTGCATTGGAGAAAAGCTCAAAATCTCGAAGAAAAAAGGGATGTACTAATTTAATTGTTTTTTTGTTTGTTTTAGGGCTTTTTCCTTTATTTAGAACATCTGGAGTGATACAGGAAATAGAAGAGAAAGAGGGGGATGACATGCAGTAAAGGGCCTCGGGTTGGATGCGAGCCCAGGCCGCTGGCAAGGACTGAGACTACATTTTAACGAATTGTTGTAGTTTCTACAGTAAAAGTTTACAGTTACTTCTTGTTCTGACATTTTACAAAGTTTAGCTGTATATCACAATGCATTGTGGGTCCGAAATAATTACACTAGCTGACAGCATACATGGGGCATACACTCTCCCAGGTGAGCTAGAGGTCGCCCCTTAATTGATGTTTTAACTGCAAGAGCAATGCGTGAGACCATATTTTTTTCTTCCTCTACAAGATTAAGTGTCTGTGGGAGTCGTTTATTACAGGTATTCCTAATTACAGTGTTTAATAGTAGTTATAAGCTGTTAAAGAATTATAACACCTTAAATGGTTTACACCATCCTTGCTGCTTCATACAAGTTACAAATGTGTATGAATGAATTACATTTACATTATATTATATCAAACAAAGCATTGATGAACTGCTTATTCACCACTTATCCAAATCATACCTGACAAATAGCCGCAACTGCCTCCAATGCACATTTCTCCATCGTGCTGCATAACAATGGACTTGTCTTGCTCAGGTCTTCCATCTTGTTAGAGTATATTCCAATTTGATCCACTGGTTGTTCCTAGCACACAAGCAGACATCTTGATCTTTGTTTCTCAATTGAACAAGTAAAGTATATAAATATCAGAATCCAAGATCTGTAAGCATGTAAACACAAACACAAATCCAGTCTTACTCGTTTTAGTTTTCCTTCAAAATCCTTCATGAAGGTGGTTCTCCAGAATAGAGTATGTTCCTTATGACTGAAGGATAGTGAGAGTAACTTGTCCCATACCTAGAAAGAGAGAAATATGGATTATAATAGTTCAGTTACATCACAAGTACTGTACAATATCAGATTTCTATCGCACTGAAACATTTTTTTTTTATATTACTGTTCCCATCATATCTACACAGGTATACATGGCAGCCTTAATACTATTTAATGTAAAACCATAACAGAGAACAAGATATACATTATCACATATTTCTGCTTACCTTAATTTCACGGGGTTCAAAAAACTGCATACCATTCCAGTTAGTAAGCAGTTTGTTTCTGAAGGTATTCCTCCGCCATTCCCTCATTGTTTCTAATGTCTCCCCGATTGACTCTTCATGAATTTTCTCTCTTGCCTGGAATAGCAGTTAGAAGTTACTATGGATATCTATATGTTTTCATTTTATTCTGCATAATACAAAAACTCTGCTTACATTTAAGCATACAAACTTAGCTAGTCTGCTTTTTTTTTTAGCTTTGCTGTGTACCTTGCTTTTATGAGAAACAACAAAATAAGACTTTTTTCAAACACATGGAACAAGAATGTAGATGCATCTCACAAAACGGGTCAAATATTTGATAGAGGAAAAACAACAATTAACTTATTCACAATATTTAATATTCCACATTGAGTTGAAGTTTTTACTCTATACAAGATAGAAAAATAAAAGAATAAAGCTGTTGCTGTAAACTGCTCCAGGCATTTCAAGGCAAGACTATGGCTTGGTATGGAGACATAAAAGTGTGGCATGTCCAACAGATTGACAGTTGGGTCTCACCTGGGAATCTGTGTGGTCGTATGCCTTGGCAATCAGACAGACCAGATCAAGGAAGCAAATAGGAACATCACAGAGGCCTGGATCTGTTGTGTGGCGGCAGATAGAACAGAGAAGCCTTACTGCAGTTTTCAGGCAACACTCTCCATATTTGTCATCAAAGCTGTGGGGAAAATTTTTTTAATTATTGTTGTGCATAAAGATTGCTAGAAATATAGAAACTGAGATCCATAGTCATTACTACAGATATACTGTATTACAGTGATAGGTACATGTTTTCATTTTACCGTTTATTGCGATGGCTTTCTCTGTTGATGAGTTGAGAAGCCACATTTTCCAAAGCCTGTAAATCAATTAACAGAACACAGAATTTGAAGACAGACAGTTCAACAGTGATGAAGTAATTCAAGTAAGTGGCAGTTTTTATATAAATCTGCAATAACTGCTTTTTTTATGGCCACTTGGGGGCAGCAGAAACAGGTTGTGAACACAACACTGATATATTATTACCTTTCAGGTTGATATGGCATATTTGCTTATTTACACATCGAGCAGTTACAGAGCAACATTATCATTTATCTGAAATCATGTTTCTGACACCTGATGAATATTAACCTTTGCATTTAGCTCTATTTTTGTGTCTCTACCAACTCCTCAAGGGGACATATTTGTCTTTTTAAAAGTAGTGGAGCTAAATGCTCTATGTTCCACGTTTGTCTGAAGTTTGGTGCTGAGCAGGTACTGTAGTGTACAGTAGGCTGCCCGCCAAAAACAAAGCAATGAGATTAAACCAAAGCAGTAAAAATGCAGGCCAGACAGCTAACTATGAGCTTAATTAATTGTAAAGCTCAGTGAAGCCAATGGGAGCTGCGATTCAGGTGATAATTTTCAGTAGGTTCATCACTACGAGCAACCTTTTTTATTTGATGGGTTGTTATAAAAAATATAGTATTATAGTAACTTTTGTGGATACATACCATGTAGTTGGAGTGAATTTTTCCAGATTTGACACTGAAGTGTATGCAATGAAGAATGTCTAGAAGATCCACTTGCTCACAGGATATGAAGCTTGTTAGATCATCCACATGCAGCAGAGGTATCCAAGTGTGCACAAGAAGATGATCAATGTCCACCAGGTACACATGCTCTTTCATGATCCTAAATTAAAGTCAGAGTTGATAATGGTGACTATGTGGTGAGGGAAAAAAAATGTAGGATACCCCGGGGGTAAGGGGTGGGAACCAACAAAGACATGATGTCGTCAAAAATATAACTACAAATGCCTATTTCTTGACCCAGAGCACTGATTTTGTTGGATCTCTGCTGGTTGCCTTGTAATATATATTATAGAGTTTCATATTATGAAAAAAACGGGTATTAAAGTGATTTGCAAAATTGTTTCTGTTAAATACTGTAAAAGTGTCGGTTGAACTTTATTTTAGTGTACATTAATTAAGATGTAATACGCCATACTTTGTATGAAATTAGACCAAAACTAGATATAATGTTGTCTTTATTAGACAGTAAACAGCTATACCCTAATTGGACACCATATTCCTAAATTATGCTGTAATTGGAAACCGCATGTCATGATTAGATCTAAAATATACTATACTTAGAGACTAATTATTAATTATGAAGAATTTACAACATTATGTTCTGAGACTGTTATTTAGAAATTTTGCGTGAGTTAATGGTTTCCACTCATCCTGTTTTTCTGTGCAGCAATCGCTGATGGTAATACCACTGCTATAACGTTCACGCATCACAATAACTAGATTCTCTGTATTTCATGACGTTGCAATGTTTAGTCGATGTTAATCATATTCATTTGTGCCTCGGTATTAATGGTAAAGACTTATTTCAGTAATTAGCCTGTTCGGAAACTAGCCTCGCTGGGTACTAAGCTAACGTTAACTGTACCTGGCTAGTCTAGGTAGCTTGCTCTGTATTTTATTTCTACTGTGAACATTTCATCCAGAGGGAATGCAGATGTCATTTACATGTCATTAACCATCTGCTTTTATTAATGCTGTAATGCTGTGAAAACTCACAGATATTCATGTACAGTATTTGTATTATTTGTGATTTATTTCAGAAACTGTAACAGTATTCACTATGCTGTACCGTTTGTAGCATTAACGTTATTGTTTGTAACGTTACTAATTAAAGAGAAATACATATTTTAGATTGAAGATTGTAGTTGTGTCTGAGGGATTTTAGCTGAGAGACAGAAGATCAAAACTGCCCTATCATTAAAGGGTCATGTTTTCCATAAAAATGGTCAGGAGACAGCATCATGTATTGTAATTAGGGTGAATAAAATAAAGTGTGACCAAAGTTTCTCCAGATATTTCAAAGAGTTCTATGCGTGTGCTTAAGTATTTGGAGAAAAAAACATTTACATACCTTGCGTAATCACCTCTGTTGAAATGTGTTCCTTTGACTGTCCAGGAGTCAAACTGGGGATTCAAGACAGGTGGAACTGGCTCAAAAGGTTTGCTTTTACCTCTTAGTAGGTGAATCAGAGGGATGACCAAGACCCACGTGTCAATATGGTGTAGTCTAGCATTGTTACAAAGCATCTCAACAACATCTGCAACACTACAGAAGTGAAAAGTCAATGTTTAGTTGTTTAATTATATTTACAGTGGGGAAAAAGTTTTAAATATTTTTTTAAATTATATCATAATAAACATCCTTAGGTTTAGTTTCTACTCTGTACTTGTGGGAAGATGAGGTCAAATATGTTCAGATCTAAATTTTAGAGTTCTATTGGATGCAACTTTCAGCAAGAAAAAAAAAGATGTATTGTTAGTGTTAATATGACAGGTGCAATGTGTGGTGACTAGATGGGCCTGTCAGGTAGCTTTGTCCTGTTATTGTTTGTCTTTTCTTTGGCTTCTATTCCTGTCTCATTTGTTAGTTTCAATGTAAAGTATTGCTTATGACCAAGTACTTCTTTATAACTGCTCTATATTAATGAATAGACTTGAAACTGATGTCAAGTTGGAATTTGATTATGTATTAGGTCAATTGGCAGGGTACTCTGACTGATACTATTCCCAGGCCAAATAATAAAGCAGAATTTTAACTTTAGGATAATTTGCCTATAAAGTGCTCAGGCTGAGAACCACTATTGTCTTCTCTTAAATTTAAATCTGATGGTGTTAGCTTTTAATATTTTTTTCTTGTCTCCTTTTCTATTATTTATTTCTGAATTATGTTTGTCATTATGAATATATATTCTATTGGTAATTATTGTTATTTTATGCCAATTTAATCACACATTAGTTACCTCTTTTTATCTTCTAAAGGGCTTGCAAAGTTTTCCCAGAAAGAGGAGAACTGGTGTGGTGGCATCTTAGGCAGGCAAAGAATATCACAAAGACTAGATAGTTGATCTGTCATGTCGTTTTTCAGATACTTGTTGTAAATGAGCAAACTAACAACTCCTGCATGAAAAGGTAAGAGGCATTTTGTTGTTTCTTTCTGCTTTCTGGGCTTGTGATTGATGTTTTCCTCCAGAACAAGTTTGAGCAGGATTTTCACCTAGAAAAAGTAAAGGAAGAAGGTAACAACCAAGATCTAATACGTACATGTATTGTGTGGACCATGTGCTGTTCTAGAATAAAACCCTCAACATTTACCTGTTTAATACCATATGGTAATCCCCAATGCCTTTCCGTGCCATCATGAAGTACAGGATAGCTGTATGTATGTACAAACTGTTGTAACAGTAAAAAGAAGTTTTTCACATTTGGTTCATTCCAAGTTGTAAGAAGGTCAAATATGATACTCAGCATCACCCTGCCAGCTAGGTCTCTGCCTTTTATTACGACGTCTTTGGTTGAAGAAAAGGGCCAGATACCCTTCTTCAGCTCAGGATGGATCATATCATCATACTGGTGCCACTCCCCTTGAAAGTCCAACAGAACAAAATGAATTGTGTAACTTTGTGCTTCTTTGCATGTTTCTATTTTGCAAATTGGACAATGTACACTAAAGTTACAACAACTTCTTCGTTCATCGATAAATGCTCAAAATGGCCGCCACGCCCACACCGTCGGATGAAAAGTTTTGCTTTTAATAACTTTTCATCGTTAAGGTCTTAAGATTACACAGACCGAATTTGAAGTTGATCAGATGAAATCTCTAGGAGGAGTTCATTAAAGTATAGTACCTTGACTTTTAGGCCTACTTCCTGTTGTCACTAGGGGGCGCTATGACTTTGACTTAAATATCAGCCTTTATATGTCCTCAGGTTTGGACTCTTACGAATCCTGAAAAGTTTTGAGCCAATTGGACAATGTACACTCAAGTTACACCCACTTCCTGTTTCAATGGCAAAACGCACAAAATGGCCGCCCCGCCACGGCCACGCCCTATGACGAAAAGTTTCTCTTTTAATAACTTTTCATCTTTAACATCTTAAGATGGCACAGACCAAATTTGAAGTTGATCGGATGAAATCTCTAGAAGGAGTACGACATGTGGAATGGCACTAATTTCAAACTTTCAATTCAAAATGGCAAACTTCCTGTTGGGTTTAGAGTATGGCTCCAGTGAGCTTTTTTTGTATATCCTGACATGCTACATATGTGTACCAAGTTTCGTTAGTCTACGTTAAACGTACTGCAGGGGCTCCATTTTTTTAACTTTGTAGGGGGCACTATCAATACCACTACCATTATGTGTACAAAAAGCTAATAATGGCCAATATCGTCCCAGCTGATTTATCGGTTATGCTCTTGTCTGTAAACACAAATATAAGTTGCTATTGAGCCTAGGGAAGTAAATGCAGATTACCTTCATATGTTAACAAATCATCTTTGATTGTCAGGCACCTGTTGACATATTGAGTTACATCTTTCTGGTAGATGGTCTCAAAAGTGGTCTTTTCACTGTGCTTCCAAATTACGTATTTGTAGGGTATGCTCTCATGAATTATGTTCTTGGGAATCATAACTCGCCCTTCAACAAGATATCTCTTGTCCCCTAGAAGCCTGTGAAACACAGAAATTATTATTGGTGATTGGACAGGCAAAGATGTGACAAACCCATAATTTCAAAGCAAATATTCCACTATAATAGTCACTATGTTGCTAAGTGGTGAAGAAAATTAAAAGCTGACACAGCACAGTAAGTTATGGTCTGGCTGCACCTTAACATTCTGGTTTAGGGGGATGAAATCCCACAGGTGGTGCTAAGCCTCGGATGCAGCGACGGTGCAAAATAGATAGCGAAGATAGCGAAAGGGGTTGTGAATAAAGTCAGACCAGTGGAGAACTGACAAAAACAGGTATAATTGAATTTATAATATGTTTTTTTTTAAAAAGCCACACCTAGAGAAGGACATTTGCTGGCCAAGTTTATCCCAATCTCCAAACAATTTTCCAGACATTAAGAAAATCTTATCCTTTTCTGGATCCAAATGAAAGTCTTTCGAAGTGACAGCATGGAAGTACACATGCATATATCCACTGCTTGGTAAACTAAAAAAAAGAGAAACAAGTAGATACAAGTTACAGTAACTTCATATTTTCTTTATAAAATCAACAATACAATGTCACAATATTTTGTAGCAGATAGCATTACTAGTTTAAAACTAGTATGAAATACCAGACTAAAAAACAGTGATTAGATTCATTTTCTATTTTAATTTAAGATGCTTTGCTCAGAACATCACATGAATACCTATTAATACTTACCTACTTCCTATAACCCAAAACTTACGTTTGTGGTGCCTGGTGTTCAGGGGATGTTCCTGAGATATTTGCTCCCACTAGAAGACCCGCCTTCTCATCACTCTGACCAAGAGGGCAGGAGGGCATTGGTGACCTGGAGACACTGACTGTTCCGTTGCTTGGCTGCTGTTCCTGTCTCTCTGCAAGGCGTGTGTTTGTTTTCTTATTTGATTTGGTGTCAACAGCCTGTGAGAAAAATAAAAGGTTGAAGAGTAAACAAATGATCAAGATATTACCAAATCTATTGTACAATATATAGCAAAAACATCAAGTTCATGAAGTCCTATACTCTGGAATCTGATTGCCAGACATAAAGAATCACCTCTTTAATGTAGACTTATCATACCTCAATTCTCACATTTTACTTGTGTTATTTTAAATTGTGTTACTTGTGATTTACTTTGCCTTGGACAAAGAAATATTACTCACAAGGCTTTTTGTCATATTTGCTGAAACTGTCACTATATCCTGATAGTAAGAAAGATTATATATTGTGATATTGTATTTTTAAAGAAAATATGAAATTAACTTATGCCTGTGTACTTCCATGCTGTCACTTCCAAAGACTTAGCCATGTTCCCACCGAGCCCGAGGATAAACAACCAATAAGAGCCAAGGAGTATCTAATACAGTGTCAATGACTGTTTGTGAACTGCAATTCAAACAGCAGGCAGGCAGCGCTGATGAAATATGAATCAAGATTATGTTATTGCCTATTTCTAGACTCAGAAATTCAGAAATTTCAGATATTAGTGTACTGTTCAAGCCAAGGGTCAAGCCAAAACCAAGCACCGCCCACTGGCTGACCTTTTCATTTCACAGATAAACAGTACACTAAAATATGTTTCTGAAAACATTTGATGCGAGAGATAGACAATGCAGTAACAAAATTTTGATTCATATTTGAACAGCGCTGCCTAATTTGATAGCTTGATCAGACCTCACAAGAAGTCATTGACACTGCATTTCAGACTCCTTGGCCCTGATTGGTTCCTTATGCCATTAGGAGCATCAGAAAGAGGCAGAGGAATGTGATTTGTTTACAGATTATCTGATTCATGCAGTACTGTCAGGATATAGTGACAAAAAAGTTATTTTTATAAATGTTACCAACTGTAGCTTTAAAGCTGGACATGGTTGGTAAATAGACAGTTGATTAATAATGCACAGTTATAGTAACCTGTATCCATGATGGTTACCAAAACACTGTGGTTATAATGTCAGACTAATGAAAATCTTTACTCAATATGAAATTTAAAATGTTATAACTACCATTATTATCATTTAGTATTTTTGTAGAAAATGAAGAAAATAATGATTAAATGAATGTTATAAGTTAATGACTTAGGTTATAAGTCAGTTTGAGGGTTAAAATTCTATAACTACCTCAGTGTTTTGGCTGGTTTCTTCAGTAACTGGACATGGATCAAGAGAATACTCTGGTTTTCTTGTATTTGGGGCTTCTCTCTCATCTATGGCTGCTTGGTCTTCTTTCTTGTCATTTTGTTTAGCGAATGTATGCGGTTTAGTTTTGGTGTGCTTTTCATTATCATCTGGTGTCCCGGAGAGATTTTGTGTCTCAAGAGAGATTGTCTTATCCTTATCTTGTTCATAGAGAGGCTGCTTTGCAACTGAATCCCATGCTTGAGATGTTTGCTCAGATGATTCAGATGCAGTGGAGCCTGTTTCTTTAGTTGATGTTGGAGATGATGCAGAGTTAGACAATAGCCCAGAATGAATGCCACTTTGCTTGTCAGCAGGAATTTGCACTGGTTCATGGCTGTCCTCTGTATTAATATCTGATGGGGCCTCTGTTTGTTGCTCTGTCAGTTTATCACTGGCAGGTGTAGAGAAGGGTGGTGGAGTGGAAACAGACCGGTTTGATCCAGGAGCTGCCTCACTGAATGGTTGAGAGTTACTTTCTTCTGCAGCAGAAGGCCTCTCTTCCTCCTTACAATTCTCTGTCACTTCTTCTGTCTTCTTGGTAGTGAGTGATTTGCCAATTGAGAGTGTCTGGTTGGGGAATGAGAGTATGGTTCCTTTTTCCAGTGGGGCTGGGCTGGCAGTGTAATCTGATGGGTCCTGTGTTGTCACGCCATTTCTGGCTGGCTCAGAGTCATCACTAGCCGGCTTCCCCTGAAAAGAGTCTAAATACGTAGCTTTATCATCTGGCCTCCCAAAGAGATTTTGTGTTTCATTAGAGATTGTCTTGTCTTTATCTTTGTTAGAGGCAGACTGCTTTGCCACCGAATCCAATTCTTGAGGTGTTTGCCCAGGCGATTCAGGTGCAGTGGAGCCAATTTCTTTTGTTGATGTTAGAGATGATGCAGGGTTAGACAATAGCCCAGCAGCAGTCGGCACTGCTTCAGGGCTGTATTCTCTACCAATACCTAACAGGGCTTTTTTGTCACTGGCAGGTGTAGGAGAGTGCAGTGCTGTGGAAACAGACATGTTTGATCCAGGGGCTGCATTACTGAATGATTGAGAGTTACGTTCATGAGCTGCCGCAGAAAGCCTCTCTTTCCCCTTACAAGTCTCTGTGACATGTGTGTTCTTGGTAGTCAATGATTCATTAACTGAAACTGTCTGGTTGGGGCATGAGGGTGTGGCTCCTTTTTCCAGTGGGGCTGGGCTGGCTGTGTTATTTGATGGGTGCTGTGGTGTAGCCCCATCTTTGGCTGCCTCTAAGTCATCACTAGCCGATTGCCCCTGAAAAGAATCTCAATAGTTAGCTTAGCAGATATCAGTTTTAGATTCATGAACTTTTTCCTCTGGAGGCCAAAGTTAACTCATTAGTCAAGTTGTTAATGTGCGAAGCAAAGAAACCACCAGAACACAAGTTAATAAAATGGTAGTGCTGGGCGGTAAACCGGTTTATACCGTATACCAGTATTAATTTCCCGTACGATATGAATTTTTCATATACCGTAATACCAGTGCATTACCACAGAGAACACTACTGCCGAAGTAATCTGCGAGTGAATTGAGAACGGGAGCCCTGTTAACTCGAACCCTTCTCACTCATGGTAGTAACTTTATAACACAACAATTAATAACCCACAACAGGATACAGGATAAAACACCATAGCACACAACAATTTGTGATTTAAACTATTTCTAACACTAATAATTTTACATTTACAAATTTACACCGCCGGACGGCATGTTGGGTAACATTATAGCTGCTAGCTAGCCAGGTAGCATAACAGTCTGTTAAACTGGGAGAGGCTCCGGTCGCTACTGCACACATTCAAGAACAGAGAAGAGAGTTAGAGGATGAAGAAAGACCGGAGATACACCAGAACAACGTATGCTCAAGAGAGGAGCCGTCTGTTGTTCCGAAGTTTTTTGTTTCTAAAAAATCGGACATCATTTAGCCACTGTTGTTGCCCGTCGCTCTAACATTACTTGGTTGCGCTAACGTTACTCGGCCGTGCTAATGTTACTCAGCCGTGCTAACGTTAAAGACATGTCACTTCAAGCATACAGCGGAGCAACATTATGAATGCAATGACAATCCACCTACAGTCCTGCTACAGACCGTTGAGAAAGACGGGTTCAGAGCAATGATTAATACACTGGATTTAAGATGTCTTGCCTTGCTGAAATACGTCCGCCAACCTACTAACATTATTCAAACAGCGAAGGAGGCTGACAGCGGAGCTACGTTCAGTCGCCCACAACAACCTAACTTACCTGTGGCCAAGTTAGTGTTTATACAACTATCGTACAACTATTTTGTTTTGAAAGGGAATCAATGTTAAAGTTGTTTGTATGTGTATTAATTCGATTTACGTTTATTTTACTACTTTGCAGTTTGCACATAACATTTTTCATTCTGTAACTGTTTCATGCATTCTCCTTCATATTAACCAATCAAAGCTTTTAGTAAACATGATGACATTAAAATGTTTTTCTGATATTCTATGTACTCCTGACAGTAGAATAAGCCATTATAAACCGATATAAAAGGCCCAGTCAAGCAAAAGAAAGAAAATACCGTGAAACCGCCAGAATCTTAAAAAATACCACCCAGCACAATAAAATGGAAAACATCCATGTCAGGAAAAACTATGTTAAAAATATTAATAAAAATACAAAAGCAATGCCATATTTCCATAACTATGTGAAAATGCAAAGTTAAAACACTGTCTAAAAATTGTTAAACTGTTAACTTCACACCAGTGGTTCACTTCGCTGACCGACCCTTTTGTGGTCCTGCTTAGTGGCAGGGCCACACACCTTTGCAAAATGTATGATGTTCAGTTTTTGTTTACTGTGAGAAAAGTGTGCTATATTTTTGTGACTTATATTGTAGTTGATTTGTGGTGTTGTACTAGACTGCATCATATTGGAAGGTGTTTTCCATGTGATTACTGTATAAACACATTCCTGCAATAGCAGAAACCTGATCCCCATTTTGATGAGCTTGTTTACCGCCCTAGATAATGTTGGTGTAAACTATCAGACAGAACAATGTTGTAGTCTAAGCAAAAGGAAGTAAAGGTTGCTTGTGTCAGTGAATTCATGGCTTAATACATTTTTGATGAGCAAGAAACCTGTGACAATACAATAACTGTTACTTAGCCTTTTCACCTTTATCGGTGTAGTGTTTTCTTGTTCTTCTTTAACACCTTTTGGAACCTGGTCTTGATCCTCCTTTTGGTTCTTCTCCTCAGCAGTGACTGAGGGTTGATATGCTGACGTGGCCACATCTGGGTAACATAATGTGATGTGACATATTTTTAGATATATATAACCGTAGTAAATGTGTCAGTTTTAGTCTTTTATGGTACACCTCCATACAGATACAGAATGATACATTGCAAAGTTCAGCTTTAAAGTAATCAAAACTGGACTTTTAGCTACCATATAGACAAATCATACTTCATTAAAGTCTGTGTAAAACACAAAAACAATATTATTGGCTAGGCTACAAAGAAAAACAACCACAGTTTGTTACACACGAGGTGTAGAGCACTATTATTTCTCATTCTTATTCTGGTTAAAGGCCCAGCAGCCCAGACGGAGGAGGGAACGTAAACAAAAGCAGGGCTGCAGGTAGGGCGACTTGGCTAGGCTAAAGAACTAACAGACCACCACTGCCTAGCCTTTTCATCGCGAATGCCCGATCCCTTGGGAATAAGATGGACAAACTACACCTGGATACATCAAGCCGGTCAACCAGAGATAGCTCTGTGATAATTATCACTGAAAGCTGGCTACACCCGGGGATCCCGGACGCAGCAGTTGAACTAGCGGGTCGCTCACTACATCGAAGCGACAGAACAGAGGACTCTGGTAAGAGCCGTAGAGGTGGACTTTGCATATATGTGAACAAGAACTGGTGTACAAACTCTACTGTTATCAATAAGCATTGCTCACCTGACCTGGAGCTGCTAGCAGTTAAGTGTAAACCTTTCTATTTGCCACGTAAATTTTGTGTTTCCGTGGTAACAGCGGTCTACATTCCACCAGACGCCAATGCTATCTAGCACTTGGCCATGTACTAGCAGCTATAGACAAACAGCAAAACAATTACCCAGAGGGCATTTTTAGTGTGGCTGGTGATTTTACCATGTTAATCTTAAAACTGTGATACCCAGCTTTGATCAGCATATCAAGTGTACAACTTGAGGGAATAACATACTGGACTGTGTATACTCTAACATTAAAAAGGGATACAGAGCCTGTCACTATCCCTGATTCCAGCGTATCGCCCCGTCATTAAAAAGCAGAAACCTACCATCAGAACTGTTAAGAGGTGGCCTGGGGATGCATCTCTACAGCTACAAGACTGCTTTGAATGAACAAACTGGACCTTGTTTTTTAATCAGGATGTGAATGAATATGCCTTTACTGTCCTCTGTTACATCATGACCTGTGTTGAAAACATCACTATCAACACACGCATCATGATCAGGATTCCCCCCAACAGGAAACCTTGGATGACTGCGGAGGTCCATGCCCTCCTGAGGGAGCGCAAAACAGCCTTTAAATTGGGGACAGAGCATTATATAGCACAGCCAGGCACAACTTGAAAAAGGGCATCAAGCAGGCAAAAACTGCGTACAAGGAAAAGATCGAGGGCCACTTCACCAACAAAGATCCAACACGGGTGTGGCAGGAGCTCAACCATTTCTACACCCGCTTTGCAACATCTGGACTAGATAACTAAGCCGCTCCTCCCCTTGTTGACACAGACCTCACACTTAAGGTAACAGCAGAGGAAGTGAGACGCACCTTTAGGTCTGTGAACACTAGGAAGGCCAAGGGACCTGACGCAATTCCAGGGAGAGTGCTCAGAGAATGCCCCACCAGCTCGCAGATGTCTTTGCGGACATCTTCAATATGTCTTTGGCCATAGCGACTGTACCGACTTGCTTCAAAACAGCAACCATCATTCCAGTGCCCAAGCAAAGCCACATCAGCACTCTGAACGACTACAGACCTGTGGCGCTCACCCCCATCGTTACCAAGTGCTTTGAGAGGCTGGTGATGAAGCATGTTAAATCTGCCCTCCCCCTCAACCTGGACCAGCATCAGTATGCCTACAGGGAAAACAGGTCCACAGAGGATGCTATCGTTACAGCCCTCCATAAAGCACTGACACACCTTGACAGGTGGAAGACATATGTGAGACTGCTCTTCATAGACTACAGCTCAGCATTTAATACCATCATTCCTAACCAGCTGGTCACCAAACTCCTTGACCTGGGCCTCAGCAGCAGCCTGTGTATGTGGTTCAAGGATTTCCTGACAGATCGGCCACAGACAGTGAGACTGGGCCCACACCAATCCTCGAGCCTGTCCCTCAGCACTGGAGCACCGCAAGGCTGCGTGTTGAGCCAGCTGCTCTATTCCATCTACACGTATGACTGCATCTCCACCCACCCCTCGAATACAATGATAAAATTCGCAGATGACACAACTGTGGTGGGAGAAATCTCTAACAGCGACGAGAACACCTACAGAGATGAAGTTGACAGACTGACAGGATGGTGCAAAGACAACAATCTGACCCTGAATATCAAAAAAACAAAGGAGATTATAGTTGACTTCAGAAGGTGTAAGAAGGACCCCTCATCATGAATGGTGAGGAAGTGGAAAATGTCTCTTGTTTTAAGTTCTTGGGGATCATGATCTCAGATGACCTAAAATGAGAAATAAACACAACCGCCATGGTCAAAAAGGCGCAACAGCGGCTCTACTTTTTACAAATACTCAAGAGGAGCAACCTGTCTGCTGAGCTGCTTAAGATCTTCTACCACTGTTCTATCGAGAGTGTCATAACACACTGTTTGACTGCATGGTATGCCAACTGCACGGGGAAGGACAGGAAATCCCTTAATCGAATTATTTCGTT
This sequence comes from Sander vitreus, assembly GCF_031162955.1. Taxonomy (NCBI): domain Eukaryota; kingdom Metazoa; phylum Chordata; class Actinopteri; order Perciformes; family Percidae; genus Sander; species Sander vitreus. The sequence goes on from NC_135863.1 coordinate 10,390,545, forward strand.
TGAGATCTGCTGAAAAAAATTATTGGACTTCCCTTGCCCCCACTGGACTACATCTTTAAGATCAGCCTCCGCTGAGCACACAATATTCTGCAGGATGAGACACACCCCTCAAACCATCTCTTCTCCCTGATTCCATCTGGCAGGCGGTATCGGGTTTTTAGAGCACGCACTTCCAGGCTGCAGAACAGTTTTATCCCCAGGGTCATCACAGAACTGAACAATCCCCACCCCCCAGTCAGCACAGTTGCACTTTCTAGATAGGGATTCTATGTAATGGAACTCAGTGCAATATTGGATGCCTTGATAATGTTTTTATATTTTTCTTATTTTATCTATTGTGTGAGTGTGTATATGAAAGTGAGTATTGTTTTAGAGGCTGCACAAGCAAATTGCATTGTATGGTTGTACTGCACAATGACAATTAAAGTCTATTCTATGCTATTCTAGTTAGCTTACCTTGGGTCACATTTTGGGTCAAGACACATAACTTGAAGCCACAGTGAGGACAGAATCGGAATGAACTTTCCACTTGATTTCCACAATCAGTGCAAAACATTATTTACCTGTTCAAAAAGACAACATTAAGATTAACCGAAAACATTTTGATTTAGTTGTTGGCATTAGAAGCTAGAAGAATTCATGCTTCTTTCAGTTCAGTTAAGTATTTTACCAATTGAATGTAATATTTCCAAAAATAAAAGCCAATATAGGTATGCATGGAGACCTATGTAAAATGTTGCTATAACTTAATGGTAATGTAGCCCAATATAAAACTACTAAAGGATTTATGTCTTCCTGGGTTGTGTGTGTAGTAGCCATAACTCATTTTGTCTCACTTCCTTTTTCCACTCAGTCCGTCTCTCATTTTTAAACTACAACTGCGTAACATAATCTCATAAACACTCAATTCAAAATGGAAGCATACAGTCAAGCCTAATCCTATAACGAATTAGTAAAGACAATTTATAGCTAATTATATTGTAATACAAAGAGAAATAAAATAAAAATAGCTGTCAGTATGACTAACCTCGGATTAACTATTTCAAACACAGTACTTGAATATTATGTCATCGTAATTTAATGGGTTATTCTTGGGTCAGTACAATGGATTAATTTGTTCAGATAACCTACCTTGTATCCTCTTCTTCCTTACATGGTTGACACTGAAATTCTACGCTGACTGACATTGTATAGCTTACTGAGGGTTATGCGTTTACTTTCATTTTTGATTTACAGTAAGAGGTGTGCCTGCTTCGGCTTTTTCTGCCACACTTATTGAGCAATAAATCATCCCAATTTCCGAGAATCCAAAGTGAAAGTCTTTTTCTTGAATTGCTTGTTTTGTCTGACATGTACTTTCATATAATGGCAAATCTTTACAATGGAGAAGCTGGAACTAGGTGTTAGTCTTAGGTCCTTATTCCTTAAATGATTAATCAATCATCAAAATAATTGCTGAATATTTTTCTTTTGATTGAATAATTGTTTCAGCCCTATACTGTAGGTCACTGGCACCTTTAATATAATTCATGCAATCATTAGTTAATATTGTCCACCTTTACAAAGAAGACAAAACATAAAGTGCAATCAATGTCACAAAAAACATCTAATGTATGATACAAGTGGTTATTATTATTATATCAGAAGTAGTATTTTTAGCAAGTATTAAAAAACCATATAACTATCTTCTACGTACAACTTTCAGATACAGCACTAATACACACACATATCTTCATTAGTAACCACTAGGTGGCAATATTGATTAATTTAAATCAATTACTTTATAGTTTAATAGCAATATAATATTAGTAAATAAATGGCATGTGAGGCTTCCTTTATTGACCAACTTTCCCAGCTCGGATCAAAGTTTCATCTCATGTTGTCAAACTGGAATTTATTTTTTTTATTTTTTAAAAAGGACATATTTTTGTATGTTAAACTGTTTCTCCCTTATGACATGGGGCTACTGGCCCACTAATGTGTGACCAAACAGAATTGAACCATAGATCCTTTTGGGACACACGTATGATTTTGTCATGGCTGCTGTTAATCCATATTCTGTTCTATCTGGGAGAGATAGAACAGAACTGGAAGAAAAACTGCAGCAAATAAGAAGACTACGGCGCAGAGCAACCTTTGAAATTTAATTTAATTCAAAACTAAGGCATGCATAATATCTAAGATGGCATTTGTGAGAGAGGAAAATAAGACCATTTTCCACTGCCTCTGAAGTCAGTGCTCAAGGAGTGTGTGTGTGTGTGTGTGTGTGTGTGTGTGTGTGTGTGTGTGTGTGTGTGTGTGTGTGTGTGTGTGTGTGTGTGTGTGTGTGTGTGTGTGTGTGTGTGTGTGTGTTGTGGGTGTGGGGGCTAATCTCAGGGCCGGGATATTGAGTCCTCCTCCTCTTCTTTACCACCCACACATCTGTTCCACAGACACACTATAGCAGGCACCAGCCAATCACAACCTCTTTTTCTTTCTATTGCTTTTACTTGCGTCACTCTGCATGTGTTGCCATGGTAATTACTGACGCTCCCCCCACACTTTGTTTCTCTGCCTCTTTCAGTATGAGGATGAAGCCGACTTGTGGATGATGATGCAGGCAGGCTGCACTCGTCATCACTTCACTCAGGAAGAAGGCCTATTTTTACCACTGGGCACATAGTATACCAAGCTGCCCAACATATTTATGGAACCGCGTCTATCCCAGCATGCCTGTAAAAACATCTCTGCCCCCACACTCTGCATCTCTCCACCTCCCTCTCCAGAAATGCTGTTCCTTCAAAGGCATATTTGTATTCCTTAAATTGAGATGACAGCAGTAATGAAGGTTTTACATAATCTTGTTTTAGTATCTGCACTGTTTTATCTTTGATACTGTATTTGTCACTAAAGGGAGATTCTATACACATACTCACCCTCCACAGGGAGGTCAGAGGTCACAGTCACCCAAGGAGTACTAGCCCCACAGCTGGTAGAGTTTCTGTGTTTTGCTAGAGTGCACTAAAGGTGAGGACTTGCCTGTTGTGCCAGGGACAGATAACAGTGAAGGAAGTCAGCATGACATCGCTCACAGGTTTCTGACAGGTCATTTTGAAACTAGGAAATTATGTTTACTATTTGAGCTATTTTGTAATTTTTGGAGGCAGAACTATTATAGTGAGGCACGGAAAAAAAAAAAGCCAAGTGGACTAATAAGCATTTACAAAGCTACCGCACACTACCACAAATCAGGAATGTGCTGGATGTAAAGAATATAGTGAATTGTAAGAGTCAACACATTGGACACTGGGTGTTTGCAATAGAATAAGTGTGCTAACATTTTGCCTTCTTTCCAAGGTGGACCAAAATTCACTGTGTTATCTAATACGGTCTAATGTGGCAACTGAAGGTGGTGCACATACTCAAAGTTTAAATTGGGCCAGAGCAAGCTAGAGCTCAGCTCCATCATATCACATTTCACTTTTAGTTTATTTTCCCAATAACATTAACATGGTGATGTTATTGATGTAATTTCCTGCAATTAATTCTACAACCAAACTAATGTTGACAACGACTGTTTAATGTTATCAATTGTTGTTGCGTAGTTGTTTTGCTAAAAAGGCCGGTAGGCCATGCTAAAAAAGGCAGATAGAGGTATTTACCACTAGGAAAGGCACACCCAGGCCACCTAATGAAATGGCTAGTCAAGACTTTGTGAACAGTACTTTCAAATAAATGGGTTGTGCTAGGGAATCATAAATGGAGAGTTTAAAATCCCCTGGATTTTTATAATATAATACTAATAGCACCTGTAGTCTGGATGTGGAAGATGTCAAGGACAAGGACATTAGAAGATAATTCGGTTGGTTGTTTTGCCTGGCTTGTCTTCTCTGTCCCTGTCTCCAGCCTCTGCTCACTTACCCCTGTTGTCTGTTACCTGAAACTTTGGATTCTGTAAAGTGTTACCTGCCTGAACTTCTACTTGGATGTTCCTTTCCTGCCCCTTGATGGATTTGTTTGCCTGTACTGGGTGTGGCCTTCAGCCATAGCGGTCAGGTTCAAGTTGAACCATACACCCTCCGATTAATTCCTGTGAGACAACTGGCTAACGAATCCTTTACTCATTTGAACAGGATTAACGTTTACTGATTGAAAGTACTTATACTAATATCATAAAAATATAACCAACTTTTGTTTGTAATATTTAACATACAGAAAAACATATGTTATGATAGGCCTACATTAAAATGTGGATAAATCATAAGGTAAATAGAAGTCACTGTGGGAATTTAAAAATATTAACCTACATTGATGTAGATATTACATCAAAGAATATAGTAGGCTATGTAAGTATGTTAGCTTATTGTAAAGTCACTAAACCCATAATCTAAGTAGACTACTTAAGGAATTATAAAGAGATTGATTAATGCTTATTTAATTTTTAATAGGCGATTGTACTGATAGTTTCCCACCTGTAAACATTTTTAATACATCGTGTTCATTACACATCTACAACTGAAACAATGGTTCATTGACTAATCCACTGGTCAATGAAAGAAAAAATAGCAGCGACATTTTTGATAATCCTCATTTATATATATTTTTTATTTTTTATTCATTCATTTATCAAGCAAAAATGCCAAATATGTTTTGGTTCCAACTTCTGAAATGTGCTGCTTTTCTGTTTTATATCATTATAAATTGAACATTTTGTTTTGAACAGATTTTTGAACTACGGTTTTGAACTAGTTGGACAAAACAAACAATTCAAAGTCTTTAGCATTATTGTTTATGAGTCATCTACAGTAATGCTGGATTTAAAGTAGTCAAATTCAAATTTAGTTTTAATATCACAAAATACCTTAGTGGACTTTACAGGCCCACAGCATTAATCCCTAGAACATCTTTCTAAGAAAAAATAATCCAGGCACATAAGGGAAGAAAAAGGGTACATTCAAAGGTCCATTCCAGCTTTTTTTTTACAAATGGTAAAACAAGAAAACAATTGTAAAAAAATATTTATAAAGAAACACATGATAACACATAAAACATATAATATAAAAACGCAATAACTTTGCCCATTTGCTCATAGCTTTTTTAAAGAATTGACCGACCGTAATAGTGGTCAGAGGTCGATCTCTGGGGCACATTGTTATATTGCAGGAAATTGAAGCTTTGAGCTTGTACCAAATCAGAGGACTTGCATGTCATTAGACTGTGAGAGGAAACATGGGCACCCAGCTGCAACCCACACCGGCATGGGGAAGACCAGGAAAAAGAACAAAGAATCAGGACCGATATTCTAACCTACTCTTTTGGTTTTGAGGTGGCAGTGTCCACTGAGCCACTGATCGGATGTGACAGATCAACCTGTTGTCCTCTCTCACTGCAGAGGTTTAATACATTCTGGACATACTGTATATATATCTACAGGCTTAACCTGTACCTATCAGTTCTTATAAAATTAAAAGTGTCTTGTAGCATTAACATTTTTCTGTTTCACAGAATAGATGGAAAATGGATAGAAACCTCCATTTGAGGGGCATATTGCTCAACACTTCTGTCTATCACTCTTATTTTCTACTGGGACAATACGATTTAATACCATTGATTCTGTGGGTCTAAGTTTGCTGCAGCTGCAAAATAATAAATACAAAAAAATAATCATTTCATGTTACAAAAAATAACAGTTAAGCAAGATAAGCGTAGCATTGTACACACTCTCAGTACCATGTTAAACATTTTAAATAAGCAAGGAAACTGATACACTTACACTGTAAAGAATATTCCTATAAACAAACAGTAAAGAACTGGAAGCAGGGTTGCCATTATGTTACTGTAAAATTAACATTCTCGTACTGTCACTAAAATTTACGGTTTGAACTGTTTTTGTGATTACTTTCACAGTATTCTACAGCTAACTAAAGTTAAAACTAGCTGCTTTTTTCCTTTTTCTTTTACAGTATCTTACAGTTGACTGATCTCTTTATTTCTTTATTGTTTGGCCTAATACTCACAAGCCCCCGGCTGAGCGCCACTACGTTGGAGTTTAACCCGGTGGACGAGAGGGTCGCCTCCCTACGCCTGCGGGTTGTGGGGGGGAAAACTCTGACTGTTGTTTGTGCATATGCACCAAACAAGAGTTCGGAGTATTCGGCCTTCTTGGAGACCTTGAGTGGAGTCCTGCATGGGGCTCCAGTCAGGGACTCCATAGTTTTGCTGGGGGACTTCAACGCGCACGTGGGCAATGATGGAGACACATGGAGAGGCGTGATTGGGAGGAACGGCCTCCCTGATCTAAACCAGAGTGGTTGTTTGTTGTTGGACTTCTGTGCTAGTCATGGATTGTCTATAACAAACACCATGTTCGAACATAGGGATGCTCATAAGTGTACTTGGTACCAGAGCACCCTAGGCCAAAGGTCAATGATCGATTTTATAATCGTTTCATCTGATCTGAGGCCGTATGTTTTGGACACTCGGGTGAATAGAGGGGCGGAGCTGTCAACCAATCACCATCTGGTGATGAGTTGGGTCAGGGGGTGGAGGAAGACTCTGGACAGACCTGGTAAGCCCAAACGGGTAGTGCGGGTAAATTGGGAACGTCTGGAGGAGGCCCCTGTCCGACAGACTTTCAACTCACACCTCCGGCGGAGCTTTTCGTGCATCCCTGTGGAGGCTGGGGGCATTGAACCCGAGTGGACAATGTTCAAAGTTTCCATTGCTGAAGCTGCGGTGAGGAGCTTAGGGTCTTAGGTGCCTCAAGGGGCGGTAACCCACGAACACCGTGGTGGACACCGGTGGTCAGGGAAGCCGTCTGACTGAAGAAGGAGTCTTTCCGGGATATGTTATCCCAGACGACTCCGGAGGCAGTTGCAAGGTACCGAAGGGCCCAAAGGGCTGCAGCCTCTGCTGTGAAAGAGGCAAAGCAGCGTGTGTGGGAGAAGTTCGGAGAAGACATGGAGAAGGACTTTCGGTCGGCACCAAGGTGCTTCTGGAAAACCGTTTGCCACCTCAGGAGGGGGAAGCGGGGAACCATCCAAGCTGTGTACAGTAAGGATGGGACGCTGTTGACCTCAACTGAGGAGGTAATAGGGCGGTGGAAGGAGCACTTTGAGGAACTCCTAAATCCGACTAATACGCCCTCTATGGTAGAGGCAGAGCTGGAGGATGATGGGGGATTGTCGTCAATTTCCCTGGTGGAGGTTGCTGAGGTAGTTAAACAACTCCACAGTGGCAAAGCCCCAGGAATTGATGAGATCCGTCCAGAAATGCTTAAAGCTCTGGGTGTGGAGGGGTTGTCTTGGTTGACACGCCTCTTCAACATTGTGTGGAAGTCTGGGACGGTGCCTAAGGAGTGGCAGACCGGGGTGGTGGTTCCCCTTTTTAAAAAGGGGGACCAGAGGGTGTGTGCCAATTACAGGGGTATCACACTTCTCAGCCTCCCCGGTAAAGTCTACTCCGTGCTGGAAAGGAGGGTTCGCAAGGATCCTGGAGGGAACCTGGGAGTATGCCCAACCGGTCTACATGTGTTTTGTGGATCTGGAGAAGGCGTATGACCGGGTGCCCCGGGAGATACTGTGGGAGATGCTGCGGGAGTACGGGGTGAGGGGGTCCCTTCTCAGGGCCATCCAATCTCTGTACGACCAAAGCGAGAGCTGTGTCCGGGTTCTCGGCAGTAAGTCGGACTCGTTTCAGGTGAGAGTTGGCCTCCGCCAGGGCTGCGCTTTGTCACCAATCCTGTTTGTAGTATTTATAGACAGGATATCAAGGCGTAGTCGGGGTGGAGAGGGGTTGCAGTTCGGTGGGCTGGGGATCTCATCGCTACTTTTTGCAGATGATGTGGTCCTGATGGCATCATCGGCCTGTGAGCTTCAGCACTCACTGGATCAGTTCGTAGCCGAGTGTGAAGCGTCTGGGATGAGGATCAGCACCTCTAAATCGGAGGCCATGGTTCTCAGCAGGAAACCGATGGAGTGCCTTCTCCAGGTAGGGAATGAGTCCTTACCCCAAGTGAAGGAGTTCAAGTACCTTGGGGTCTTGTTCGCGAGTGAGGGGACAATGGAGCGGGAGATTGGTCGGAGAATCGGCACAGCAGGTGCGGTATTACACTCAATTTATGGCACCGTTGTGACGAAAAGAGAGCTGAGCCAGAAGGCAAAGCTCTCAATCTACCGGTCAGTTTTTGTTCCTACCCTCACCTATGGTCATGAAGGCTGGGTCATGACCGAAAGAACAAGATCCAGGGTACAAGCGGCCGAAATGGGTTTCCTCAGGAGGGTAGCTGGCGTCTCCCTTAGAGATAGGGTGAGAAGTCAGTTATCCGTGAGGCGCTCGGAGTAGAGCCGCTGCTCCTTTGCGTCGAAAGGAGCCAGTTGAGGTGGTTCGGGCATCTGGTAAGGATGCCACCTGGGAGCCTCCCTAGGGAGGTGTTCCAGGCACGTCCAGCTGGGAGGAGGCCTCGGAGGAGACCCAGGACTAGGTGGAGGGATTATATCTCTAACCTGGCCTGGGAACGCCTCGGGATCCCCCAGTCGGAGCTGGTTAATGTGGCCCGGGAAAGGGAAGTTTGGGGTCCCCTGCTGGAGCTCCTACCCCCGCGACCCGACCCCGGATGAAGATGGATGGATGGATGGATGGAACTTCACATGTAGAACAATTGCATGTTAAACAACTGCTAACAAAAACCTGAGACAGAGACTTCTCTCTCAAAATGCCCAAAAGTACAGAAGTCCATGTATTGGAAGATGGCAAGGGAGTAGGTTAGTGGATGACTGATGGCCCACTGGAAGACACCATGTTCTCTCAATCCATCATCAGTAGCCCTCGGACTGCATGTGAAACAGACACAGAAAGATATGAGTTCCAAAATAGATTGCAACTTCTCAAATCAGCATTCCCCTTATTCCTCTTACCACAATGAATTTGGAGCATAAAAATAAAAAAAAAATATATCCCAAGCCCTAAACTAACCCCTCAGACAGCCAAATTAGCCATAGTTAGCCTGGAAGATCCAAACAGTTGTACAGTTTCCAAAACAGAACACAAATAACATAGATTTCCACAGACTGTAAAAGGTCATTATGCTTAATGAATTCACCCGCAAAATACATGTCTCCACACATTAACTTAGAAATCTAAAACTAAAATAACCTCCTTGTGTTGTCTGATTAGGCAATCAGCTCTGAAATTCTAGCTAGCTGCTGAATCCTTCTATTATGACATGCACATATGGAACAATGAAACAAACTGGAAACATCACTGATAGACTTTGCATCGATTTATGAATTAAATAAAATTGCTACTCACCAAATAATTAGTAAGATGGGGATGGATGAAGAAAAGAACGAATCCAGCTTCACATGTGCAGTTCAGGTGAAGTTGCTCTTACCAAACTGCAAAAAATACTGCATGATACCGTTAACTTAAATACTTTGGACGGTTGACTAGCAGTAAAGTGCTGTATTTTATGAATACATTATAATTATGTTATGTATAAAAACTGTCAATAGAACGTTATTTAACAGATTCTCTTTTGTTGTAACGGTAAAGTGCTGTTTAACAATTACAGGTTAATACTGTTGAAATCCTGCTGTAAATTAACAGCAATTATTTACAGTGTATACATAAAATAAAAACGAGTACTAAATAATTAAATTAGTTATATCTCTGTGAACTTAGTGTAAACGTTATTAAGTCCTAATATGTAAGTATGGTTCTAATATGATGTTTCAGTTTGTTCCATGTGTATACAGTATAGTAACATGTTCTGGAAAAAAATGATCAAATATTGTATGCTTTTGTCTAGTTTTTCTACAACTGCTTATGTTTAACCATGAAATGCTGTAGGCCTGGTGAGGTTTTGTGGTTAAGTGTGAGAAACTGTCAGTGTGTGTGTGTGTGTGTGTGTGTGTGTGTGTGTGTGTGTGTGTGTGTGTCTGTGTGTGTGTGTGTCTGTGGGCACAGCTGGGTTTTGTTAAAACCAACAGTACCCACGCACTGATACACTCACATGCTCACATTGTGCATGGGGTTCCTACGTCCTCCATGATTGTGGAACTTCCTACACTTTGAAACTACGTCATCAGCCCCAGTGGAGCACGTTAGTGGGACAAATACATGTATACCTACACTTGTTCTTTACTTTAATTACTACTGAACGTATGGTGCTGAACAAAAAAACCCAAATCTTAATCTCAAAGTATCCCTCAGATTATCGAATCCTAAAAATATATTTAACCCAAATCCCATTCTCGTCCCTTTAAAGAAAGGAGGAGTATCAAAAAGTCCATGCTGTGAGGACACAACACAGCCCTTCTTCCATATGTACACATTGAACCACAGAACCCTTTTACATTTAACATTTTAGGTATTTCATGATCTGATCTTTATTTTTACATATTTATGGTGACTGAAGGTTACTTAAGTCTGCTTTGTGTATTAGCTGTTCCAAACAGCCACACACCAAGAAATTAGGGTTAAACGGCTGGCCGTCATAGAGGCAAGCTATACACTCACCTAAAGGATTATTAGGAACACCTGTTAAATTTCACGTTAATGAAATTATCTCATTAACCAATCACATGGCAGCTCCTTCAATGCATTTAGGGGTGTGGTCCTGGTCAAGACAATCTCCTGAAATTCAAACTGAATGTCAGAATGGGAAAGAAAGGTGATCTAAGCAACTTTGAGCGTGGCATGGTTGTTGGTGCCAGATGGGCTGATCTGAGTATTTCACAATCTGCTCAGTTACTGGGATTTTCACGCACAACCATTTCTAGGGTTTACAAAGAATGGTCTGAAAAAGGAAAAACATCCAGTATCCAATCCAATCCACTTTATTTATATAGCACGATTTTAACAAACACAAGGTTTCCAAAGTGCTGCACAAAAAGATAAAACAGAAATAAGTAGAATAAATAAAAAACTAAATTGCACTGCCCGCACACAATAAAAATATGCAAGTATACACATAAGATCAACACTCTACCTGGTGTTAAAAGCCAAAGAAAAGAGGTGGGTTTTAAGAAGATTTTTAAAATTAGACAGAGAGGAGGCCTGTCTAATGTGCAGAGGCAGTCCATTCCAAAGTTTTGGAGCTGCAACGGCAAACGCTCGGTCCCCTCTGAGCTTAAGCCTAGCTTTAGGCACCATCAGGAGCAGCTGGTCAGCTGACCTGAGAGATCGGCTGGGAGTGTAGGGGTGCAGCAGCTCAGAGAGGTAAGGTGGGGCAAGGCCATTCAAAGCTTTAAAAACAAATAAAAGAATTTTAAAATGAATCCTCAAATGGACAGGCAACCAGTGGAGTGAAGCTAAAATATGTGAAATGTGCTCATACTTGCTTGTGCCAGTTAAAAGACGTGCAGCAGCATTTTGTACCAGTTGAAGACGAGCAATGGAGGACCCACTAGCCCCTATATAAAGTGCATTACAGTAATCCAGCCGAGTGGTTACAAAGGTGTGGATTACTGTTTCAAAGTGTTGTCTCTGAAGGACTGGTTTGATTTTTGCCAGCTGCCTTAACTGGAAAAAAGCTAGACTTCACCACAGCTTTAATCTGGCTGTCAAATTTGAGGTCTGAGTCCACTTTTACCCCCCAAATATTTCACAATTGGCTTGCGATACTGTGCCAGAGAACCCAGATCAACTAGGGGGGGTCACAGAGGTGCCACCAAAGACCATGACTTCTGTCTTTTCTTCATTCAAATTTTGAAGTATGTAAGTATGCTGCAGTCCTGGGGGGCAAAAATGCCTTGTTGATGCTAGAGGTCAGAGGAGAATGGGCCGACTGATTCAAGAATGGGCCGACTGATTCAAGCTGATAGAAGATCAACTTTGACTCAAATAACCACTCGTTACAACCAAGGTATGCAACAAAGCATTTGTGAAGCCACAACACGCACAACCTTGACTGGCTACACCAGCAAAAGACCCCACCTGGTACCACTCATCTCCACTAAAATTAGGAAAATCAGCGCACCAAAATTGGACAGTTGAAGACTGGAAAAATGTTGCCTGGTCTGATGAGTCTCGATTTCTATTGAGACATTCAGATGGTCAGAGTCAGAATTTGGCGTAAACAGAATGAGAACATGGATCCATCATGCCTTCTTACCACTGGGCAGGCTGCTGGTGGTGGTGGTGTAATGGTGTGGGGGATCCCTTTCACCTTCAGAACTGCCTTAATACTTTGTGTCATTGATTCAACAAGGTGCTGGAAGCATTCTTTAGAAATGTTGGCCCATATTGATAGGATAGGGTCAAACACGGTATTAGTATGGTGTTCCTAATAATCCTTTAGGTGAGTGTAGGTTCTAATGGGGATAACAGTGCATTATTTCAGTCTTTCCTGGAAGGCATTCATAGTGTTGCACTGAGTTGTAAACATGAAAAGTAACACATAGTTGTGTAAAGAAAGAAAATGAAAAGCTTAAGTGCAATAAAACCTAAGTTTTTCCACCTCACATACCTGGCCAGTCGAGTGAGAAGTGAAGGTGAACATCATATGACAGTTCCTAAAAGTTACAATCTGATTTTGATGTCGGTGTAGGGGGAGGGCACTGGTTGCAGCATGTTGATGCCTTTAAGGCTTAATCTTGTTCTACAAATACATATAATAACGTGTCATTCATCATCAACATTACCATCAAAGAGGTCCAAGATCACATCACCACATCTGCAGAAAGAGCAATATATTCCTATAAACCCACGATGATCATGTTTGAAAGATAAGTGCTGCAAATGGAAATGAGATCTAAGATAAGGTTTTATTTGACGTGTTTTATTTTTGAGGACACGTGCACACACAAAGTCACATGTCTGCCATTCAGGCACTGTATCATTGTTGGCCTGGCATTTATCTTTTATCAACTACTTTGAAAGAATGCCTTGCAAGCTTATACAATATCAAATTACATCCATGTCCTTTCATGTTCATTGCCAAACCAGCTGCCAGCGACACCACACAACATTTTTTTAGTTTAAAAACCTCAAGTTCACAAGAAATTCATAGAAATTAAGGTGAAAGTAAGCTTTAAAGTGTCTTTCTGACAGAAGAAGATGAATGCTCATTTCTATTAATACGTTCGACTTCGACAAAATGTGCATTCACAAGCATGAAATCTAAATTAGATTTTTACATTTTGAATTTAAATTTCGTCATGCACACGCAAAAGAAAAATCGAAATCTAAATTTCAAAATGTTTCTCTGTCATTACTCATTTTTCACAGAAGGTGTTGTCTTATGTTCACCTGCTATTTTTCCATGGTTAAAGTCAATTAAAATGTCCCCGATACTGATACTCAAAATACTCCTGCAACAAAATCTTCTGCTCTGTGTGTTTCAACAATCATAAGGCTAAATTCTTTGCTTTCGTGCCTTACTGTGATGTGTGTGTGTGTGTGTGTGTGTGTGTGTGTGTGTGTGTGTGTGTGTGTGTGTCTGTGTGTGCTACATCCTTTTCCAGCTACCGCCTGCCTTTTTTCTTGACTCCAGGCTCAGCACCCCCACTCTCTCACTCTCTCAACACTGATACACAGCTTTTAGACAAAAATATCTCTCCCCCCCCACACACCTCCATTTCCGCCACAGTTTTGAGAGATCTGACATCACAGGGTCCATCATGTGATCCACCCACACAAAGCTTTGCAGTGATAAACGGGGCCTACCTGTGACGCACATACCTCCTCTGTGTAACCCTTTACAAGCCAGAGCACTGTTTGCTAATGAAAGAAACAATATCGCCCCATCTCTGTATTTATGGACAAACCAAAATCATTAAAAGCAGGGAAACCAAAATAAGACTTGTCACATTAAAGGCACCATTCAGTTAGCATATTCTGCCTTGACGTGTGTTTGTAGTGCATAATGATTTTATACAAGTGTTTAAACTTATTAGGATAAAACTCCTTTAAATGTACCATTTTGTTGTGGAGGGGGTCCCAACATATAGGATATCACAATCACTACATAACAACAAAGGAGTGACAGAATAAATAAAAATAGAAATACAAAAAAGACAAAGCACATACATTCATTAATGAAAACATTGAAAACATTACAATCAAAGTAGCCAATAGATGAACAGTTGAGTGTAAGTGGTTAATACAATCAGGTATGAACATCAGATATAAACACAACGTATACACATAGAAGGTATAGACAGGTAGTGTATATAAGTATTGCTAACTTATAGGAGTTAGCAAACATAATAAGATTACAAGGTGAAACAAAATTTGCCTTTTGAATATGGCGGGGCATAGTCTGAATAATCCTGACAAAATGTACTAAACTTGCACAAACAGAGCTTCCACTAGTGCTCACCAAACTTGCACTTACGATTTCCACCTCATTTTCATTTCTAAAGAAATCCACTGAAAATAAACAGTGGTAATATTCTTTAAACTCTTCTTGATATTTTGGACATTAATTGTTAAAAAGGAAAATTCAATGACTAAATGTAATGCCAATTTGATATACTCTCAAAAAGTGGAAAGTGAAATTGGAAAATCTGTGATGGAAAATGGAAACTCTTAACTGAAATTATCATGTGACTAGGATGCGGGCTGCACGCAGATCCAACTCAAAAACAACTTGAAACTATAAAGTGACCAGAACAAGTGTTGAAATCAGATCAGTTTCAGATTCAACTTCTCCAAATTGTGTTGTGCAGGAATACGAGTGTCTTGGCAGAGGCCCTAAAACAGAAGTGAGCAGCCTTTTTTGAGGCCACTGTCCATGTCCAGAATTATGCAAGCTGATATTTTCATTTTATCCTGTAGTTAAGCAATTATCGTTCCTACATTAAGTATAAAAAATAAATGTGATAAAGTAATGAAAACATGGTGTCCAGCCCTCACATTCCAGACTTTATTTTATTATACTGTAAATATTTCTAGTTTTCTCTCCTCTTCATGGCAATAGAGCTGGTACCAACAATCATCTATTGAGAATATGAATAACTCAGTTGTTAAAAAATCTTAACACAGGTCCATTTAGCCTACATCTCCCCCAGCACTTTTGAGAACATCTCACAGTCTTTCTCAGAAGATGCTCAGTTGTTATGGAGAAATATAACTAGCCTACACCCTAACTGAGCATGACTGAATCCTGTATTCTCTGTTAAACACCAGAGTGTGTCGTCTGACAGTAACTTTAACACACTGAGAGTCATAACAAACATTCATATTAGTTGATTTTCAAGGTAAATATTTGACTTAAAATATTACACATTAAGTGACTCTTTTATGAGCTAAGGTCTGCTAATTACCAGTATAGCTCAGCCCCACTTCAACCTGAACAGAGATCTATAGCTGGAATGGGTGAAAACACCTGTGTGGGTTTGCCCCTTATAGGCCTATATATTTTTTCCTGATAGTGTTTTGTGTTTCTAAAGTTGCAGCTACAAAAGCAGAATAAAAGCTAAATTGGTAAATGACCACATTCGTCAAATTGACCTGCTCTTGAGATAAACTTTATTCCCAGGAATGACCATAATAACAAGATACCATAGGCATAGCCTAAATTATATGCAAACATAATGTTTTCAGAAAGATTGATCAAACAACCACTGTTCCAGCTTATTTAAGAAGCATAGACTGTAACCTATAAAACTATAGAAGTAGGTCTAATACAGTAGCCTGTAGTTGAAACATCTGTATCCAGAATACAGCAAAGGCAAGGCAAGTTTATTTATATAGCACATTTCATACCCGTGGCAATACAATGTGCTTCACACAAAACAAAAGCAAGGGTCAGTACATGATCATAAAAACTGTGAAAAATAAAAGCATGAGAACATTAAGGCATAAAACAGTAAAAGATAAAAGTATAAAATAAAATAAAGAAAAGAATAGTAAAAATCATTGGTCTACTAGAATAAGTAGTAATGCTTCAATGAAGCCTTAGCAGATGGCATCTGAAAAGAGTTTAGTCTTAAGTCTGGATTTAAAACTGTGAATAGCTGAGGCGTTTTTGATGCCTTCTGGAAGTTGGTTCCAGGGGTGAACCACATAATGGCTAAGTGCTGCTCAGTGGGGTTTTCTAAAAGATGTTTCTGCTCTGATCTGAGAGACCTGAGTGGTACATACTGCAGAAACATGTCCGATAGATACTTTGGCCCTATTCCATTAAGCGACTTGAAAATAAGCAGCAGTGCTTTAAAATCAACCCTGTAACTTACTGGGAGCCAGTGCAGGGATTTCAAAATAGGGGTTATGTGCTCAGTTCTTTTTGTTTTTGTAAGAACTGTGGCTGCTGCGTTTTGTATCATTTAAAGAAGAGTGAGACTTCCCTCGTGCCTCCTCCTCTCTGCTTGGTTCCTCCAATTATTTAAATAAAATACTGGAAAACGTACTTTTTGCCAATGCGCGCGCGCCGATGTGACATAATGGAACGTGCCAGCCTAGAAAAGCTCGAGGCGGTGCGCGCGGGCGTGCAGTAGCCTACTCAGATCCTGCTCCAGAACATAGGCTACATCTGGCAACGGTTTCAGTAAAGTAGGCTATTAGTAGGCTATTAGACATATCAATTAAAGAGATATTTTACACTACTGCTGCTTATTTCTGTGAGGTTATGGGTAAGGCACCACTGTGAGGGAGTGTCGAGCAGTAACGTTAGGACTTGTCGTTTTATGATTACCTATCCACGGAAATAATGATGAAGAAGGATATTAACTCGAGCCTGGCGGACGAGGCAGACCTCAAACCGCATCTCCGCGACGCCGAGAGCATCCTCAGCTCTCCGGACCTGGGGCTGCTCAAACTGGCCTCCCCGGAGCTGGAGAGGCTTATCATCCAGTCCAACGGTATGGTTACTACGACACCGACAAGCCCCCAGTTCCTCTACCCGAAGACGATAACGGACGAGCAGGAGTTCGCTGAGGGCTTTGTGAAGGCGTTGGAGGACTTGCACAAGCAGAACCAGCTGAACGGAGCCGGGCAGACTAACAGCAGCCTGGATCTGGGCGCTAACATCGCCCCGGTCACCATCCAGCCGGATCTACCGGTGTATACGAACTTGAACAGTTACGGTATCGGGCCAATGGAAACCACTGTCAACTACTCCACGGACACAGTCCCTTTCCCGCCACCTCCTTCGCATCTTTTGGGGGCAGCCCCGCCGGAGCTGTCTCGGGTCCAGCCGCCGAAGGAGGAGCCTCAGACGGTCCCCGACGTTCAGAGCTTCGGGGAGAGCCCGCCGCTGTCTCCCATCGACAATGACTCACAGGAGCACATGAAAGCCGAGAGGAAGAGGCTCAGGAACCGGATTGCAGCCTCCAAGTGTCGGATGCGCAAACTGGAGCGGATCTCGAGGCTGGAGGACAAGGTCAAATCGCTGAAAAGCCACAACACCGATCTGGCCTCAACAGCTAGCCTGCTAAGGGATCAAGTGGCCCAGCTGAAACAGAGAGTCCTCAACCATGTCAACAGCGGCTGCCAGCTGCTGCCACACGAAGTGCAGGTGCACTAGTCGGAAGTACAGACCTGCAGTTGTGCTACCGACCAGCATATAAGCTTCATGGACTTTCTTAATGTTGGTTTTTCTGTATGTAGCGTAGCCCAGATGTGCTGGAAATAATGCAGGCCACGTAGGCCAAATGTATTAATAATTGATTGATGGTTTTGAGCATCGGCAAGATGTAAAAAATAGGGTAGGCTAGAACACAATTCAAGATAAAGGGTGATAACGAGACTCTTCAGATGTAATCGGTCAACAGATTAGACATTTTAATTCGTAATTTCCAGGATCCACATTCGCCTCCACCCAATGGAGAGCACAAATCAGTAGCCTATTATAAAAAAAAATCGCTAATTGTTTTTTGGATTTATGCCGAAATGAAGAGCGTTTGCCTTTTAATATGGTCGATGTTTGAAATCCTGTTCTACCTCGTATATTTTACTGATGAACAAGGCTGCATTAAACTGCAGTTTCTTTTAATGGACTTTGGCTATGGGCTTTCCTGATGAGCGAAAGAGGCACTTATTGGGTCTATGTGCTCAACTTTAATGACAGAAAGCACAAAATTAGTTTTTTTCCCCTGTAAAAATGTTTATAGACTTGCTGTGTCTATATAAAGTTTCAAACATGGACCAAACAGATGTACAATATTTCTACAAACTTAGCCTAATATTAATATAATATTTATGACACAGATACCCTTAATATATTAGGAAGTGGCTGTAAGAAAAAACGCACATACACCCACTTTTGATATGTAAAAGATGACCTAGCCTAGACCATTTACCATTTATTTATGTAGGGAACAATTTGCATGATGTTTACATACTCGAATGTTGCCCACAGCTGGTTGTCAAAGGGTGCAATTAATCAGTGTTTATAATCTTTACTCTTTACAAACACATATTTTTATCTATTTTTTACTCTACTGTGTCCCTATTTCATTGTATTCTTGTTTTAATGTGAAGAGGCGTAACCGTTTTGTTGCACTGACTGTTTCTGCCAACTCAAGCCTACAGTTGTAGTTGTTTGTCCTTAATTAAATGCTACTCGGCCATAAACACTGTTTCCTCCATTTTGACAAAACTCTCATATTTACATGCATGTTGTGAAAAAATCATAGGTCTAAGTCAGTGTGTGCAACAGTGAAGGAGCTGTTAGTGGATGTTGGGTGCAACCCTTATGTGTTTCTCCAAAGAAGTTGGTCAAAATCAAGACATAGCCTACTATAACCATTCATTTTAAAACTATGTTCAGTTTCATAAAGGTATTCAACTAACTGGGTTGACTGAAGAATCAGTTTTGTCTTTCATTGCACACTAGTCCCAAGAATGACATGGACAAGTATATTAAACAATATAAAGACAGTAAGAAATTATGTTGTGGGTTATGTGGCAGTGCCAACAGAAAATTAAAACTATAACAACAACAACAACAACTAAAAGTCAACACAATATCATTATAAATCATAGTGATAATTTTTCCTGGATCACTTAATGTCCATTATTTTGATAAGGAGTACATTTATAGTTGCTCCTCTAATGGAGACTGAATTAGTGAAGTCACTGTTGTGTAATGGGATGGATTCTGGAAGTGTGTGTGTGTGTGTGTGTGGGGACATCTGCGTCACATCATCACCCTGGTGTCTTTCTCCCTCTGCTGGTTAATTGAGGAATTGGTTGAAATGACATTTTAGTGAATATGTTGGGACAGTTCTGACATATTGAAGGATCTTGAAGAGGATAAGTTTGATTTCACATATCGTTGAACAGATGTCAGCCCATAATAATGTGAATATGGGTACTGTATGGCTGATTTATTTGTGTTTTATTGACTCCTCAGCAAGGCAGAATAAATCTGATTAGATGGGGTTCCTTACAACAATGTTATCAAATAATGTTATCTATTATCCAAAGTAGGGGTCCTTAAAATCAGAGTTAGACCAAAATACTAATTATATCAGCCTTTTCAGTAAACACTGTGTAGCCTTTTGATGTTAGCCAGTCAGTGTCATCCACCTACAGTATGATGAGTAAGAGGCTCTTGTCTGACCACAGTTCAAGAAAATTAGAACTGCAAATCCTGCAAAATGTAATTTTCATAAAGCTATTTTCGATTATTGTAAGGTATGGTTTTTGTGAATTGAATAATACGTATTATAATATATATAGTGCATATCGTTTTTGACTTTAGTGTCTAATTATGGCCTAAATATATATTTTTCATCCTAATAAGATTTTAATCGAAGGACAACGTGGAGCCGAAAGGCATATACAGTAGAGCCCTAATGGGGGAATGGAGGCCTCCCTCACAGACAATAACTGTGTTTAATTTCAAAAGCCATGTAACATGTCGATAAAAACATGTAATGTTTCAGCTGAGTTGAAATATAGAAACAGAAATGTTGCTTTGGGCATGTTGACCTCGAAGGTAGGAAGGTAGCATTACGTCAGTCACTCTTGAGGCAGGAATAGATGGGATTTTGACAAAAAGTAGCTTAACTAACAGCAAAACCAGAAACTAATAGCACACTACCACTTGTCTCCCTTTATGCCTGGCCCTGTCACTCGTGATATTATATCCTTTGCTGATATGATGGTTATTTGTTGGGAAAATCTAATGTAACAAATGAGCTACTTTGGATCATAGTTTTTGCATGCATTGACCTGGTTAGTCTACTTGATGATAGGATCACTGCGCACAAATATTTTGTACACTTACTGGCCGAGTACATATCTGTGTGCATTTTCCCTTCATAAGCAACAACTCCGAAGAGCTTGTTGCTGTACAGTATATTTCTACATCATCTGACAGCAAAAAGTGGAACATTGACATCTTGAGGCAGTTGGGACGATCAACATGACAATTATACTGCTAGAAGACTTTGAGCTTTCGTGTCACCAAAAAATGTGATTAGTCAAAAGAAAATCTGAATCTCAACTTTACTTTCTGGGGTTAATACAACATTTATGATGCAGCACATCATCATTTTCAGTTGGTATGCATATCTGATATCAGTTCATTTTGGGATCTTAACTTCATTAGAAGTAACAGTACCCATCTCACCAACAAAAGGTACCAAATCTTGTAAATCTTCAAAAACAAGAATCAACTAATTGTTAGTAACTTTTTTATTGTTTTACCACAAAGTACAGATAAAAACATCCACAGCATATTCTCTCACCTTCATGGCCCAAACCGAGGAGGATGTGAAGAGGCAGCACAAGACCATTTAAAGTATGTTTCTTCGTGCTAGTAGAAGATCTAAAGTCGGCAACTTCTACCAAGCTTGATGGCATTTTTTTTTTGTGTATACTGTAAGATGTATTGCTTATGTAACACATTCATTCACAAGCAAGCCTAGTAATGAATGCAGATACAGTACAACATGGCTGTTTTTTTGTTTGTTTTTTTAGGTTTTTACTGTCTTTTTTTCTTTGTTGCAAGCCTTAGTCGATACAACACAATCCACACATATGACTCAAAGATACTGTATTTACAGATCTGGTTTATATAGAGAGGAAGACGCATTAGAAAGAAGAACAGTTGAAAAGTTTGGATTTTACCGGAAAAGAAACAGTCACAACCAGTAAGAAGTAAAATGTATGCAGGATCAAAATCGTCTCCCAGGTTTGTCGTGATCATCACTCCCTTATAATAATCAATACTTTGGTGGGGCACTTTGACTGGGGCCTCATTTTCTCAAACTTTGAAAGTTAGTGGCACATCTGTGATTTCAGGTTGGTATGCTACACTTGACATAATTAACGCAACAATTACTCTCAAAATAAATGCTTTTCTGAATTATATTTGCTTCAATCACATAGTCAGAGTCACTTTCTTTATGAAGTTGTTGATGTTGACCACCACAATGATTTGTGTAGTGCTTTGCCCTCTCAATCCATCCTCTTTTTCTCTGTTTTTTACTGGAAACAACATCATTCAAAAGGTACGCATTGCCCACCAGCAAGCCTGGCATATCAATGACATAACAATAAGAAGGATTTCTTAATTTCCAGAGTTCACTTCAGTCCTCCAAGCAGCATCATTTTATTACAGTTTTAAATTTGATCACACTGCTCGTTATGGCATCCTACAGCAAAAACAGAGAGCTGCTTCTACAGCAATCTTTGGTGAAGTGAAAAGAGCGAATACTCGGCAAACCGGTTTTAACTGTGGAAACTGTATTAAAACAAGGGTACAAACACTGAGTGTTTGGTGCAGTAATGCACACCCAGAACGAGTGATGCCATGTGGACTTACTGTAAAAACAGCTGTTAGCAGAGATGTGGAGTGGTTGGAGCCAAGAAAACCTCAGAACAAAATATTTAATTCTTGCATTGATTCAAAACTAGTGGTAGAAACTCAGCAGCTACCTGGTCTGTGAACATATCAGCCTCCAGTTGTTTGATGCTTGTTAAACAGTGCTGCAGGTACTTCTCCTGAAGACTGAGCATTGGAGATAGCATTGCACAAAACAGACTGTAATACTGATTCCGAAGAAGTTGCTTACTGTTGGGCTGTTTGTCACAAAGCAAGGAAACATTGAATCTCTAAGTGTTGGCTGTATGTCACACGTCATCCTATTCTCTCCTGATGTTTCCTTTCACTCCCTCTATGTGTCAAACTATTAGATAAAGGCAAAATACTATGCAAATATCTAACAAAACAATTGCATCCTCCAAACCCATTCCATCATATTTTTAAAGAATGATGAAATGTTTGAATGATTATTGTTACAGGAAATTTTGATATTTGATAAAGTAGCTGTGACTATCCAAACAGCTATCAGGAAGATGAAAACTAAGTTTGCTGAATTTGAGTCTGAGTCATAAATGATGCTGCTGTAATAATCACATAATTTCAACCTCAATGCTTTGCATCCCCAGCCCCAGGCCCCAATATCAACGCGTAGCATTGTTAGCAAGCACAACTGCACAACTGTGTTACACAAAATGCTATTTCAGATATTCTTACATCTTTATATTTTCTGTTAGTGACAGCAGGAACAATAACATGTTGGGACAAAAAGCATCAATGTTATTGCTCATCAGGAATAAAATAAAATAAAGATTTGAGCCTTCTGAAAGCTCACATCTTTATTTTATTTATTACTTGATGTCAGCTGTATTGCAGTTGCTGTCTGGCTTAAAGGATTTATGATGCAAGCGACTTCTTCTTATGTAAAAGACATTTTAAAATGCTTCCCTTTATTAGCAGCAGTGCTGGAAATCACACTGAGTGGTTTGGAGAATGACCAACATATTAGTAATTTTCTGATTGGTAATTCAGACTCAAAGGGTCATTCCACTGTATTTTCTAAGCAGGAATTTTGAATTTCTGACATCCCTGGAAGGCAGCATAAGACAAAACCGACAGGGAAATGAAACAAACAAGGTGCAAACAATTCCACACATCATCCAAACAAACCCAACAACATAGACCTCTTATATTTGATACTATCCTCATAGAACTTTATACCTTTTTAAATTCATTTCAAGAAATGCATACCTGTAGATATTATATATATATTGCACAACATTTATATGTACATTAAAAGAAATTAAATAATTAAATAAAACGTGTCTCTAAATTTTTTGCTATTTTTTTACGTAGCTCTATCTTGTTCATATTTTTCCCACCCAGTGCTGAAAGAATAAATGGGGCTCCAGAATACAAAAACATAAAAAAAAGGCCAAATGAAAAGGCTCAGCTGAATAATGAAAACAAAACACTTACTTATACCTGCAATATCCATGTGTAGATACCAGGTGAGCCAACAAATGAAACACAGATACCGGTACATGTATGTTTGATTCTGTGTGCATCCAGAATCATAAACGAAATGAACACATCAGTATGCAGATTTCAGCTGCATCATCCCTCCCACATCAACTCCACCGTGGCTTTCTCTGTCACCGCATCCAAGGCTGAAATCTTTTCAAGACATTTGACTGACATGACACAAAGTACCGTAAACATTGGAAGGATTTAAATGGCACTCTGAGGATGGACGCCGTCAAATCCTTCTTGTAAAACCACACTGAGGAACAGCGAGACAACGAAAGATGGGTCGGGAACCTTCAAGAACCTGGTTTGCAAAGAGTCTGAAATACTGTATTTTGATTGAACTTGCTTTGGCATCAGATAAACACCCGCACTGATCAAAAAAAATCACCTTTTAGCTCTTTTATGAGGAGCAACCATGCCTCTAGCACTGGTCCACTAGCATCTCAGAGCATTTCAGACACTTTTTAACCTGGTTATTGTGCCCCTGAGCCAATGATCCTTACTAGGTTACAGAAAGAAGCAGTAAAGTGAGTGAAAAGGGTGTTGGGAGTATTTGACCCGAGGCCCCAGGGTCCAGCTGACAGAGGACAAGGAGGAAAGGGGGAGGAAAAGGGTTTAGGGGAAGTAGTCAGCTTTAACATGCACAGTCCTGGTGAGGAGGAGCAGGCTGCTCTGTCAGCTGGGGTCCCTGTTTGGCCCCTGTGACGGCGGGATCTCCGGCGTCCAGGCTCTCGGACATCTTTTCACAGATGATGTCGACCAGGCGCTCAAAGGTCTGCTTCACATTGATGTTGTCCTTGGCGCTGGCCTCGAAGAACTCAAAACCTGGAGAGGAAACAGGGTGTGGAAGATGGTCAGAGAGGTTTAATGGGGCCAGACCCTCCTCCACAGCACTCTGAAGGAGGGTCTGGCTAGGCCACACAGCATTTTGAGATGGAAAAAAAACGCTCTGGTTTATTGGCATTTCTTTTAACCAATCACAATCGTCATGGGCATCGCTAAGCACCAGACAGTGCCACCGAGCCGCTGCAAAATAGCCTCGGGAAGGAACTTGTTATGTGTACGTTCAAAAGTTGTTTTAGTCGTGCAACAGAAAACTCAGATTGGACAGATAGTCTGGCTAGCTGTCTGGATTTACCCTGCAGAGATCTGAGGAGCAGTTAACCATAGTCCTGATAAATTGACCAGAGTTTAAAACTCCAACACAAAGAAAGCGGAAGGTAATGGACATCCGGCTGAAAATCCGACGGCAACAGAGCAATCCCGGAAGTGGAATGTCGTGGATATAGACTAATGTGGACGTGGTCATCTGTGCAACTGCATAGTTTAACACTACCAGGCTAAACCTTCTGCCTGTCCATCTATTCACTTCAGATCTGTGTACATACAATAAGAAAGAGTTGTATAGTGTGTGTGTGTGTGTGTGTGTGTGTGTGTGTGTGTGTGTGTGTGTGTCTGTGTGTGTGTGTGTGTGTGTGTGTGCGTGTACACCATGAACTCACCAAGGTGATCAGACAGCTGTCGGCCTCTATCTCCAACCACCACTCGCTCGTCCTCCATGTCACACTTGTTCCCTACCAGCAGCACCTGGGCGTTGTCCCACGAGTACGTTTTAATCTGAGTGGACCTGGAAGCCAACACACCCAGCAGTCAGAGAGGAAACTCGAAGACTGTGATAACACTGCAGGCTGAATGTAACCTGAAGTCTGAATTATTCCTCTCACACGTTTTCTAAATCAGTGTATCCAGTGAAAAAGCTGAACAGAGTCTTTAAACCAAGTGATTGAGCACAGTTACAAAATCCCATCCTAAAAAATGAAACCTAGATGTGACTATTATTTCACATCTAAAATCAGAATTAGACAGCAAGCTAATTTGACCTCACTGCCTGACTATTTTGTCACAATTACCGGATATGGTTAAAATATTGCACAAAGAACCCCATCTGTAACACCTTCGTCCTCTCCTCCTGTGTGTTCCTGCTCAGCCATAGTACCATATCTCATTGGTGAAAACGCAGTTTCACTTTCCTCTTAAACTTGAAGTAGATGGAGATGGATGTAGATGGAAAGGAAGAGCTGTGTCTAGTATGATGAAAAGGATGAGGTAGCAGTGAAAATAAACACTAGACTTTGACCTACTGAAGTAGAGTATGTCTAAATGTAATCAGGATCAACTTTACAAACTCTGTACTTTTTCTTTAAGGACAAATGAAATAATACACAGAGCCAAAGCCCAGACAGGAGACAAAAGTAATACATAAAGAAACTTGAACTTGAAGTATCTTTACAGTGCATCTATTTCCAGACTGGTTATCTACCACTTGATCCATCCTCCACACAGCGCTCCCTCTCACAGGTAAAGCTCCATGGTGTCAGTTTACACTCTTATCACGTACCAGTCCTGGACGGCGTTAAAGGACTCCTCGTTAGTGATGTCATACATGAGGATGAAGCCCATGGCTCCTCGGTAGTAGGCAGTGGTGATGGTGCGGTAACGCTCCTGACCCGCCGTGTCCTGGACAAAAACAACAACAGCTGCAGTTAGTTTTTGACTATCTCTTAACATTTCACAGAATCTAATTCACAGTGACTTCTGACAGATTTGGTTGAGGATAAACCATTATGTCTTCAAACAGTCTATTTGGTACCTTTTCCTTATTTCTCGCATGACAGAGATTTGGCACAAGCCCTGCAAACACTGTCAACACTAACAATATTACAACTTATTATATTAGTCAAAACCTCAGGTTTTGTTTCTAAATTTATAATAATAATAAATCATAAATAATCAAAACAAACACCAAGAAAAAACTAAAAAATTACAAAAATCATATTCCTTACTGAGGGTATAACCACATCCACAACAGGTGATTCAGACACCATTGACTTATTCTTTAAATTAATGAATTTGGCTGGTAAAATGATAAAGCACGTAGAATTTGCAGGGTGCAGAAATTCAAGACAAATTCAAGAGTTGTCTATTCCTTTTTCATACTACCCGATCTTGTTTTTAAAGACACAATCCTTGATTGGTTTACGGCACACTACTCCTTAGTAGGTAGTAGTGTCATGTACACCAATCTTGTATCCTGCATTAAAGATGTATTATCCTGACACAAAAACAAAACAAAAAAATCCCATGACAACAGGAAATTACAAATAAAAAAGCGTGATGTCAAAGTGTTTTTTATCAGAGCAGATATTTTGCAGATACGAGAGTGGATTCAGTAACTTATTTTAGAATGATTCAAATGTTTAAGACCTGCAGATGCACCCAAACAACGACTTGGGTGCTCTGCTGTGGTTTCACAATACTTGAGCCTAAAGAAAGCCTAAACATTTAACATGTCAGACTGACACATTGTTTCCATGTGCACCAGTACAGCCAGCGTATTAAAAGGCCTTTTGTGGTTTTTATAATCTTCATCATCTCCTCCTATTGTCTTTATTTTTGCTTGCGAGCTTTGCCAAACAGTGATCCTGTCTCCTCCTCCCTTGTTCTCTTTCTCTGCTTGGCCACAAACCCAGGTGAGATTAATTGTCAGTGCTAATTCCTAATGAATGTTAAGGGAATTAAAGCCTGGTGTGTTTCTGATACCCAACCGAGCAGCTTCTGGTCCAATGGCATCACTCTGCTGTCAGTGTGGAGATAAACAGAGCAAAAAAAGAAACCAATCACTGGCTCTACTGGAAGTAGGCAGCTTTTTGGTGTACCTCGAACATTTCTGAGTATTTACGCACTGCTTACAACTACATTATAGTGTGTTATAAATGATTAATTGAATTAATTTACAATTACTATCATAGACACATTACACTACATATACAGCGAATACCCAGGTTCTACGTGCTGTTATCAAACTTTCTAGGGAATTAGATTATTTACGTTGAAGCATCTAAACAATGCACACATACAGTAACATGGACTGCAACGTGCAGTCACCGACAAACCATCCAGTCCTTAGATGTGTGCACACAAAAACACACAAAAATAACATACTGTACACAGATACACTTTTTAGCTTTTCTTTTCTTGTACTCATTGATGAGTAATCACACACGATCATTCTCAGGGCACAAGAACATTATATGACATTTATTGTTAGAGAGCTGCAGCTCTGACATTTCCATATTGTTGGTTATTATGTTCTGCAGTTTATGTCCTGCTCATCCACTCAATGTGCTGCAGGCTGCTCAGGATGAGAGCATCAAGCTCTATACCTAAAATGTCAGTGTAGGTAGCACTGAGTGGTGTTACATAATGAACACGTTGGAGTACTCATCTTTGCGTTCACCACGAGCCCTGATACAAAGATAAAGCTGTGAACATTTTAGATGAGCGAACATTAAGTCAATAATGACTTGTCGGGCTGAGACTTTGGATAAGGATCACCTGCCGTGATGTTGTGTGATCTTAACTCTTCAGATAAACCCAAATTCAATGTTTCCCCTGTTTTCCCTGCCTCCTGGACTCGTGGGTACATTCATTTAATTTAATGAAACACGAGTCAAGACAATGATACATTGCAGACTACAAGGAAAACATGGTAAATAGGCCACTACGTGGACCCAACACCCAAAAAAGGTTTTTTTAAAACAAGACAATCTAAATATACAGTATATCTATATATATACTGTACGTAGACATCTGAACTCATGACTGAAACTGTTTAAATATTTACTAGAGTGGATTCTCAGCTGAGATAATTGCTGAGAGATGGGGGGTTTAATGTGTATGTGTGTGTGTGTGTGTGTGTGTGTGTGTGTGTGTGTGTGTGTGTGTATGTAGGAAAGGGAGGGGGGAAATCTATTAGGGTGAGATGTGTGTAGTAGTGGGGGAGGGGAGAGCAGCACCCAGTCATCTATTTCTCGTGCTCTGATTGGACGATTCTGTCTCCCTTACCAGAGGCAAGACCTGGCAAAGGCTGACAACAGAGACAGCTCTACACACATAACACACACACACACACACACACACACACACACACACACACACACACACACACACACACACACACACACATACACACACACTGCTCTGCTCACCATCACAGCTCTGCCATAAATTATGTATTACGCTGCTCTTTGATTGCATTTACTGCTTAACCCTTAAGAAACAACACATTTCTGATGCAAAAAACACTGCCCTGTTTGTTCCTGAACGCACATCAATGTTAAAAGCTGTGTCATTACTTCTATTGTATTCTATTGTATTCTACTCCTCCAAGGGTCAGCTGGATGAGCAGGCTGCAGTGAGTACGGGCGGCGTGCAGATTTGTGTGTTTACTGCAATCTGAGGATAGTTTGCATAATAAAAACTGCACTACAGGGCAGTGTTTCACAGATCCTGTTGCTCTGTTGAACGTGTTATGAAATATCTTATGAAACGTTATTTGCTGTATTATTAGACATCATTAAAAACGTAACTAAAATTTAGGTTAGGAGAAAAAAGCAACATCTTTCTCACAAGTGTCGAGCTCACCTTCTAATCCTGCTTTTTGAAACAACCTTCAGATGTGGAGTTGGTGCTGGTATGCTTGAATCAGACTCATTTTTACAACACGTCGCCCGACTACCAAATGCAAATGTTTTTATCGTTGCTCTAAAATGCCATACAATCCTTCCTGGAAGTCATTCATAGTGTTGCACTTGGTTGTTCACATGAAAAGAGACAGTTGTGTAAATGTGTGAGGTAGAGGGAGTTTCAGACATTCAACCATCCAACATGCACTTCAGTTGAAGCATACTGATGCCTGGGGACTAAATAAGTCACTTTGTGTCTGTATAGGCTCTGACTGTGCAGCTATAACACTGCAGAAAACCTCTGACAACTTCAGCAAATCTATCCTCAAACTGATTCATCTTAGAAATGCAGACAAATGCACCTGGAAAATGGTGGAAGCACAGGAAAATCGTTGGAAACGTGGCTCAAAGGTCATATGTAAAAATGCAGCTAGTCATGGGACACTGTTGACCAGCTGCAGGTGATGGTTTGATAAGCGGGTTTGGTGAGTGAAGAAAGTTTGGCCAACAAGCTTGTGACGGTGAAGAAAATCAATTAATGGCACTCACTCATTCAACTTCAATTCACCGGATACATACAACAAATTATAGATCTTAGTTTGATTTACTTCTTTCCAGGAAACTAAACACATGTCCAGATGTCTTACCCAGATCTGTAATTTGATCCTCTTGTCATTCCTGTAGATGGTCTTCACCTTGAAGTCGATGCCCACCGTACTGACAAAGGCCGGTGTGAAGGAGTCGTCGGCGTAGCGGAACAAGAAGGAGGTTTTGCCCACGCTGCTGTTGCCAATGATGAGGATCTTGAACATATAGTCAAAGTTTTGGTCCGAAGACTCCTTCTGCCCATAGGTCGCTGTTGCTGAGGCCATCTGTGGACAGAGACAAAGGTGACACACAAAACTTTAATCAAATGGCCGCCGTGACCTCTAAATGTAGCTGCACAGAGACTCTTGGGGGCCTCACAATGCAGGTTTTTTCATTTAACCCAACATAGTTCGAAGCTAATTTCCATCCAGTAAAAAAACAAAAACATCTGTTTTATTCCTTCCTAGGTAGAGGTCGCAGGTATAACAGACTAACAGACATGAACAGGATGTTGCATCCAAGATGAATTACACAGCTCTTACTGCTGAGTTTGCTGCCAAGAAAGCAAAAAAATTGACTTTCATGTAATTCATCCCATTTAGTGGGTTGAATTTAGTGCAGTTAAAGCAACACTAGGTAACTTTTCCCGTTTCGGTCCCCCTACAGGTTGGAAGCAGAATTGTCCATTACATTACATTGTCCAGTTCATTTGAACTACAGTATGTAATGGACAATTCCGCTTCCAACCTGTAGGGGGACCGAAGCGGGAAAAGTTACCTAGTGTTGCTTTAAAGTTGTGCATAATGCCATTCAGTGTGTTTAATCCTGTTTAAGGTGAGCATAACAATGTTTTAGCTGTGCGTAATGTGCACCTTGCCAACAAAAATACAAAAAAACATTTGCTTATACATGATTATTGTAATGTTTAATCTCCAAGTAAATCACTTATATAAAACACAAATGAAATGCATTTCTACAAAATTGTGCTACACAATTTAACTTAACTACTACTACTGTAACTAACCAGAATGGCTACAGTATGTGCATGTAAGTGATGATCAAGGCCTCCCATGACAAGTCTGCATGCACGGTGTCATTTCCCTCCCAAAAACAGTGCTGCAGTTGGCAATATTTAAAAAAAAGATGACAGTGACATTTTTTTATAAAGAACAAATAAAAAATAAAAAATGTGTTTCATCCACTCTTACCTCACTCTTTCATGTGAGGTAATACAAGTTTCAGGGTAAGAGATTTGATGGCACCATAAGATTCCACACTGACAATCTATGACATCTGAGGTATATACATGTATAAAACTTTACCATACAGTAAGGATATATGGAAAAACACAACCATCGTATTAGCACAAATGATGAGCAATAGAGCATTCAAACATTCAATCTCAAAGAGGGATATAAATATAGCCTAGAGTAGATATATACGTATATAACTCAATAAGACCATACGAATGCTGAGACAAGTTATCTGATAAAGCTAATGGGAAAACTACATCTAAGAATCTACCAGGAACTAGTGGCGACGATGGCCGACTGCGGCATCGCCTCACGTCGGCCCACGCCGCCCTTGTCTTTGCCAAAAATTAGCACTGGAACACACCGCAGAGACTACAGCCGACGGCAAAGTACCACGTACGTTCTGTGCATGTGTGCAAGGAAATAACTCTGCATACCAGCAGGCGACGGTAATCTAGTCGTCATTCAAAAAGGGAAACCGGATACAAACGTTGCTATGATACCCGCAACAAACAGCATTTGATCAAATTAGCAGCGGCAGAACTGAACTGAGCCTATGGTCCCTCTGCTTCACTCAGCGCTGGGAAAACAGCGGACACCGGGAGATGGCTAACCGGACTGTCCATCTCCCGGGCTGTCATCCTTTCTCTCTGAAAAGAATTCCGGTGGCTCCCACCGTAGGAGGGACCAAACCCGAACAGCCCACTGTTGGTTAGTTAGCTAGCTAATTCGACCCACCCAACATGCCTTCATCATACACTGGTTACAGAAAATAACAACTAAAATTGTCACTCATCTGGCAATGTGCTTTCCTATGATGTGACAAGATTCTGTGACGCCGAATCGGCCAAAATAAAGGAAGACGAAGGCCGACGCGTGGCGACGGGGCAGGACACATCAATTACCGTCACAAGAAGATTATTTTCACGTCTGACAAACGTTGATGACTCCCTCGTGGCAGGAGTCTCATTTACAGCTGAAGTTACAGTCTAGGAAAGAAGCAGCTTGACATCTACACCAACAGTGACACCATAAGAAGTGATTATATGACAGTGGTAACTTTAGATTTTGTGGCCTACACACTCACAATCTACTATGGCAGGTATTTACGTCAGCTGGAGAGCTAGGCTAGCCAAGACGTGTATCTGCTGTTCAATGCAGTTGTCATACAATAGGGTGACTAGACGTCCCCGGTTTCCGTGGACAGTCCCCGGTTTCGGTGACCTGTCCCCGGCTGGAGCTGTCCCCGGAAATGTCCCCGGTTTTCACTGTAACTGACAGACCTGAAATTGGAATTAAATAGTCTTGCACCCTACACGCACAGGCTCAAGACAGCCAGAGCAAGCACTGATCAGAGCTCAGAGATGTTCTAGAATGCCCATTTTACGATGCTAAAATGACTGTTTATTTACATGGAGTCTGGTGGGTTCAGCAAACGCAATTTCGCGGACTTTTTATGTTTTAAAAAAAGGATCTAACTCTTTAACAGAAAGGTCGACCTCCTTAGAAATCCTTTCCATAATGTTGTCAGACACTTAGAATATTAATCTGAGCCTGTCAGTGGCAAAACGAGCACTTTTATGAACGTAAATACAAGCTGTACAATTGACGTCCTATTAACTTACATTGTAGCTTGTTTCATATACACGAGATCACTGCAGTCGTTTCCGACTAGTGCAGTAAACATTACAACATTTCCCTCTGAGGTGTAGTGGAGTAAAAGTATGAAGTAGCAGCAGGGGTGATTCTAGGATCAGACCTTTAGGGGGGCTCAGCCCCTAATGAGAATGTGACACGGATATGGCGCATGCAAAAGTGTTAACCCCATTGCTGTGACAAATTGCAAGAAAATTAACATTGAAATTACATGAAATGTTATTATATTTGCATTCTGCATAAATCTCTGCACACCCATTACTCTGTGAAATATCTCACAAACTCACTCAACACATGCATCAGTACAACAAGCGGTCCCTGAGTAATCCGGTTTTGAAATTGCAACAAAATTTCTACATGGTCTACAACTTTATAATGTATTCTCATGTAAACTATTTATGTCAGCACAGATATTTTTTGTAAATTGCTTAGCTAGTGTATTCCACCATAATGGTTATTATATTGCCAGATTCCAGACAATCCCACTTACTTATATATATCCCACTTACAAATATAAATATATATTTCTACTGGTATGCTTCCTAGTGACAAAAATATGAAGAAAAAACTATTCCACCTGTGTGTGCATGGTTAAAATTCTGAAGTGCAAAATAGCTCAGGCTACAGCACAAATATTTCCATCCATAGATAAGAATAATCAAGTCTTACCTCTGAATTTCTTTTCAAAGTGCACCAGATTGATGCATTTAAACATTAAAATACACAAAATTTTCTTACAGGGGAGCATGCCCATGGACCCCCCCTTAGGGGGGATTGTGCCCCAGTGCAGCTCTAGGTCTAGTGACCCCCCTGGGGCAGTGTCCCCGTTTTAAGTTTACAAAGATAAAAAAATTACCTGTTTTGGAGGTATTTATGCTTCTGAGCTGAAAATGTCCCCGGATTTTGTCTCAGAAATCTGGTCACCTTATCATACAACAGCTACTTACAATTTCCTAGGAACTACTTTCTGTATCTCATTGGACTCAAATACTTAGTGTTTGAGATTTTAAAGATTATCACTCAGGTTGACAAAATGTACTTTTAACTGTCTGGATGTGATGCAGACACATTAGCGTCTCAACCCTGAACTGGCTCAAGGCGTAAAACATGCTTCTACAAGAGAGAAAAAAAAACAGCAAGTGAGAAAAGTTCCTGACTTCTTTCTCACCTCCACACAGCTGGCTCATCACATTTCAGAAAGTAACAGCAATGGTCGGACACGGTCGACTGGGACTATTCAACCATCTGACAAGAAGCATAGCTTATTTACTTAATAACCATCCGCTACATGACTGAGACTTACAACATTTGCTGGTATGCAACCGCGCTAGCTACCAGCGGGCTACAAGAGTACAGGGCTACGAAGACAAAAAGGATTCTGGAAACCTTTTCGACTCTTGAGAGCACATTGACTTGAGCCCACAGGCCTCAGAGTCGCTGCAACCTGCTCTATATTTAGACTGTTATCTCCACTCAGCTGCAGTGGAACACGAGAACTCTCAGGAAATAAAGCAGAAACAAAACAACTGCACCCTCCTCAGAGCGCCGGCCTATCGGTTTACAAGAAGGAACACAGAGATACTTGTTAAATAATGAAAAAGCACCGACCCTTCCTCAACACATTGATGTTTTTTTGTGCAAAGAGGTGAAGAACATCTGAGAAGCGCAGCATCACGGTTGTCGAATTGTATTTGGTTGATGATAAGTTGTGCTCCGCCTGTGACGTCAATAACTCTTTCACAAATCTGCAGCCTTGAGCTCCTGCGTATACTTCAAAACACTACTGGATTTACAATAAATATAACGAGTTTTAATCCAAAATACAAAAAGACGACATTTGTAATAAGAACTTGTCAAATTGAGCATGGGCATAAAATCACATCATAAAGAAAATAAATCAAGTTAAATAACATTAACATTAAATATTTTGCTTAGTTTTAAAATATAGTTCATAATATATTACACCCAAAAGTTTGAAACCTACACAGGTCTTGGGACAGGGAAGTTGCCAGATGTGTTTGTGCTTGAATTTAATAAATAAATGTAGTAATTCATCAGTTAAAAAAAGAAAAAAAAACATTACACAGGTTAAGCTCTTCTGTTGTCTGCAAACTAATCAATTTTTTTTTTTTTAAACAACCCATAGACTGCCAAGTGACTGGAGGAGAGTGGCTGTGAGAAGAGAAACACCCAAAAGAAATGTTTTATTCTTATACTGTACTGTATGTTTACCTCAGTGTCATTACAAAAAACACTCTGCTGTGATGCATGCCATATACTGTAGAATTAAGTCCAACATTGCTTGAGATGATGTGCACTGTGTTTCAGCATAACTGTGCAATCAGTATTGGCACTGTTGGATGATGTTTTCATTGTTTTTTTCAGCACGTTGCATTCATATTTTTAGGCAACCTTTATTTATATTCCTGTTAATCTGTCTCTATCTCAGAAATGTACAGCAAGCCACAGTCCCTACACTGTTCATCACAGGTGGATGTAAACAAGTTCAAATTAGCTTGACTCAGCATTTTAATCACGCTAAACTTCATTGGCAACCCATCAAGTCTACTTAGATGACTGAAAATGTGCTCTGCAGTGACGTGAACTGCAGTGTGACCCACTGAGGGCGAGTCCGTAATCCACACCAACTACAGGAAATGAGAACAAACACAGAGGTTGAAGGAGACGTACAGTATATTGATAACCGAAGATCCTCATTGAATCATTTGCTATATAGTATTTCTGAAAAAGTTTTTACTTTGATTTGTATATAGATGATCGGAAGACTGGTCTTGAGCTAAAAGAGATCCAGATAAAAAATGGGATTTTTTTTACTATATGCCCTGGTTGGCTTGTTATAGAGGCTTACCCTGAAGTATTAGACCCAGAATGTGTTGATACCATAAATTACCATTCACTTAAGAGATGATTTACCTTATTTATCAAAGACCTGATGGAAATATTCAATTGCAGAAATTCCAGTTTAGTTGACAGAAATACAAATGGTGACATATTAAAAGGAAAAGAACAACATAAAGTGTCTTGGTGTAGTGTCGTCCCACAACGAGCTGCCAGAACAAATTCAAGTCTGTGAACACCATTAAATACATTAAATGCTGCCTAACACGATGCTCCCATAGGTGTTCAATTGGGCTGAGATCTGGTGCTGGCTGAACTAACTAAAGTTCAAACTTAGCCTAGCTATAACTTTATATATATATATATAAATAAAGTATCGTTGCTGTAACTTGTCAAAAGTTGTAAACTGTAACTGTTGAGTAGCTAACTAAACAAAACAAATGTTAGCCTGCTAATATATGACGCATTAATGGGATATTATTAGTTAAGTTACTATCCAAGTGAATTTCCTGAAAATCAGCAAAAGAAAATACAAATGAATGTGTGTTTCCATCTACTAAAGTTACAGAAATACAGTATAAGGAGTTGAGTGCATTGAGATAATTGCTGAAGAGGGGACAATGATGTAGTTAAAAAAGCGAACCTCAAGAGAAGAAAAAACTATGTTGAAAACGTGATGGAAATACGGCATTTATGTTTGTTTCATGCGTTCATTTAAGGAAGGCGTGAGCTGCCGTGACCGTGATATCGTCTTCAGTGCAACACTCGCTGAATCCTTTCATTGGCAACCAAACAGAGGAATGTCTTTGTCATCTGTATGGCGTAATGTATGGCGTAGTTTTGCGGGCTGCCATTTTTTAAAACCTGGGTCGAGTGAATACAAAAATTGCACTTGCTATTGGCGGTAGCTTGGCTATTTAAAAATAACTCCAGTGTTTTACCTCCACCTTCTAGTATCAGCCCAGTTCGCTTAGAACCAAAAAAGAGCAAGTCGTGCAGTGAAAAAACAGCATAAGTCTGTTTCCATTGCACTTTATTGCATTTTGTTTCTATCGATACATCAACTTTTCGTCATTAGCAAAGCACAATTTGGACTTTTTACATTTCAACTCAGGTTTTATAATGTACAAATTGAAAATGCATATCAAAAAGTGGACAGAAACACACTTATTGACACATCTGATCAAAATGCTACATAATAATGATGTCAAGTGGGAAGATTTTACATACACGCAAACATTTCACACAAAAAACACAATATACCAAAAATTAGTGAATGTTAACGTTAACTAAAATATCTACGACGTCTATTTGTCACAGTGAACCAAAACAAATCTAAAAATGTTTCTCTGGCTCCTACCAAAGCAAACCTACTGGACGAGAGATCACACTTGATCACAGTCAGGGTCTGGTGTTAGATTTCGTCTTTGGCCAGCCTTATTAAAAATGTATCTGCTCCTGTTACTGTTGCACCAAAGTGTCTACTCAGCTCAGCAGATATTTCAGCCCATTTGCTTTTTATCGAGTTTCTTTAAGCTGAGTCAGCGGTGTTGCAGGTATAGCACATTAGGAAATAAGGTAACTTAGAAATAGACATTCAAGCCAAGGTCTTAGTCTACTCTTCTTCTAAACTTCTTGATTATCTTTGCTTGCTGTTTCCCAAAAGCTTTCCAACTCTGCACTTTAAACCATTCTTTTTTCTTCCCTCACGTTTCTCTACAAAATATATTTCTCTCTGAATATTATTTACCACTTCAGAAATATTTGCTCCATCTGTCGAGGTGCTACAGCGTGATCTAACCCTTTGGCTCTTTCCTATTGTTTTCTTAAAATGT
Organism: Sander vitreus; assembly: GCF_031162955.1. Taxonomy (NCBI): domain Eukaryota; kingdom Metazoa; phylum Chordata; class Actinopteri; order Perciformes; family Percidae; genus Sander; species Sander vitreus. The sequence goes on from NC_135863.1 coordinate 10,427,488, forward strand.
AGGGTATCTAAAATGTGGATTTATCGAGTTTGTTCTGGACCAAAGTGCTGGTTTAAATACCTTAAAGTTAAACGTAAGCATGTGACAGTTATTAATAGCTGCGATTAGAGGAGGTTAAAAATTAGCAGCCACAGCTGAAAGTCTGGATCTTGTCAAACACTGTCACAGACTTTTGCTGGCTGCTGAGTGTCTGTATGTGACGGTGTGGTGAGATTACTGCAGCCTTTCCTCTGCGTCTCAGAGATTAGCTGTGGAGAAGAGAGTTTGCTTAACCTTCACTAAACACTAATTTGATACAGAAGCTTACAGACTGCAGGCCTATGTGCTTAATCTCAAAGTAATTAAATTCTCATTATGCAAATGCATTTCAGCCTGCTGCTTTCATTTGGCCTCGATAGTAAACCGCCTTTGAACAAAGTTATCAGTCAGGTGTGCTGAACTGAGAGAGCTGCCGTAACACATGGGTTCGTTACGACTTATGATTTAAAGAAATTGCGACAGTGCTAGCCCTGCACCATTGTGCTGCCTGTTTTTATACAATATTAAACAGTAAAGATTGTAAAAACTATTTACATACAATAGATTAAAAATCTGAAATTATAAAAAAAAAAACAGTATGCAGTAAACTTGCAGCTACACATACATCCATCTCCACTGAAGCAGCTCAACGTTTTCTGCTTTGCTCAAGAGCACATTGTCAGTAGTTACACCTTAGTGCCACCCTCTCTCACCAAGTGTTGAGTGTTTTTCTTTAAAGGACAAATATGGCGAAAATGAACCTAGGGGTTAATAACACATGTGTACCGAGTCGACCGTTCTCTGGGATTTGTTTTCATGCTAATCTGACCAGATTTCTGAGACAAAATCCAGGGACATTTTCAGCTCAGAAGCATAAATACCTCCAAAACAGGTAATTTTTTAATCTTTGTAAACTTAAAACGGGGACACTGCCCCAGGGGGGTCACTAGACCTAGAGCTGCACTGGGGCACAAGCCCCCCTGGGGGGGGTCCATGGGCATGCTCCCCTGTAAGAACATGTTGTGTATTTTAATGTTTAAATGCATCAATCTGGTGCACTTTGAAAAGAAATTCAGAGGTTAGACTTGATTATTCATATATCTATGGATGGGAATATTTGTGCTGTAGCCTGAGCTATTTTGCATTTCAGAATTTTAACCATGCACACACAGGTGGAATAGTTTTTTCTTCATATTTTTGTCACTGGGAAGCATACCAGTAGAAATATATATTTATATTTGTAAGTGGGATATATATATATATATAAGTAAGTGGGATTGTCTGGAATCTGGCAATATAATAACCATTATGGTGGAATACACTAGCTAAGCAATTTACAAAAAATATCTGTGCTGACATAAATAGTTTACATGAGAATACATTATAAAGTTGTAGACCATGTAGAAATTTTGTTGCAATTTCAAAACCGGATTACTCAGGGACCGCTTGTTGTACTGATGCATGTGTTGAGTGAAGAGTTTGTGAGATATTTCACAGAGTAATGGGTGTGCAGAGATTTATGCAGAATGCAAATATAATAACATTTCATGTAAGTTCAATGTTAATTTTCTTGCAATTTGTCACAGCAATGGGGTTAACACTTTTGCATGCGCCATATCCGTGTCACATTCTCATTAGGGGCTGAGCCACCCTAAAGGTCTGATCCTAGAATCACCCCTGCTGCTACTTCATACTTTTACTCCACTACACCTCAGAGGGAAATGCTGTAATGTTTACTGCACTACATTTATCTGACAGCTTTTGCTTTATTGCTTCACGCTGGGCTTGTTTCTGCAACAGCTCATTGAGTATCGGATACAATTAAAACTATTGAGGAAATATTTTCCTTTGACATTGGTCCAGTATTAAACGAGATCGCTGCAGTCGGAACGGCGAAACAAGCTACAATGTAAGTTAATAGGACGTCAATTATACAGCTTGTATTTACGTTCATAAAAGTGCTAATTTTTCCACTGACAGACTCAGATTAATATTCTAAGTGTCAGACAACATTATGGAAAGGATTTCTAAGGAGGTCGACCTTTCTGTTAAAGAGTAAGATCCTTTTTTTAAAACATAAAAAGTCCGCGAAATTGTGTTCGCTGAACCCACCAGACTCCATGTAAATAAACAGTAATTTTAGCATCGACGATTAGCGTTAAAAGCTAATTAGTGGTTTGCGCTAAAACTGGTTACATTTGATTAGCTTGAAAACAAATCCCAGAGAACGGTCGACTCAGTACACGTTATTAACCCCTAGGTTCATTTTGCGCCGGATTTGTCCTTTAATCCTAATTCAATCATGACTAAGAGTTGTGAGCTTCTTTGCTGGACAATGACATCATCAAGCTCTCCTCTAAACCTGTCACCTAAAGGAGATTGACGTCCTCCAGGAGCTGGATTGATCCACAGCTAAGTGCGGCTGAGGCCAGCTAGTCAGTCTCATTTAATCAGTAGCGGTTGGCTTCCTGCAGACTGATCCCAGATCACCCAAACACCTTCCTGCTAAATGACAGTTACTGAGGAACCTACTGAGACGACTGACGGAGGCGTTTTCAGCTCCACTCAGAGAGCAAAGTCATACTGGAGTTTCACTTTAAACACATTTTTCTGAGGTGGGGATAATCTCTTACTTACTCACTTAAGTACATAAACAAACATAAAAGTTCATGGTTCTTTCCACCATCCAAACCCATAAAACTGACACTATAGGAGCATTCGAATGCAAAAGATGTCAAAAAAATGGTCTGACTGAAACTGGACAGCTAAAAATTCTCACACGTGGAAATAACATCTGCATTCAACGAACAGAAAATGATGAATCTCCAAATGTAACACTTGTCTATCCTTGCACTGCTAGTCATGAAGCATCCCTCTTGTTCTAATGGCTGCAGTCTGCAACAGTTATACTAAAAGGTACCTTGCAAAGGCATCATCAATACTTCCTAATCAAGAAAACCCACCCTATTTGAAAAAAGAGGGTGGACATTAGTGTTCCTATTTCAGAGATCAAAGGTCAACCAGATGGGACTTTTTACAAATGAGGTGAGATCTAGGTATTTGAAACAGTAGGTGAATGCATCACATTCAGCCCTTTATTACATACATATTACTAAATATATATATTTTGTTGCCAATACTTTTTACAAAAATAATATTTTTTATACCTTGGTATTTACGACTTTTACTTTGGTACTTTGGTACGCAAACTATTGTGTAAATTCACCGTTAGGAAGAAAAACTTCAACTGTGAACAGACTGAGAGGGTAAAAAAGGTTTTCACAAATCTAAAATATTCTACCAAACATTACAATTATATTAAAAGTATTCAGTGGTTTTGATGCTAAAAGAAAACATTTTTTTCTCATCAGGGAGAAAAAGTGGGACACTAGAACTGGACAGCTGAAACACCAACTGGTCAAAATAATTGACATTAAAATAAATGTGATGTCTTGTCGAGGTGTCGAAGTTTAACATACCAACAGTTCACCTGACTTATAATTTATCACCACATCCCTATATTTCACACATCATAGATAGATAGATAGATAGATAGATAGATAGATAGATAGATAGATAGATAGATAGATAGATAGATAGATAGATAGATAGATATTGGTGTGTGAAACAATAACTTATAATGTACTAAAACAGAAGATGCAGGGGTTTTATGCAGCTGCTGTCCTGCTCCTGGTTGCCTGGGACGGCATTTTCCCCCTTTTCCTCCAATCACATGCCTCCTTTTCTAGGAAGCTGGTGGATGCAGATGAGAGGAGGGGAAGCTAAAAATAGCATCTCTTCCTCTTCTTTCTTTTTTTTCTCTCCACAGCAAACAGAAAGCAGAGATGGGGGGAGCAGCCAGCATGCGTGAGAGGTTGTTTTGGTGCTAGTGTCTGCAGGTGAATCTAGGACGTTTTGAATTAAAACCATGTATCTCTTTGTAAACTGGTTTATACTTCTTAAATATTAGCTTTTTATTTGAATCGTCTTCCCTGTTTTTACACATATCTATTTTTTTCAGTTTTAAAAAACATATTAATCAAAAATGTAAAGCTTGTTGTTGAAGTTGAAACCTTCTTCCTGCACTTTGTCAATGTATTAAGGCTTTGTTTAGTTAATATCCACTTATTAATATAATACAGTATGCTTTGATATAGCTTTTTAAGGACAATTCGAATTAGAAATACAGTTTTGGGCTGCAAACTGGTAATAGCTATGTCGTGCTGATATTTTGGTTATATTTCCCTTCAGAAATACCATGTTTGCCTTTCAGAGATTTTTTTTAGTTTTTCTTATGATTGTGTAAAAGCCTCTGAAGTGACTTTAGACCATCATCGGACAATTATTTCATGTATGAAATTTCTTAATTTAGAAACAACTCTGAGCTTTGAGTCTGTTTTTCTACATCTGTGGTCAGATGAGACTCATAATTCTGACAGACTGATATTTATCTGAAATGTAATAAAAAATATCGAGCAACGTATGACTCTGACCCTGGGTTGGAACTGTAGGAGTGTTTGTCACAGGCAACATGGATGTGTGTGTTTTCCCAGGAGAAACAGCAGATGAGTCACTCTTGCCTTCAAGTCTTGCTGCCGGTAACTTAACTGTCAGCAGAGGAAGTAGAGATGCGACCTGCAGACTGTTGGTCTCACATTTAGACTCTTCAAACACATGAAACTTTTTAATCACTGCAGGCAAAATTAAAGAAGTCACTGCCAGAAGAATTTCAATCTTATAGTTTATACATAGCTCTTTAAATTGTCCCATTATAATGATTCATTTCAATGGCCAAACTGCTGACTGAGGCTGAATCAACAATTACACTATTATACCATTTTCGATACTGTAATTGAAAAGGTAGATGAAAGCCAATACATCCTCTGTCTGTCTCTGACACACACACGCGCACACGCGCACGCACACACACACACACACACACACACACACACACACACACACACACACACACACACACACGTTCTCTCCTCGTTCTTCTATATTAGTGGCAACGTTAATAAATTTAGGGCAAAACTATAAAAACAAATGTGGTGTAATATAGTTATATAAGAAGCAAAAAAAACTACATTGGGCCTAATGTACTCAAAGATTTTATCTTAACTTATGCATACAATTTTTTTTGTGGCATTCATCAATACTTTCATACTCTCACTTGTTCTTAGCTAAGATCAACATTCACACATTGGAGTATTTCTTATATATTATTTTCCTCCTGTGTGTATGTGAAGTACATACATTGGGCACTCCCAATATAATTTTAGTTATGCATGCAAGAATATGCATGTATATTTTAAGTTTTATATGATGTAGGCCTATTCATCTGTTTTTATTCTTACATATTTCATTCCTTCTGTACTGAAATGTGCTGTTGCAGTATGGGAGGCACACACATTCATTCATTCATGCCAATTCATTTGAAGGCACTAACCGAGATCCGATTGGTTTAGGAATACAAGTTTCACCCTATCACAGGAACACAACAGTCCTGCATAAAGCTCAACCTTTCATGTATTAAATTCCAATAATATTTCTACCATCATCCCCATATTCGCACCAATAGTCTATATATGGTAGCCTACTCAGTGGTGACCTTAGGTTATTTCATGATAATAATTGTTAAAATGATAGATTGTGTATGCGTGTCCAAAGTATCTCTGATTACTCTCGCCTCGTTTGCTCTTTGAATGGATTTGAAGTGTTGTGAATTGTATTCTATTGTTGTTGCTCAGACACATTTAGACCCATTTTCCTGATTTAAACCGTCGGACGGAGTGAAACGCCTTTTTCTGCAGGACAGGCCCCGAGTCAAACCAGAGATCCACTAAACCAGTGGCAGCCTTCACATCCATCCCCACAGATCATACGAATAAATATGCATTTCATGCATCTACGACGGTTTTATGGCTTTCGCAATGAAAACAGCTGTTCTAAGCAAGCATCGTATAGCCTATGTCAAAGGTTCCTAAATTTGACATAGGCTACCTATTATTTATTTAATATTCAAACAGAAGCGCTCATTAACAATACACACAGTATACAGTGCTACATTTAAATATAACATGTATGTCCATGCAATGGATTAATAAAGACAGAAATCCCACCTTTATAGATTTCTATCCGGCTGCTATCCACCGCACCAGCAACCGCAGAAACACCACCACTGTCAAGTTAGAAAGGATGTGCAACACTACATCCGGCGACGATTTTCCGGAATAAAAGCCGTTAAAAAGGAGCTGTGCCTATTTTAAATAGCTCAAAATATTTGCGACAATTCTAAAGGTGAAAAGAAAAGGTGATGTAACGAAAAAAGGAAAATCCCAATGCACGTTTTCAAAAGTATACCATATGTCCATATGCCATATATCAACTTACTTGACCAATAATGATAATTGATTCTGTAAAAAAAAATTAAATAAAAGCAGACTGCTTTGATTCCATTCACTAAAAGCAAAACATGCAAAAGATAATTGCATTTTAATTTAATGTCAATTAAATTATTAGTGAAAAACAATTACAAAAAATCAGTATTAGGATTTAAAACACCTTAATCAGAATAGCTTATTTCATTATTCATATAGGCTACATTTGATAGATAGGCTCAAGGGCATAACTTTGGGTTCAGCATTGGGGGTATTGGGATCTCCACTTTTGAGCATTTTTGAGCGTTTTGATTATTGGGGATGTTGTAGGCACTCCCACACTCCTGTAAATTACGCCTATGTCTATGGATAGGCTTATCAATGGGAGGGAAGGGTGTGTTGTGCTGGTAGCGGCTAATGTAGCTTCGAGCCGCTACAGCCTTGGGTTAGCAGAGATGAGGAGCGGGCTACAGATGTCTGGTAATCTCACTTCTTTCTAACGCACACCACCAGTTATTAGCTACCATTTTCAAATTTGTAGTCTTCAGGCTCAACCCATACACCCATGGGCCCAACCGACGCTGACTCAAGTGGCAGCACTTGTAGGCTAGTGCAGAGATCTTCAACAGGGGGTCCGTGACCCCTAGGGGGTCCTCAGAGTTAGCCTACTGCAGGGGGGCTGCCAAATTCTTTAAAAAATAATTTTTTTGAAAGTTTCTTTTTTCAAAAATGAAATATGTCTGAAAATATACATCAATGTGAATCTAACATATTACGTAATAGCAAAGATACATTGGCCTATTTGTGCAAAAAAAAAAAAAAACACATGGTAAGGTAAGGTACAGGTAAGGTAGTCACTATGGTAGTCAACAGACACGTAACTATCAGTAAGCAGGGTAAGCGGTGCTTACAGGCCCGGACCAATCAGGGGCCCGCAGTGACTGGAAGATATTGATTGACAGCCGAGGCCCCCTATCGCATTTGGCCACTGACCAAGCGGGAGTGAGAACGGGTCAAATTCATTTCCGTGAAGAGACCGTTCTCTTCACGTGTGTGACTCGAACATCTCACATTTACCAACAAAACGTACAACGAAAGACCGTGCAGAACATTTCAGACTGTCCTGCCAACCTGTAAACATTTTAACATCAATGTACGCTGAAACGTTTTTTCACTCTAAAGTCACTGAAAGCTGCTGCTGTTTACATCCTGTCAGATCTCTGCAGCAGGTGGGGCTGCTGAGTTCCCCCCCCCCGCGACTGACACACACGCACACACACAAAAAACACACACACGGTGGATGCAGGAAAAACCGGAGATGAGACATACAGGATGACCTAAATTGAGGACAGCTACACTCGTTATTGTAAGTGCAATTCTAAGTTAAAGTCCAATAAGTACTTTATTAAACCGTATGAATGTGTGTCCCAGGCCAGGATAGGAAATTAACTAACAATGTAAAGATCAACAAGCCACTGACACATATGTTCAAATTTGATTAATTCAATAAATTATAACTTATTGTCTTAAATCCAACAGCCATTTTCATATTATACCAACATTTGCAGCATCCTGAGCCTTTTTGGTAAGGTTCCTAGGAAATCTCAGCCCAGAGTATTTAATTAATAGTAATAATTATTATTCTCCCCAAAACAAGTTTCGTTTTTTTTTTTAACGAACTATCCAAAAAACTTTTTTTGCGACTTTCACTGTCTTCTGCAACTCCATTGCAACAAACATACAAAAGACATCGCAACTTTTATTGCAAAATCAGGCATTTTGGGCCGCAAAAATATAAAAAAAAGGCCACAAAATCCTGGAGGGACTGCCCTTGTGTGTTTTTTCATGTTATGGTGCGCATTCACCAGCGTTTTTTTGTTGTTGTTGTGGAGCGCGTAGGCTACTCCTGATTTTGTCATCTCATCTCTTAGCCTATATGCTGTGTCTCTATGATCCTATCCTGTCCTATTGATGGTAGCCTACTCGTGGACATTGCCCCGTCATCACGTGCTGTAGTAGGGGGGCCCGCCTTGATAATCCTGTTTAGGGGCCCGGTGTTGGCTCGTTACGCCACTGAATCTAACATATTACGTAATAGCAAAGATACATTGGCCTATTTGTGCAAAGCAAATAATAACAAAAAATAATAAAATAACACATTGAAGATAAGCTTAGGCTACTGTTGGTAAGGTAGCCACTATGGTAGCATACAGTTAGGCTTAAAGATTCACTGTGCCTTCCACATGTATGTTTAACGTTAAAACATGATGTATAAATACTATCCATTTTGTTTCATCTATTCGGCCCAGTTTAATATGCAACTCAATTGTTTACAATATATGCAGTAGCCTACTCGGTCTCTCTTTGAGCTAAGGGGTCCCTGGCCTAAAAAATGTTGAAGACCCCTGGGCTAGTGTAATGAGCTTGTGTTCTCTAATTGAAGTCGTATAGGCACATCCATGACCTGAACGCAAGCAATTTTACTTTGAAAGAAAAATAAATGTCTGGTCTTTCTGTAAATCCGCCATCTTTACGCAGCCAGAAACGTTGACGTTAAATCAAATGACAGGTGGGTAGGATTTTGAATCCGTCTAACGAATCCGAAGCCACGATGTAACAACTGTCCTCTAACATTCCGCCTCAAATACGCAACCTTTACTCAACCTGTCATTTGTTATTGATAAGCTCTGCCGGAGAGACTAAATTATTCATCAGGACGTCACACCTGCTGCTGTTTCCACCCATTGTCAGACACTGGTCTTATATAAAAATATTAGCCTACTGCAAAAACATATTACTATATTAGGAATAGCCTACTATAGTAGCCCTAATACAATACATGGTTAAAAATAAACAAATCAAATGGTTCTGTGAGGTTGGTATTTACTCGGTTGAGGTTAGGGCACACAGGTTAAAACGTAGGCCTATATTGTTCTAATTGAAAAAGGCAGAATCAGAAAAGTGTGAAGTATGTGAAAGTAGGGGAACAGTAGGGCCTAGAACATGTGTTAATTAGGTGTAAAAAGTTTGATGTAGGAAGGGAAAGATTAAAAGACAAAGTGGCAGGGAGGGAATGAACTATCAAGGGGACATTAGAAATAGGAGAAAATCAAACTGAGATGAAAAGGTCGTTATTTAAATTTTTACACGAAACAAGATTAATGAATAAGTATGAGTAGATTTTTATTTTCTCTACATTAGAATGTGAACTTAACATTTTGATGTTGTTGCATACTCCGATACTGTAGACGGCAGCATACACCCAAAAGTTGGTTTGTAGCCCGCCATTAAATAAAGAAGACGAAAAAGCAGTTAGTTTTTCCACGTGATCTTTGGTCTTCCGTAATGTTTCTATTCTGTTGTTGGTGCATCGGTTTAGGTAAGGTAGTGTGTAAGGTGAAGTACATAGGTGGTTGGGCTCATGTTAAGTCGGGTAAGGGAAAACGCATAGTACGGGGAAATGAAATGTACGACACAACACCGGCTCAAAGTCGACTCTGTTCGGTATACTTGCATGTGGCGTTCAAGGGTAGATCAATCATTGTAAAATGAATTGAATAATTGTGTACACGATTTGGGTCACTGTCAGCGCAGGTGTTGTAACGTTACCAGATACAAAATGGTACAGTGAATGAACGGTTGTTTCTGGCTAGTAACGTTATAGTCAGGGCAGCCGAGTGGTTAGCCTCACAGCTAGCACCGGGTACCTGAACTTTGAACCTTAATACCCTACTGTTTCAACAGTTTCTCTGTCTGTGTCATCTGCAGATTTACCAGAAACACAAAATGGCTTTATCCATCCAGTTACAAGCAAGACTAGATGATTTATCTGTAAAATAAAGGCAGTAATTTACACGATAAGCAGTCCATGTTTTAAATAACCCAGGTTGCAAATTTTATTTTTGTGATATTTTATGACTGTAAGAAGTTTGTTTAATTTTATTGTGTACTTTTGTTTCGAACCCTCTGTTGAAGGTGCAGCATCATTTGGTAGATGATCCTGATGAAGACCCTGAGCTAAAACTTGGTGTTGACATAAATCAGGTTCTTCCAGTTGGTTACCCTTTACACAGAGAGAAACTGAGAGCAGTTCTTCTCCCGCTGATGACAGCACTTTTCGATACTGTAATTGAAAAGGTAGATGAAAGCCAATACATCATTTGGCTGTCTCTGACACACACACACACACATGCACATTCTCTCCCGTTCTTCTAAATTAGTGGCAACGTTAATAAATGTAGCCTCATTAGGGCAAAACTATAAAAACAAATGTGGTGTAATATAGTCATATAACAAGCAATAAAAATGACATTGGGCCTAAGGCATTAAACGTCTGCACTCAAAGATTTGATTTTAGCTTATGCTTACACATTTTTTTGTGCATTCATCAATACTCTCATACTCTCACTTGTTCTTAGGTAAGATCAACATTCAGACATTGGAACATGTATATATTATACACTACCGGTCAAAAGTTTGGGGTCACTTAGAAATTTCCATTCCACTCCATTACAGACCGAATACCAGCTGAGATCATTTGCATTGTTTTTTTTAACCAGGGCAGCAGTTTTCAGATTACATTATGTATTTACATAATTGCAAAAGGGTTCTCCAATGTTTTCTCAGTTAGCCTTTTAAAATGATATCAGATTAGTAAACAGAATGTGCCTTTGGAACATTGGATGAATGGTTGCTGATAATGTGCAATGTAGATATTGCATTAAAGATCAGCCACTTCCGTCTACAACAGTCGACAACCCTTTTGCAATTATGTAAACACATAATGTAATCTGAAAACTGCTGCCCTGATTAAAAAAACAATGCAACTGATCTCAGCTGATATTCTGTCTGTAATGGAGTGGAATGGAAATTTCTAAGTGACCCCAAACTTTTGTCCGGTAGTGTATATTATTTTCCTCCTGTGTGTATGTGCAGTACAGTATATGCATTGGGCACTCCCAATACAATTTTTAGTTTGAATATGCAAGTCAATTTTAAGTTTTATATGATGTAGGCCTATTCATCTGTTTTTATTCTTACATATTTCATTTCTTCTGTACTGAAATTTCTTCCAGTTGGTTACCCTTTACACAGAGAGAAACTTGGAGCAGTTCTTCTCCTGCTGATGACAGCACTATCTCTGCGATCATGCTTCCCCGGGTGGGTAAAGAGTTTATGCTCCGAATAAGTTTCAACTGGCGGCCGCTTTTCCAGGGACGGGCCCTGCTGCTCACAAACACCCTGAGTGGAGGAGTATTATTGGCGGTGGGAGATATCGTGCAGCAGACCCGGGAGAACTTGAGGAAACCAGACAGAGTTCGGGACTGGAGGAGGACAGGTGAGAAAGAGAGAAAAGCAGAGCCCTTTCAACCAGTATACTCAAATCTTCATCTTTTAATAAGAAAATAACATGGTTTTTAGGAGAATATTTTTGCAACGTGTCAATGACTCATTGCCATTATTTTTCTTCTTGACTCCCCCCTAAAGGGCAAATGTTTACGGTGGGCTGCTCCATGGCTCCAATGCTGCAATACTGGTACATCTGGCTGGACAAAGCGTTCGTGGGCAAAGCTCTGAAAACAGTTGGCAAGAAGGTTCTGGTGGACCAGCTGGTCGCCTCACCCTTTTTGGGGATGTGGTATTTTTTAGGTGAAAATGATTTCAGAGTTTGGTACTAAGCAGCCTATCTTAAAGACATGGATGACGTAAGACTAAAGGCAATGTGTGTCAAAAGGTGGATAGAGTTCAAAGGTTGTCTGTGTTAAACAGTTAGAATTTGACTTAGAGCTGGGCTCTAATCTAATATCACGATATTGTTGACCAAATACCTCAATATTGATATTGTAGAGTTGAGAATTGGTGCTTACAAAAACATATTTACACAATGAGATTTTTGATAAATAATCATCATTAATGTATATATAATAACTAAGTGGGTAAAGGCAAATAATAGAAAAGCTAGAACAGTCTGGCAAGTTCAAAAAATGACATCACTTTACTGTAATCCAGCCATTAAATCCAGGGACAGATAACCCTTCATATCACAATATTACGATATCCAAAATCTAAGACAATATCTAGTCTCATATCACGATATCGATATAATATTGATATATTGCCCAGCCCTAATTTGACTGAGGTTTTGTTTGTGAATGTCAGTCATGTTTTATAAGAGTTCCTTCAGCGTCTGATAGAGTTGGGAAGATTTCCGGATTGTTCTGGTCCGATGTTCGAGGCTAAACTGGTTTAGTTGTGTGCCAGACGGTTAAACCAGCATTTGTCACTATGTCACCTTCTGACAAATTAAAAGTAGTTGACTTTTACAACCTGTGCCGACGGCGTCACAGCACTAAATCCAACTTGTATTGCAAGCAGTGTTGGGCAGGAGCGTTACTAGCTTAACTACTTCTAAATAGCGGTGCTGTTTTCTGAATAAGTCAGTAGCTAAAGTTAGCTCTTTTATTGATCAAGTAGTTCAGTAGCGTCCACGCAAGCTAACATACATTTCCCCTAACATTCTGAAGCTCAAGCACGGAGCTTTCTGCTGCGGTTTGAAATAAATGTGCTGAGAATCTCTCGTGCCACCCCCAAACACAGACGTGTATCGTTACATGGATGTATAAAAAATAGTTTTGATGTAGTAAACTACTATTGCCATGTTGATGTAAAGTCAGCTAATAGCTTGCTTCATTAATTTGGGGGCTAACGTCGGCTTTGGTGTAGTGAAGCTTTATTTACTGTTTAATAACTGGTAACCTTAGCTCACTAAACTTTCCAATAGCTTGCCCAACACTGGTAATAAGCAATATGACAACGTGATCAACATGTTTGTATATAAACAAACTAACGGAGTCGCTACTGTCTGACGAGTATCTTAGCTGGCTAATTCCACCATGCTTTCATGCAACAGTGGTTACAGAAAATTAGCTATAAGACTGTGCATTCTAACACTGTGACAAGAGAGTTGTTTAATTTTACTCATTGAATGCAGTGCCTGGCAACTGCAGCAGCCTTGATCTCGTAAGGTTATCGTTGACCACTTGTGCATGATGTCAGAGCAAGTCGGACACAAATCTAACCAGCATGCATTGGGCAGTGATTGCTGGTGATCGATTCTGCGCGACCAAGCTCAGAACGAGCCTAATATAATCAAAGGTAAAAAGTCATGGCTTAGAGACGCATTACCGCCACCATGTGGTCTGTAGTCGCTACATTCATTATGGGCTTTTTCATCAGTCTCACTCGGGAGTGGGTGGGACAAGTGCGGTAAAATTGTGGCATCGTGGGTATGCCGACGAAATTTTTCGTCGGCATACCCGTTGGGTCCGGTACTTTGGTTGATATCAAACTGCTTTGAAAATATTTACACCAGCCCAACCTAGCGTCTGACCTTAGCTGAAGTTGGTTTTGATGAAGCGTGGCGCTCACGCACATCTGACAAAACAACTGTTTATTGCAGGTATGGGTCTCATGGAGGGACACACTTTATCCGAAGGATGGAAGGAGTTCAAAGACAAGTTCTTGGAGTTTTATAAGGCAAGTACACATATCAGGGTCTCACCTGTAGATCTGGAGCAGCAGATTGGTGCTAATGTACTCACATTGTTATTCAATCATTCGTCATACCACAAGTTCGTCTTTGTTCTTAACCAGAGATAAGAAGTTAATAAGGCAGCTTGTTTTGCATCTGCAACTTTACTTTAAACGAAACATGGCTGTCTTGTCTGTGCTTCTTTGTCAGTCTAGTTTTGTTGATGTGCATCTGTGTTCTGCAGGCGGACTGCTGTGTTTGGCCTCCCGCTCAGATGATCAACTTCTACTTCATCTCGCCCAAATTCCGCGTTTTGTACATCAACTTTGTCACCATAGGATGGGACACCTACCTGTCCTACCTCAAACACAGAGTAAGTCAGCCACACACAAGATTCAACAGACATTCTGCTTCCTGGAGAATTGGCAAAAGAACATTTTACAGATAGAGTAGGTCTAGACCACACTCTATAGTTTACAAAGCCCCAACAATTCTAGTAATTCCCCCAAGAGCAAGCATTTAGTGCGACAGTGGCGAGGGAAAAACTCCCTTTTAGGAAGAAACCTCGGAAGACCCAGGTTCTTAGTAGGCGGTGTCTGACTGTGCCGGTTGGGGATGTGATGAACAGTGGCAATAATAGTCACAATAAAGATAATGGAACAGTGACTACAAATGGTAGTAGTAGTCATGTCATAGCAGGGCACTGCAGGGCGTTACAGGATGTAGCGTGGCACAGCAGAGCATAGCAGGACGCAGCAGGACACTGCAGGGCACAAGTAATATTGTCTGCATTCAATTTTTTTGAACTTTTTATTTAGACATTTTAATCATTTTACATAACATTTCCTGACAGATATATAAATGTAATAAACATATATGTAGGTTACAATAAGAATAAACAAAAAAAAATAATAGAGGAAAGAGATAAGATTAAAAAAGTAAATATGAAGCAAAATAGAAATAAGTGCGTATTAAAAAAAAGATAAGATAAATTCAATAAAAATAGAATAGTTATAATATTAATAATAGTAACAATAACAACAACAGGCAGAGGGGTAAATATCTGTAAATAGTAGCTAAGCAAAATTGTCCAAAGAGGAATTTAGATAGGCAACCCTTCCCAACAGTACTCTATCGCACCATCCCATCCATCAGACCCCCAGGTACCTTGAAATACAAGTCCATCTTTGCACAAAAGTGTCCATAGTCAGCTGCAGACTTGCCGTCATTCGCTCCATCCTGTATACATTTTTCAGTCTCTGGACCCATTGACCTATTGTTGGCGGTTTTACCTCCCTCCAGTTCACTGTAATCATTTTTTTTGCTACTAATAAAAGAATCCTCAGTATATATCGCTGATCTGCATTATATAGGTCTTTGGGTATGGCTCCCAACAAAAACAACATTGGTTCCGGAGTGACACCTACCTCCAAAATAGTATCAATTTCCTTTTTAACATTATCCCAAAATCCTTGTATTGCCGGACAATCCCAAAAAATGTGTGTGGTGTCTCCAATATTTCCACATTTTCACCAACATAATGCCACATTGGGGTTTTTCACGTATGAAGAGATGATAAAGGGAGTATTAAAAAATCTGATCTTTACCTTCCAGTCAAATTCTTTCCACAGTTGGCTACTAATTCCCTTATGACAGCTTGTCCATATGTCCATCCATGTAGAATCTTCAATTATAACATTCAATTCTAATTCCCATTTTTCCTTAATGTAGTCCGTGTTTTGTGAAGTGCCAGTCGTTAACCTTTTATGTATATTAGATATGTGTTTTTTCGTTGGGAAATGCCTCTCTAGAACACTAATAAAGTACTCTTCTATTTCATTTGGGTTTTTGCTGACCAGTTCCCTTTCCTTATGGCTTGTGATATGGTGTCTTATCTGGAGGTACCTACAAATCCTTTGATGGGAGATCAAATTGTTCTTGAAGTTGAGAAAATTATTTGAATTCTGTTTCTTTAAAAAGTTGATTAATTGTACAGAGACCTTTATCGGCCCACCTTCTAAACCCGCTATCCCACACTGAAGGTGGGAATTCTATATTTCCTACTATCAACATGGCCCTTGAGATCGACTCTGGTCCCCTGAGCATTTTTTTCACTGTTGTCCAGACTTTCAAAGTGTGTTTTATCCATTCATTCTTTATCTTGATTTTACTGACTGACTTTGTATCAATAAATGGTAGTACTGATAAGGAAATGCCCCTAACTGAGTCCTGCTCTATCTGAGTCCATATTGCTTCCTGGTCATTTCCGACCCATGCCACTATTGCATTTATTTGTGCAGCCCAATAATAACTTTTAAGGTTTGGCAAACCTAGACCTCCCTTGTCTTTGGGTAAATGAAGGGATTTTAATCTTACCCTCGGTCTCTTCTTTTGCCAAATAAATGTTGAGATTAATTTGTCCGACACGTTTAAAGTGGAAGCAGGTACTCTTACAGGAAGGGATTGAAACAAAAAAAAAGATGTCTTGGTAATGGGTTCATTTTTACTGTTTCTACTCTGCCAATTAAAGAAAGGGGAAGGACCTCCCAACGTGTCACATCATTTTCTATTTGTTTAAGTAATTTGTTGTAATTTGCCTCGAACAATTGAACAGGGTTGGGTGTTATAATAATTCCCAAATACCTAAATCCTTGTTTGGACCAGCGAAAAGAGACCTTGTTATTTAATTGTGTAGGCCAGGTGCCTGAGATCATCATGGCCTCTGATTTATTTTCATTAATTTTGTATCCAGACACTGACCCATATTCATGCAGGCATTTCATAAGTGCAGGAATGGAAAGAAGTGGATTTTTTACAAAAAGTAAAATATCGTCCGCGAACAGAGCTATCTTATGGATTGACCCCCCCCCCCCCTTCATCCTCTATCCCTTGAATCTGTATATTTTGACGTATCGCCTCTGCCAAAGGCTCAACACTAAGAGCAAATAAGATGGGTGACAGCGAATCCCCTTGTCTCACACCCCGCTCGATCCTGAAAAAGCTAGAACAATGACCATTAACTCTAACCTTGGAGCTGGGCTCCTTATACAATAAGTTGATCCAGGCCACAAATTCTTTCCCAAAGCCCATTTCTATCAGTGTCTGCCTCAGAAATACCCAGTCAACTCGATCAAATGCCTTCTCTGCGTCTAAGCTGAGAAGCATTGATGCTTGTTTGTCCCCTGCCGCTATTGCCTGCAGGTTCAGGGTTCTCCTTATGTTATTTGTTCCTTGACGTCCTAGTATGAATCCCGTCTGATCTGGTTGAATTAATTTCTTTGGTTTTTTTTTATTCTGGTAGCCATTATAGAAGTCAGGATTTTATAATCTTCACAAAGTAAATGTATTGGGCGATAGCTGGTGCATTGTATGGCGTCCTTCCCCTCCTTATGTATTTCTGTTATGGCTTCTGTTCTGACCATGAATTTGGGGGGTCTCCAGATGTTAGAACGTAATTATATAATTTACATAATATGGGAGTGAGCTCATTCAAAGATTTTATAGTATTCTCCAGAAAAACCATCTGGAGAATACAACCTGGTGTTTTATTGTTTTTTAGTTTGGTGATGGTTTCTCTAATTTCACTCTCTGTGATGGGTTTTATTAAGAGTTCTGCTTCCTCACTTGATAGTTTATTAATTTTAAGGGGTCTCAAAAACTCTGTAATTTTCTCTTCCTTAAATTCTAGTTCTTCAGCCCTATATAGCTGTTTGTAATATGTAGCAAATGAGTTCGATATTTTAGTGGGATCTGTCTCAATCTGACTGATTTCAGGGTTCCTGATCTTGGGAACTGCACGGCTAGATTGGGCTTTTCTGAGTTGAAAAGCCAGTAGCCTACTATCTTTATTCTCCATTTTATAATATTTTCTATTAATATATCTGAGAGCTCCCTCTGCCTTATATGTCAGAGCCTCATCCAGTTGTTGTCCACTTAAACAACAAATCCTTTAACTTTTTAAGAGCATCTTCCTTTCCGAATTGTTTATGCTCCCTTGTTAATTTTTTTTATTTCAGTTTCCAATCCTTGTTGTTTTGCAAGCCTTTATTTCTTTATTCTAGATCCTATAGAAATAATCTTTCCTCTCATCATGGCCTTACTGGCATCCCATACAACTGAGGGGGAGACACTACCATCGTCATTTATAGTGAATACTCAGTTAGAGCTCCCTGTATTTCTTGCCTGATGTCTGTATCTATTAGTAGTGAGACATTAAGTCTTCAGTGTCTAAAGTGGTTGTCTACTCCTAAATTAATTTTCATGGTCACAGGGCCGTGATCTAGATTTTAGATTCTCTGCCCGAGCCCAAACCGGACTTACCGATATTTTCCGCCGCTATCCTCGGGCCGGGCCGGGCCCTTGATCAAGCTTTTGTGTTTTTTTGTTTTTTTTATCATTACTTTATTAGCCTTATTCGGTGGGGAGAAAGATATGCCTCTCCAGCTTCTCCCGTAGCTTTGGGTGTATGTCCTGCACTGACTTGAGTGTGAGGCAGAGATGTTCACGTCATTTTTTGGAGGTCCAAGTCTTTGAGCTCGAGTCTCAAGTCTTTGAGGGGCAAGTTCAAGTCAAGTCTCAAGTCTTTTGCCACGAGTCCAAGTCAAGTCTCTGGCCATCTGATCTGTCCCTAACACTGTATTGTTAAATCTTATGAATTTAAAGCATGTCCTGTAGCTACCATCCATACAGTACAGTATTAAAATCAGTTGTAGGATAACTTTATGGGGTCTACTTAACACATCCCTCTAGCCCTCGGACCTGGTGAAATATTAACCTAAGTCTGTCACATCATATGGATAAAACTTTAAAGATACAATGTGCCTGTTCCCAGTATTAGCACAACACTTTGCGATGGTTAGCTTGTTGGTGATATTTGCTAAATGTAACCTCTCTTTCACTCAAAAAAATGTCTAATGTCGAAGTGGAAATCAAGAGAATAGTGGCAGCGCCACACCAGTTACATAACAACATGTATCTCAGTGTCAGTCCAAATTACGCCCAATAAGAAGTTTGAACTCCTTGATCTAATGCAATTTATTTATTTTCCAAGTGTTAGTATGCTCAGTGAAACTATATCTATACATTAGGGATGCTTATAGTATTAGTATAGTATTATTTATATAACCTTACCGCTGATTTAGTTGAAACTAACTTTTTATTCATCGTAATGGTAGAATCCCTTTAGTCCTCCTGCAGGAGGGCTCTTAGATCAGCCGGTGACAGAAACGCTCCCTTCTTTCTCCTCTCCTGGCTCCTCCATCCATCCTTCAGCTCCTCCTCGACACGCTCCCTCTCCCCACAGCACACGTCGACCCCCAGCTCCTTCAGCAGCACCGCGGCACTCGTTAGTGATGCGAAGGTCTTCTCCCTGGTATTCAGCTTCACTCTCAGTTGTGCTGGGTACCTGTATGTCCATCTTTTTAAGCCGTTTTAAGCATAGTTTGAACATAGCTATCAGAATTTCTAAAGACGTTTTTATTGTGGTATTATTTGTAGCTATGTTGATGCAGAAACGGACCCTCATCCGTTTCTGCTGTAGATCAGGGGAGTAGTCCTGATCAACGTAGATCCGCTTGCCCTGAAAGAGGACTGGCCCCTGGCTCCATGCCTGCCTTATGACTGTGTCCTTCACCGCTGCATCCAGAAATCTCATTCTATAATCGATCTTGGCAGAGCTGTTGCATCTTTAGGTTTGGCCACCAGTGACCGATGTGCCCTTTCAAGCTTAATGTCCAGGTCTGATGGTAGTTTAAGTTCCTTCTGGAGTATCTCACCGCCCTGCGGTGTCGCATCTCTGCACCCTCGGCCGCACCGACTCTGTCCTCCAGTCCTCCCATTCTCTCTTCGTCTTCCGCCAGCTGGTCCTTTATGTCCGAAATAGTTTGTTTCACACGGCTAAGGGCCAGTTTAGTGTGGTTGTGCCCGTCTTGATTTTCTTTTCGGAGTTTTTTGAACTCCTCCAGTATCGTTGAATCTGACTGGCACGTGTTGCTGTTAGCCTTGATTTTGCTAGTTGGGCTCGGTGGATTCTACTTATCATCTTTTCCCCGTGAGGGGTCAGGTTAATCCTGTCTCCTTTGACCAGCGGAGGAACTCATGTTTCATGAATCTATCTTTTACATTTCAGCGTCAAAATACTGTAGTTAGTCACTCTTATCTTTAATTTTGTCCAGCGGAGCTAACTTACGATGCTGCAAGCACACCCATGGCGTCACCGGAAGCCCTCTGTCTTAATTAATGATGTATTTCTGTCACCCACCCTCAACCATCTAACCCTTATAACATATAATATGTACAGTAGATTCGTAGGCCTATAACAAGTTCTGCTTATCTTGCATACATTTAACAATTATTTTCATACAATCCTACTAATTGGGATTCATGTGGATAAATATGAGGGGACAGGAGAGTGAGCATGCATGAGCAACCAATAATAAGTATTTAAAATCATCATTTGCATAACACCTTTCATACAAGAAACAGCCTACAGCTCAGTGCTTTACAATAATGAAATGTCATGCACCGAGTGCTTCACAGGAAAAGATAATAATTAATGCAGAATAAGATGGAAAATAAAATGGCGATGAAGTAATATTTTCCACCAGGTTGTCACAGTTTCTAGAGCTTGCATGAAACAACGTGGTTAGAATGCACAGGGCGAGGTATCCAGATGTACTTTCTGTAGTCCTCCAGAACTTTCTGTAGTTCTGTAGTGTAGTTTCACCTGCAGACCCAGGCCAATAACATCTGTCACATAATTAAGTAGCCGAGTGTCAGGGCAGTCGTATTCTCCTGGCACCACGGTTGACATTTCCTAATTCCTTTTGAATTCTCCTTCACATCTTACCTTGACCTCATGAGGTCTACCATCGGAGTTAAGGAAAAGTGGTTAGAAAAGTAATTCTTTTTACTATTTGCCTCTGGTCCGGTCTCTGGAAACTATCACCCTCCATGTCGTCAGGTAGTGTGCACAATATTATTATTATAATTATTATTATTATTTTGCACTCTCTTTCAGGTATGAAAATATAAAGAGCTTGCTACTGGCCTTTCAGTAGATCAATAGTGCGCTCCACCACTGAGCGAGGGCACGTCAGTGCGTGCAGGCATATTGGTCTAATGTTCTTGTCATTTAGGCTTCTACCTAATCATCTTGTGTAAACTTTTTAAATTATTGACTAAATAAATAATCGTTTTTTTTCCTGTGTTTTCATAAAGCAAATTGCTTTTTCATCATTATTAATATTTCGCAGCACAATACGCAAGTTGGCTTTTGTGCGTATTGGCTTACGTGTGGTCTAGGACACTCTTAAATGTTGATCTTACCTAAGAACAAGAGTATGAGAGTATTGATTAATGCCACACACAAAAAAAAAAAAAGTTTGTACGCACAAGTTAAGATCAAATCTTTAAGTACAGATGTTAAATATATGAGGCCCAATGTGTCATATGCCCTAATGAAGGCTAAATGTATTAACGTTGCCACGAATGGCGTTTTTCCAGTACGTGGTACCTGCTCGACTCTACTCGGTGCCCCGTCCTCCATTTTCCATTGCAGATTTAGTACCGCCTGAGGCGAGCGTGGCTGGTCGTCACAGCGACGCCGCTGGAAACTGCCGTGACCTAACGCGACACACACAGAACGTCGAAGGTGTGTTGTTTTTGACTCTCGGCATGTGGCTGTTGCCACAGCCAGAAGACAAATTGTGTTTCAAAATCCCCCCTGTCTGTCGCTAGCAATGATGACGCAGTGATTAGTGACGGTCTCTGACCAATCAGTAGTCTGCAGGTTTTTACGTCCCCTTTTGGTATCGGCTCAGCTCGCTTGGAACCTCGACGAAGGTGGTAGCCTACTAAAAAAAAAGTAACTGTTACCTGGACTTTTTGTCGTAATGGAAAACTAAAAAAGGCGTGTGTGTGTGTGTGTGTGTGTGTGTGTGTGTGTGTGTGTGTGTGTGTGTGTGTGTTTCTCTGATCATGTTTATATAATGTGTATTGGTTTGTGCTGTGTTGACAGGATGACAGCCACCCCACTGAGCAAGAATCAGACAGCAGTGCTGTGGATGTACAACAGGAAGCGCTCCCACTGTCCAAACCTCTGGAGGCCAAAGCTTAGAGACGGAGTTCATGCACAACTGTGAAGTCGTTCATCGGAGGCTAAATTACTTTTTGCCTTTTTTAAAATCTGTTCAAACGTTGTACCTTGTTGCGAGACTGTTACAACAGAATTATCTTTCCTCCGACAAACCGTTCTTCTCTAAGTTTAGAATGACCACATGTTTCTGTCTGAACTCAGAGGACTTGAAGTGGAGTTTAAGTGGAAGTGCTGGAACTTTTCCCTCCATGTTTGTAGTTTTAATGTGTCGATGTCCAGTTTGTTTGTTTATTTATCTAAATGAGGTGCACTTCTGTAGGAACATTCAGGGATAAAAAGCTGTTTCACTGCCTGTCAGGTTAATACCTCTAATGGTTGTGTTTGTTTTGTTTTTTTTATCACATCCTAGGCAAGAGTTCAATTGCTGTCATTAACACAACCTGCAGCAAGGCACCTACATGCAACTTCCAGTTGTTGGGAAGGTTTGAAGTGTGAAACTTACATTGACCACGTTTACATGCACATAATATTCCGGTTTTCTGAAATATTCCGAAAAAGACGATATTCCAACCAAGCTGTTTACACGTAGCCGTGCAAAATACGATTTAAAAAAAACAACGAAGTTTTCCTGCTAGTGGCGGACTTTTGGACCTTGTCAACGAAGCCTCCCTCTTTTATTACTTTTTTTTAACTACCTTACATTTTAGATTAGGTGTTGGTCTCAACACCTTTCTATCCCCTGCTTTGACTCATCAATTCCGGACTCTGTGCTGCTGCCAGCCTGTGTAATGTATGTTACTCACCGTCGATCGACTGTTAACCCATAAGCGGAATTTGACATTCGAGCCAGTGGGGGTGGGGTGGGGACAAAACAAAATAAAACTCGTTGTAGCAGCTGAGACCTGGCCTACCACTTGGGGAACACAGCACGAGCACATATGGACAAAACAAACATGCTAAATAAACATATGTTTATTTTTAAAGCAGATTTTAAATTGCATTGTAACAATTTGACAATTATGAAATCCAATCGCGGCACGGCTGTCTTGGAACGCAATAGACAGACGGTGGTGGAATGCCCCGACACTTACATTCAACTAAAATGTAACAGTGAACAATCAGTGTTCGACCTCCAGTCTGTTGAGATGCCTCTCCAAACGCAGAAACGAAGCGCAATCACACCATGAAACGTTAAGACACGTTAAGAAAAAAGATCCGTATTTTGCCGTAATCCAATGACACGGGGGAAAAAAAGCCACAGCGATCAGTAGATCCACTTCGCCGTTTCAACAATGTACACAAAACGCGCAATCAATTAGTGAGCTGACGGCAAATGTATATACATGACATTTAGGCAACCTTTATTGCAACGTTGGTACGGTAAGATGTCCAGACTAGTGCAACAGTAATTTTCGTTTTTTTGCGTCCTGCATATGCGTCGAAGATCTTAGGGGAGAGCCAGAGCCCTGAAAAAATATATTTTTTACTAAAGCAGTAGGCCTATATGAAATCAGATGTATCACCTACCACCATTTAGTTGTTTTGTGTTATTTTAAATATTTATAAAATATCTGGTCATGCCAGAAGAAATTATTCCACTCATTTTTGAAACAATGCAATGTTGAATAGTGGAATATTGGTGTGCATCTAAATGTAGGCCTACCCATTGTTGCGGCACTCAAATATTTAAACTACACCAGCCAACAGAAGGACATTCCTTTTTATTTCTGTGTTTTTTTATGTTTCTGGTACAGACAAGAAATCAATTAAATAATGACAAGAATGATTATTGATGTGAAAGAGTTGCCATGTTTTTGGCTCTATTATATTGACCTGTATAAACTCTGCCTTAATGTGTAGACCAGTGCCACGCTCTGTTTTCATGCCAAATAACTTAGTCTTCCGTTTATGCCTTTTAAAGGAATCGATGAAAAAATAATTGCATGATTGTGATTATATGCTGAAAGAAAATCTATAACGGAATTAATATTAAATATAGGCTATGCTCTTATATATTTATCATATCAAACTGAATCCCAAACTGTAGGCCTATGTGTAAACCTGATTCAGGATAAACCAGTGACTGTTAATGTGACTTGATATACTGTATATCTCCAGCTGCTACTTTATGAATAGTCATTTTAGTTTTTGCAGGTCAGGTGATCAGTTTATGATAAAAAGAAAAATCTGCATAAATGGAGTCAATGTGGAAGTGAAAATCTGTAAATCTCTTTCTCTCTCTCTCTCTCTCTCTATATATATATATATATATATATATATATATATATATATATATATATATATATATATATATATATATATATATATATAAATAAATAAATTGTGTCATCTTTGGTGTTGCTACTGTGTTTAACATTTACTATCAATTTGGTCTCCCAATTCTCTCCACATAACATGTATAATTAGCATACTAGTGTGTGTTAAGAACTCTAAAAACAAGCATACATCATGTAGGCCTGTAAAGAATTCTGAATGCTGCTAAATCACATCTGTTTTATGTTTGAATGACATTAAGTACCTTGTATCATAATCATACACTACTGGATGAAAAACTGTAATTTTCAATTTTACCCAGTTAAGTTTGGTCAAGCAGATAATACATCATTGTGTACTTCTATTATGTACATTTAAACAGGTGCTGATAGAAACTATGAAGCAATGAAGAATTTATCAGGAAAGACAGAAACCTTCCAGGGAGGTTTTTTTTTTTCTTTAACTGATATGCTTTTTTGTACAATGCTGATTGTTTTTTCTCCTATTCACACACACGACACATCGAGGAGGTTCATTTATAAAAAATAAAAACATACGAAGCAATACAAACGATGAAATAACAGAATCATTACATAGAAAAATAAATAAGAGAATTTTATAATCTATAATTAGTCAGAGGTTTCAGGGGAAAAAAGCTCTACGGTTTCCACAATTTTAATACTTTTTTTGTTATCCAACGATCTAAGTGACTTCAGTAGAGATTTAAATTCTATGTGACCTCAAATTTGTACTTAAGTACAGTACTTGAGTAAAGCACCACTGACCGGTATTCCCAATGATATTCAACCTGTCACTGACTCAGTCTATCAAACCCACATGGTTCAAGAAGTCCATCATTCCTGTACCAAAAAAACAAGACCAGCCTGCCTGAACGACTACCGACCAGTGGCACTCACTTCTGTAGTGATGGAATGCTTTCAACAGCTGGTCAAGGATCGCATCTCCTCCTCACTACGCAGCACAGTGGAATCATTACAGTTTTCCTACCATCCCAACCGATCAACGGAAGACGCCATAGCACACATCCTCCACAGCACCCTATCTCACCTGGAAAAGAAAGGACATTTGTGAGATTGCTTTTCATTGACTACAGTTCAGCATTTAACACCATAGTTCTCTCCAGGTTTGTAACAAAGCTCAAGGACCTGGGGTTAAACACCTCACTGTGCATGTGGATCCTTGACTTCCTGACAGGTAGATCCCATGTGGTGAGGGTGGGCGGACACACCTCTTCCATCCGTATCCTTAACATCGGAGCTCCCCAAGGCTGTATTTTGAGCCCCCTGCTGTACTCACACAACTCCAACACCATCATCAACTTTGCTTGTGACACAGCTGTGTGGTCCTGATCGCAGATAACAATAAAAAGGCCTACCTGAAATAAGTAGAGGACCTGCCCCACTGGTATCAGGCCAACAACCTCCTCATGAATGTCAGCGAGACTAAGAAGATGACAGTGGAAATTGGGAAGAAGCAGAGAAGGAACTTCGCCCCCCTAAAATATCAACGGGTCCTCGTAGAGAGGTGGACAGCTTTGAGTACTTTGGTTTCTACATCACTGAGGGTCTGACTTGGGTGCTGCATAACCGACTCGTTGGAGAGAAAGGCAAGGCAGAGACTGTTTATCTCAGATCCCTGACGAATTTCTACTCCTGCATCATCAAGGAACATCACTGCCTAGTTAGAAAACGTCACTGAACAAGACCGCAAGGTTCTGCAAACATGATCCGGCTGATCCTGTCATACTTTTTACGAATTTACAGTTTAAGTTAATGCCATTTTCAAACCTCAGATGTTTTTTGTTATGTGCCTGGGAAGGGCATGTTCAGAGTGTGTGACATCACACTCTAGATTGGAGAGCAGCTGTAAACTTCTCATAACAGCTTTAACTCTCCATACTGAATTTTACATCAAATCAGGAAAATTTGTGCTATTTCACACAATCTAGCAATGGAAACAAACAGACTTACACATTTGGCGGTATGAGCCTCCAAGTGACAAAAGTGCCAACCAACTGCTGCATAGAATTCAATGTCAACTGAAAACAGAATTCTTAGGAGGTCAGCGAAAACAGGGGCTTTTCAAACATGCTCATTATTTTGTTTGTCACTTTAAATACAGCGAAATACAGAACATTATTTAAACATTGACTAACCAGCCTGAAGGATTTGATATGCACCAACCCAGCATTTTAGAGCACACCTCCTCAGGTACAGGGCACATACTGCTGTCAAGAATATAGATGTGTTTGAATGTCACCTTTTCCTCTCTGAACCTGCCTGCAGGTATGCATCCCATTATGCCGGTGTCCCTGGTTGCAGTGACTCATCACATAAGGACACAAATAGAGGCTTTCTGGTTTTACAGTCTTTAGAGGCTTACAACCAAAGGGAAGATTTTTTGCATCAGAGAGTTTTTAAAGTTGTTTTTAGTTATCTGATAATGGGTTTGTAGTTTTTTTTTTTTTTCTTTTACTATATTAGCAGTTTAAGATACTCACCCAGGCTTTATATTCTATTCTTGTTTTTGTGATGATATTTTATGACTGTGAGATGCATGAAGGTGCGGCATCTTTTGAAGGCGGGCCATCTATGTCTCTAGCTCTCATTGGATAACTGAAAACTGAGAGACAGAGAGCACATTTTTCATCCACAGATGACAACACTCTCTGCAATCATGCTTCCCAGGATGGGTAAACAGTTTCTGGTCTGGATACGTTTCGACTGGCGACCACTTTTCCAAGGCCGGGCCCTCCTGTTCACAAACACCCTGAGCGGAGGAGTATTACTGGCGCTGGCAGATATCTTGGAGCAGAGCCGGCAGAACTTTAGAATGTCACACAGAGTCCAAGACTGGAGGAGGACAGGTGAGAAAGAGAGCAAAGCAGAGCCAGGGGGATTATTGCAATGTGGGAATAGCACCGTCAACCCTGGAGGTGCTGGTGCCCTGCTCTTACCGTGACTGAATGACTGGCCTCACACCCATGGGATGACATTACATGCAGTACAGTAGATAGTCATCATTGTAAGTTGTTTTGGATAAAAGTGCAATAGCTGAGCCAGGATCTAGGTGGGTTACCACCTCTGCAAGACAATTGTCTCGGGGAAATTTCTCAGCACAATTTGAAGCAGTTAATCTGCTTTGTGTCAGTGTCCTATCAGGGTTTATTTTGTGATAATGAGGCGTTTTACCATGTTTTATTCCCCAAATATTTTAAGGTGTCTTTTTTTCCTCCATCTTTGTTTGTTGGGTTGACAACCTAACCAGCATGTACAAAATAACAATTTTTTTGGTAGGAGTATAGAACAACACATTAACCAGAGTAATCAAAAAGATGGAGAAAAACAAACAAAAGACAAAAACAAATGTAAGACAGAAATAAATAAGTCTGTATGCGATAAAAAGGAACATATATATATATATATATATATATATATATATATATATATATATAAATTGATACAGAAGTCAACTAGATCTGACAATACAATATATTTATTTATTTTCTTCCAAAATAGAAATATTTGTGCAATGTGTTACATTTCAAATGACTAAATCATTTCCATTAATTCTTTCTTTTTCCCTTGACTCTCTCATTAAGGCAACATGTTTACGGTGGGCTGCTCCATGGGTCCAGTGATGCACTGCTGGTACATCTGGCTGGACAAAGTGTTGGTGGGCAAAGCTCTGAAAACAGTTGGCAAGAAGGTTCTGGCAGACCAGCTGATCAGCACACCGTTTTTGGGGATGTGGTATTTTTCAGGTGAGAATAAATTCAGAGTTTATATTATATCATCATCATAATAATAATAATAATAACAACTTTATTTGTATAGCACATTTCATACAAGATATGCAGCACAATGTGCTTTAAAATAATGAAACTACATGACCTAGAATCAGCATAAAACAGGCATAGCATGCCATAATGAATGGGAAATAAAACACACTTGATCAGGGACGTGCACAGACATTTGGAGGGGCTATTGCTCTAATCTGGAAAAAAGGCAATTTATTCAAAGCTCAAGTGGATTTTTTGGTTACTATTCACAGGGCACTTGTCATAATCTCCTTAACTTTAAAAACTTACGTGAAGGCAGAAGGGCTAGCATTCCCTCTTTCATATGCGGTGCTCCTTGTGAGAGAAAACAAAGTCACGTGGAAGAGGGCATCACTGAGGGCAAGATTGGATGATATAGCGATTTAATTTAAAATAAATTTGGTAATGATGATGATTCACCAGAAGGGCAGCTTAGCCAATCAGGGCAAACATACCTGTGCACGTCTCTGCACTTGATAGTAAAAAGTAAGATTAAATAAGATGAAAATAGAAGACACAGAATGCATTAAAATCAATGCCCCTATTTACGGCATCAGTGGTGGAGATTAGAATTTCTTAAGATGGAAAACTCAGAAAGTATTTTGCTTTGAGTGCCCTCTATACCATCTGGCACTCTACTGCTGTTGCACTAAGCAACCTGGTCTTCTTCTTCCCTTAGTGCACACATACACACCTCAGCATTTGTCATGGTGTTGGCACATAAGCAGTTTCTCTATGACACGCACGCACGCCCGCACACACACACACACACACACACACACACACACACACACACACACACGTAACAGAGTCATGGTAAAGAATCAAAGGTTGCACTTAAAGATGTGGCTGAGGTAAGTCAAAAGACGATGAGTGTCAATATCAGAGGTGGATAGAGTCCAAAGGTTGTCTGTAATAAACTGTTTGGATTTGACTGAGGTTTTGTTTGTGAATATCAGTCATGTTTTATAAGAGTTCCTTCAGCGTCTGACCTTACCTGAAGTTGGTTTTGATGAAGCGTGGCGCTGACGCATATCTGACAGACAACTTTTTATTGCAGGTATGGCTGTCATGGAGGAACGCACTTTAACCGAAGGATTGAAGGAGTTTAAAGACAAATTCTGGGAAATGTACAGGGCAAGTACACTTGTTAGGCTCCTATCTGTAGGTCTTTGAGCGGAAGAGAGGGGGGGGGAAGTATATTTCCACTTAAATAATAATAACAACTTAAATAATAATAACAACATTTTCCAAGATTTGTCCCATTCTTTCCATGACTGATGAAGAAACACTTGTCTCATCTGATTTTGACTACTGTAACACCTTTGTCTGGCTGACTTAATCAGTTACTACAGTCACTATTAACTACTGACTTCTACAAAGTACTGCTATTATATTATTAACCAAAACTAGAACATTTTATCATATTACCCTGTTCCTATATTATCATGTACCCCTTATTTCTTTACATTGGCTCCCTGTACATGCTAGATCTGACTTCAAGATTATACTTTTAACTTGTAGTTTATGCCACTATCCATTTTTGTGTATTTTGCTAATGTTGCCATTCACGGTCCAGCCATATTGTAGGTTTCAACTTAGTCTAGTTCTTTTTGTTACTACTACTACTACTTACTTACTTTTTTATAATGTCAAAGAAATTGTTCTTTGAAAAACCTCACTGGCGGTTTCCTCTCAAATGATTTGTAAAAATAGATATCTTAGTTGCCCGGCCAACTGAAAGTGACAGTTTGAACAATGTTTGTGCAGTGTAATCGGTCCACTTTTGTTTTTGCTCATCTTTGTTGTTCTTACCTGCAGGCCGACTGGTGTTTTTGGCCTCCAGCTCAGATGATCAACTTCTACTTCATCTCGCCCAAATTCCGCATAATTTTCATGAACTTTGTTGACTTAGTATGGTCCACCTATATCTCCAACCTCAAATACAGAGTAAGTTAGCCAGATTCAGTGGACATTATGCTGCTTCTGCTGGAGAGTTTTCATTTTTCTCTTACAAAAGGGATCTGCTTTTCTTTACTTATATGACAATTGACCAGCATTTAGCTTTTATGTACTTTAAAGTTTTTAACTCAATGGGTCTTATGTGTGTTATGGATGCTTCATAAAAAAAAAAATCATCCAACAGAAAGTTAAGAGTAGAGTTTAAAAATGTAACTGTATTAATTATTGTGCTTCTGTAAATCAAGGGGTTTTACGATAAGATTACCTTGTTTCATATGATCTCTTTTACATTGTGTGTACATTTTTGTATCAATCCTGCCACCTATTTGTTGTCTCAGTGTCTCCATCTCAAGAAGGAGAATTAGGAGAGAACGATATACTGTATATGTAATATATACAGTATATATATTCACAGTGTATGCAGTATATTTTAAAACTTGTTCAGTAATTAAATAAAGTAAAGTCATATTGATTGTATTAATATGTGTATTGGTTTGTGCTGTGTTGACAGGATGACAGCCACCCCACTGAGCAGGAATCAGACAGCAGTGCTGTGGATGTACAGCAGGAAGCGCTCCCACCGTCCAAACCTCTGGAGGCCAAAGCTTAGAGACGGAGTTCATGCACAACTGTGAAGTCGTTCATTTTTATCTGTTCAAACTTTCTGCCTTGTTTTGCGAGACTGTTATAACAGAGTTCTCTTTCCTCTGACAAACCGTTCCTCTCTAAGTTTAGAATGACCACATGTTTCTGTCTGAACTCAGAGGACTTGAGTTAGTTAGTTAGTTTAGTTAGTTTAATTGTATTTCTGTGTCATGCCAAACATTTTGGCCAATCCCACATGGGATTACAAGACACCACAAATTTATTTAGCAAACGTCTTCCGGTCACATATACAAATCATTCGGAGAAATACATGAATACAAATATATACATACACACATAAATACATACACACATGGGACTTGATACTGTACTAGTCTACGGTTTTAGTGTTGAGCAATTTTCAGACCTTTTCAGATTTTTACATTAGTGTCTGTGGAACTGAATGTTCGGAGCCAGAGTGTGTGACATCATAATAGAGTGGAGAGCAGCTGTACACTGCTCTTAACACTGACATGTTTCATTTGTTTGAGAATTTGACCTGAACGGCATGTTAAAATCTTATCAAGATGCAAAGTCATTAATTAATAATTGCATTTCAATGTTATGTAAGTTTAAAGAAACAAATATAAAACCGTTCCCAGCGTTCACAATTTAAACAATCCCAATATATCTAGTTTTTCATATAATTAGGCCCATATATTTCAACAATTGTGATGTTTTTAATATTTTACCATATGATTATGTTTGTAATGTCTTTTTCGTGGCTTGTCAGTCACTTCTACAGCAAAAAGAAGCGGTAAATCACCTGTTATATGTACCTGAAGGTATCTTCTATGTCCTGGGTGGGACACAGATAAAGTTGAAGTAGACATTTTCATACCTTAACATGTTGAACATCTTTCATACATTATGGGTATTACTCAACTTTTAAAACCAGCAATCCAATTCATTGCCACTTTTTAACATCCAGCATTCACACAACAATTTATTCAAAATATAGAGCCCTCAGCAGTAAAACGCAAGAACATTAATATAACTTTACAGAGCAAATACGGAGCATTGTTCAAACATTGACTATCTAGCCTGAAGGAGTTGATATGTACCAGCCCAGCGTTTAGAGCACACCTCCTCAGGCACTCAAACATCCTGCTGTCAAGGATGTAGATGTATTTGAATGTTGTCGATATGACCGCCAGCCTTTTCCTCTTTCAACATGCCTGCAGCGATGCACCTCACTGTGCTTGTGTCCCTGTTTGCAGCGACTCTCTGTGAAAGTAAGTCAACATTTCACATAGTTAGAGTTTAGTTGATGTATTTAACCTGTGTGAGAATTTGAATTGAACGCAATATGGAAATCAAAAGATGCAAAGTTACGCAAACGGGGAACTTCCTGCAGCGAGAGGCAGGTTTGTTAGAGGTAGTTTTTTTTTCTCAACATACAGGAACACAATGTAGATTTAGTGCGATTTGTATGGCTTCAACAGCAATATCTGAGTTCAGGATTGCATCAAAAGTTGGACAACAATCGACCTATAGTAACACAGAAACCTCCATATTTGGCGGTATGTTAATCAAAGTCAAAGTTTGCCTTTCTGCTTTTTGTATGATACAGATAATTAAAGTGAAGTATGAACCGCTATTAAATCATAAGAGGAAGAAAATGGCAAGGTCACGCCTGGGAGGAAACCGAAGCAAATATTTAATCAGTGAAAGGGATCCTGAGTTAAACCTACAGTACTGTGGTGTCTGCTACTTCTGCAAACACTTGTACACACACAGACACGTGTACACAATGCCAGCTGATCGCCACCTGTTTGTCTGCATCATCAGTAAACACACATCATGACAGATATTTAGTTCTGCGTTATTAAACACGGCAACAGCCTAATCTGAATCTCAAACTGAACTGTGCCTAAAATACACGAAAAACAGCTTCATTAGTTGGGGAAATAATCTCACCTCAAGGTCTATTTAGAAGCTATTATGGAGCATTTGATGTGTCACACAATCAAAGTTTTCAGATCCTTTCCTCACAGTTAGTAAAATTACTAATACCACACAGTAAAATAATTCATTACAAGTAAACGTTATGCATTGGAAATATTACTCAAGTAAAAAAAGGTATAATTAGAAAAATGTATTTAAAGTATCAAAAGTACGCAATGCAGAAAAAAATGTCCCCTGTGAGTGTATGTACTATAATATAGCATTGGATTATTATTATTAGCCTACTCATGCATTCATGTTTAAGCAGCATTTTATTCTTGTAGTTGGTTGATGTTAAGCTAATCTTTAATCATTTTATAAAGGGCTGCAACTAATAATTATTTATATTGATCTGCTAAGTATTGTCTTGATTAATTCATTTATTGTTTTGTTTGTACAACGTGAGAAAACAGTGAGAAATGCCGTTACAATTATTGACACCTTCAAATGTCTTTTGTTCGACCAACAGTCCAAACTTCAAAATGAATTACAATTAAACATTTATTATTATTTAAGACCAAAAAAAGCAACTTTTCGTATTTGCGAAACGTAAACCAAACATTTCATGGTTTGGCATTTTTACATGAATGAATGATCATGAACTGGAAATACTCAAGTAAAGTACAGATGCCTCAAATATGTCACCAGGGCTTTAGCTACTGAATGGACTTAATACGTTTTTTTTCAACTGCTGTTTTCCAAGTCAAGACTGAACTTTAAATATCAACACTACTGTTAGCAACATGGCCCCTGAAGTATCTAGACTTACAGGTCGGTCCGCCGAGCTGGTTTATACTTTGATTTAATACTGCTCTAATTTTACAACATGCTTTGGATAAAATCTACAAAAGCTTTAAAACAACTGAATCAAAAAGTACAGCACAAAACTACAGTAGCACTCATAAGTTTATGAACCCATGCTAAAGTTGACTAAAAAGAGGAATAAAAAAAATCATCTTTTGGAAATTGATCTTAATGCCTTAATTAAAAAAAATGAGGAAAAATCCAACCTTTAAGGACACCAAATTTCTTTGTGAATGAATAATGTATCCTGAATAAATAAATGTTCTTCCTTAAAATACAGGGGGCATAAGTAAGTACACCCCTATGTTAAATTCCCATAGAGCCAGGCAGATTTTTTATTTTTAAAGGCCAGTTATTTCATGGATCCAGGATACTATGCATCCTGATAAAGTTCCATTGGCCTTTGGAATTAAAATAGCCCCACATCATCACATACCCTTCACCATACCTAGAGATTGGCATGGTTTTATTTCAGTTAGCCTAATAGCTGGTTTGATTTGCACTGAGAGATGATTTTATGGAAAGTACCCCATGCCAATCTCTAGGTATGGTGAAGGGTATGTGATGATGTGGGGCTATTTTTTTATTCCTCTTTTTAGTCAACTTTAGCATGGGTTCATAAACCTATGAGTGCCACTGTATTCTGTAGTCTTAGACCAACAAGATCAAACAAAAGTACATTTATATATACATTTTCCCGCCTCGGGGGTGTGGATTTGTGTTTTTCTTTAAACTCATATTTTGTGAATGTGTATGAAACAAGTATTTTCATACAAAATAATTGCTTGTGTTTTACAACTAAGCTAAGCAAGGACACACCTCGATTAGGAAATACAGTTGTAACTTTAGAAACAGGATAAAAACCCTTTTTATGGTGAAGTAGACAAATGGTTTTTTTCCTGCAGATGGTTTAGAAGAGTCTTTGAGGATTCTGTAAATACCTTCAGAGCAGCAGTAAGTGTGATTATTTACCTTCACTGGGGCTACAGACACTGAGGGCCTTCTGCTAACACACTAATAATGTTGCTGTTTGGTTTGGTGCAATAAACTCGGACTCCAGCTATACTGTAGGCAATTTTATTTACCCTAGTGAATCAGAAAAGCATACACATGCCATCACATGGCTCATCTTCTTTTCTCACCAAGCAAATAAAACAAACGTGTGTGTATTTAAATGTAAACATTTAATTTCAACATAAATGCTGAATTCATTCCTATTTTTTATAAATAAAATGTCTTGGTTGTCATATTTTGCTTAATGCTTAAAGGTCCCATGGCATGAAAATTTCACTTTATGAGTTTTTTTAACATTAATATGCGTTCCCCCAGCCTGCTTATGGTCCCCCAGTGGCTAGAAATGGCGATAGGTGTAAACCGAGCCCTGGGTATCCTGCTCTGCCTCTGAGAAAATGAAAGCTCAAATGGGCCGATCTGGAATCTTGCTCCTTATGAGGTCATAAGGCGGAAGGTTACCTCCCCTTTCTCTGCTTTGCCCACCCAGAGAATTTGGCCCACCTATGAGAGAGAGACATCATGGCTTTCAAACGAGCAAAGTGGCAGTTGGTCAAGGCCACACCCCCACCCTCCACCTTGCCCACCCTCTCTCCTTTATTCTCCTCAATAGCTACAGACACAGAAATGGCACATACTAAGGAAAGCTCATTGTGGGACTGGCTCTAGTGGCTGTAATTCTGCACCAAGGCTGAATTTAGGGAAAGAGACTGCAGATACAGTATTAGGGGACCACTAAGGTCTATATAAAAGCATCCAAAGAGCACCATGTCATGGGACCTTTAAAGACCTACTGCTTCTGTAATAGTTACGGCAATGCAAATATCCAATAGTGCATATAAAATGTGGCAAAGTTCTACAGTTTATTACTCCATACCATCTTGCTATTGACCACTTTTTTGTTGTTGCGTCGTCCAAGTCTGCTGGACTGAACCAGTGGAGCTGGGAATGGCTAACATTGTGGTAATGGATTAGTGTGTCCTACGAGGCTGCCGTTACTATGGCTAGGTGTTAACAGGAAGAAGTTGAATAAAGTCAGAGCACAAAGTAGCACAGTGTGTTCAGTCCCCTCACAGTGACAACACAAATATTGGACCTGATACTCTACTTCTTAAAAGAGTGGAATAGACCTTTTTCACGGCAGACATGTTGACATGTCATAGTAGGAAAAGCACAGGTGTATTTAAAACCATTAATGATGGCTGCATTCCACTTAGGAGGCATGCTGACTCACTGAAATAGCTTACTGGGACACTTGATGGAATTGAGCCATCGTTAAGGTTATCAATTTCAGCTGTGCTTTTCCTATGACAAGTCAAAAATGTATGCTGTGAAAAAGGTCCGTAGAGTGGCTAAACGTATCTGATTCTCCAACAAGCCTCCCTTGTGTGAACTCATGAATCATTGTTTTACAGCTTTTACACCCACTTACTTGTATTAGATGAGATGGGATAAGGAGGACGCTTGTGTTAAATTAGTGTGTATTGCATGGCTGGGCGCCCATTAGGGAAGACAATACAAAATAGACTAATTTGCACGGTTCATTTTTATACAGTATTTCTTTATTTGAAGTAATATTGAATTGCTTACATTAAAATGTAAGAACAAATTAATTTGATCATGATAGCTTTGTGACTCGAATGTGATACAGAGGGAAAAACTTGGGCGAGTCCAAGTGCAGTACTGTGTTTGTGCATGCTGTGTCATAAAATGAAGCTAATCTAAAGTGGAGGTGGGCTCTTAAGCTTAGTCACCTCCTGTGCATAGGACACATTATTCAGCTACGCCTCTGCTTTTGGTTAAAAATATCAGTTTTGTGGGTGCCCAGATAGCCCAGTTGGTAGAGTGGGTGCCCATATGTAGAGGTTTACTCCTCGATGCAGCGGCCCGGGTTTGACTCCGACCTGCGGCCCTTTGCTGCATCGTGTCATTCCCCCCGCCCTCTCTCTCTCCCCTTTCATGTCTTCAGCTGTCCTGTCAAATAAAGGCCTAAAATGCCCAAAAAAACATTCTTAAAAAAAAATTAAAATAAAATATCAGTTTTGTTATCACTTTGAAAAAGCCAACACTTCACTAGCCTTATCTTGATCAGGTGCAAATGCTTTTCATCCTCCCAACGTTTTTTATGCTGTTTGTTTCTTTGCAGACACCACCACTTCCTCCACAGCCAAACTTAAGGAGATAACCACAAGTGCTGCACACCACACCAGTTTGGCTGCAACGAAAACTAGTTTATTCAATGTGACAACCAACAACACACAACAGCCTCCAACAACAACACACCAGATTACCACTGCCGTCACTTCAGAAAACATTTCATCATTACCACTGCCCTTGACTTCCCCACAAACACCCAACAGGACAGAGGAAACACATCCCAGTGTCACTCCTCAGACTACAACGACCAACCAGACGTTCAACGAGACCGGTTTCCACGGATCAACACTCCCTCCGGCACCAGAATCACCAAACATCACCGCAATCACCACTGTTAACATAACCAGCCCAGGTCAGACTACTGTCAGAGCTGAGGGTTTAAAGGTTTATTCTTTATTCTGAATCGGAGAACAGTGAATCTACACCTCAAAATATTTGAAAAACGTGACAAAATAGTGAAAAAAAATCCTGCAACATTTTCACTCATTTAGATATGGTCCCTTCGTAATTGTTTTTGTGGTGAAAGAGATCAGTCTAAGAGCTGAGTGGAGCATTAAAATAACTGCAAGGCTGCAACTAACTTTGATTCACTCTAAAGCTGCATTGTTACATGTTTGGCCAATGGGGGAGCTTAGAAGACGACTCCAAACCGGCTGTCTTTGTTTTATATACAATCTTACGTAAGAGAAAAGCATGTGCTTAAATGTTCTGTCCTCTTAACACACTTCCAGTAAAAAAATGAAGACAGCAGTTGACTTTGAGGTTTTTACTAGAGGCAATTGTGATTCTGCAAAAAAAAACATTACTGTACAATATATAAAATTATAGCGATTACAAATCCGTAAAATGTAAAAAATAATTAGTACAGAAACAGCTGTCATAAAAGAGTACATATACAAATAATTCCCCAACGAGGGTGTTAGAGAAGCATATAAAAGT
Organism: Sander vitreus; assembly: GCF_031162955.1. Taxonomy (NCBI): domain Eukaryota; kingdom Metazoa; phylum Chordata; class Actinopteri; order Perciformes; family Percidae; genus Sander; species Sander vitreus. The sequence goes on from NC_135863.1 coordinate 10,465,092, forward strand.
TGCTTGTCGATATTTTTTATTCACAGATCTGACAAAAGGCTAAATGTAACAATACGTTTTTTCACACTGCACATAGCCCCAGAATAACAGAGCTGCCTTGGGCTAAGAAGACGTTCACACTGATACATTCCAAGTGGGCTAACCGCACCTTTAGCCCAGGGTTTGCTGGCCCTGCTCTGGACCAGCTTTCTGCTGGCAAATTTTAGAATTGCAGTTATTTCTTTTTTAACAACAAAAAAAAACAACCACAAATGTAATGTATTTTTGTTGAGTCGTTAAGAAGGTGACTTCTTGGTTTGTCTCACCCTCAGATCTTTCACACGAGTGGGGTGACTTAGCAGCAAATCCCGGCCTCGTGGCTATCCTTTGCATCTTCTGTATCATCTTAGTCCTTGTGCTGGTGGTTGTCAGCTTGAAATGCATCCGATCACCGACGTCCAACTTCGAGAGGCTTGAAGACGTGCCGATGGTGAGTTAGAAAACAAGAACCTGATGTTCAGATTTTCAAATGTTTTGTAAAACTACATTTTAACTACTTAAACATAATCCAATCTGTATGTAATTGGGTAGGCTACATTACACATTTGGATGAGTGTGAAAAAGGTTATTCATAGTTCTAAGCAATGTTAATAGCGTACCGTGAAACCACTTGGTCATCTTTCATGAAATGTTGTACCGACATTCATTGTTTATCTAAAATATAGTACAGTAATAATACCTGCAAAACTAATGACGCTAAATACACTTTGTATTTAGTGCTAATTAGTGTTAAAGCTTTAGTGCGTAACTTTTTGATATTAATGAACGTCCGTTACATTCTAGCCATTGCCAAATGAGTTGATACGAAGCTAATTAAGACTATGAGCTCCACACAACTCTCTCTGGATTTCTCAGCATGGCTATGTTCAGAAGATTGTGTCGTCCGTTGAATTTGCCGCGCAGAAGCTCGAGTGAAGATAATTACCTCTTCTGAAGAGTCCATGTTTTTTTTAATCCTCTGTGTCCTCCTTGCATACTAGCAACTGCGTGGAGGAGGGGTGCGGGCGCGTGCGCAATCACGGAAGGTATCATGTGGACGCGCCGACAGTGTTGTTGTCAAGACTTAGAATTCCTTATGGGGGCAACAGAAACTACACACTATAGCTTTAATGTTAGCAAGCTAACAAACTACTATAGAAAGGGAATATGGTAAACATTATACCTGCTAAACATCAGCATGTTAGCATTGTAATTGTGAATGATAGCATGCTGACGTTAGCATTTAGGTCAAAGTACCGTTGTGTCTAAGAACAGCTTCACAGACCGCTAGCATGGCTGCAGAATCTAGGTCGCATTTTATATTTTTATGCATTTTCCTAAAATTGATTGCCAAATTCTTGAAGACATGACATTTTGACATTACATAAGCATCATAACATAAGCTTCGGTAACAATTGAACATTTTGTGCAAGTGTTACCACACTTAAATGAGACAATTCAACTCCAAGCAAAGATGGAAGATGACAAATACATTGTATGAGACAAAGAACCAAGAAGAATACACAGTAAACAATGATATGACATGAATATAGTGGGGTTCTGCCTTGTGTGTGCAAGTTGCCTGGTATTTCCACTAGCAGGGGGCAACATTTGTTAGGTAGAATATGATTAAAAAGTGAACAAGGTGTGACTCTGGCAGCAGTAGGCTACAGTCTACAGTCTTGCTCTACAGGAAATTGAACTGTCAACCCTGGCTGTGCATAAGAGCTGGCATTTAAAATGGATTAACTGGCATGTGTCATCTTCTTCCTTTCCCCCTCAGCAGTCATAGTTTGCTGTTTACTCTTTTACACAAAACAGGAAGCCTGACTCCATTTGTCAGTTTGTAGAAAAAGTATCAGAAACAGGACAGTGTGTGGTGAGCATGTAATGACAAAGCACTTCCTTCAGAAATTCAAGCTTATCATCAGCACTGTATCAGTGCGTCAGCATGTATTCAGACACTGTAAACCTGTAGGCTCAGATGTCACTTCAGATAAAAGTGTGACCAAGCATCAGATCTCCACTGTGTGAAAAACAGACAAAAGCAAAACAATCTATAGAATATAACTACTGTTTCCAGCTATCTCTAAATCTTTATCGCCACACAAGTGCAGCCGCTGTAAATAGCTTTCAGGACGTTGTGTCGGATTAGAACAAAGTGTACCTTGTGCACGGCAGCGTACATGGCCAACAACATATGTGTCCACACACAAAAACAGCTGACTTCCCAAACTGAGCAGATGATGATGAGCAGATAACTTGCAGGTTTAATAAGTGACAGGACTTCATTCTGTATATTAAAAGGCAATTTTACATAATTTACATTTTTAGTGAAAATCTTATCTTATTTTTTCCTGCATGTGGAGCTTCTGAACAGAATCAAACACATCTTCACACTGCACTCCATTTAATGTTCACTAAATTTAACATTGGAATGCTGCTTTGCAGCTCCTTTTTAACACCACACTGGTTGCAGGTTAGTATAAATATGTTGTGTTCCTTTTAACCCTTTTGTTGTTTCCTTTCATTTCTTCAGAGCAAAGTCAACGAGGAGTCTCCATTCGCCCAGTACACAAAATGACAAAGGGGGCTTCAGACACTGAAATCCAGGAGGAGTCCAGTTTGCTGTACAACTCTTAACACTTTTGTCAATGACGGTGGATTATTTCTGCCCCAGCTTTGACCTTTGACCTGCTTGTTTGGCTGCTTTTAATTCTGCTGATTGAAGCTGAATCAACTCTTTTTCCGTAGTTTCTTTTGAAAAAAGAATTAGCCTAAAGGGCATATTCATAATTGCACTCTTAAATGTAACATTATAGGAATACAGTACATTTTAAGTTTCCATGATGATTTAGGGATTTGTATCATCAACAGTGCATGGGAAGATGTACGCGTTTCTAGTATTGAACGTGTATGTGAAAATAATGTTCTCTGCATGTATAAATGTCTGTAAACATAGAAACGTAATTGGAATGTACAAGTGTATGTGAAGTATACAGTTTGTATTGTTATTTATTGCCATATATTATGTATAAATAATGTATACCCTGGCCTGAGACATCCAGTGTAGGTTAGTTTTGATCTAGAAATAAACGTATTGGTGGAGTTACATTTTAGCAGGAACAGTGAAGAAACCCAATTTATTGGAATAATTATAGCCAAGAAATATTAAGACTGCCAACTAACCAAGGCAAGAGATGAGATAACAAACAAACAAACAAATATTTAGACTATCTACAAATAATGCCAACACGTGCACTTGCTTGCTAAACCTGCAAATTCAAATACTGCTAGTTTATCTTTGTTGGATCTTCTGTTATCCTGGTCCATTAGATTATTTCTGCCTTCTAAAACCAATGAAACTAGTCTGCGGAAACATAACAGGCCTTTTTTGTACAGCTAAAGACAAATGTTTTATATCTTTCACATACAATGTTGACACATAAAGTCCTCTGCATGTTCTGTGTGAGAGGACATGAAATGTGTCAACATTGTATGTGAATCGTATGTGCGTGGTAAAGCTTCTCTTATTCATTAATTTGTATTCGTTTAACATCCTATAGTGATGACTGAGACACACACAGCCTTCTTCCAATAGAAAATGAAACATTCAGACTACTTTCAAGTTATTTTGACAAAGTAATTTTGCTGTATGTTTACACTCAGGGGTTGCAGTAAATCCATGCTTTTAAAAATCTGGATGATCACCATATAAACCTCTTCTGTGTGCATTACACACTTGCTGCCAGACCGATGTAAAGCATATAATTGTGATATTTTCAATAAAATAAAAGGAATATTCCTAAAACAGTTAAAAGTTGTTTATTCCTTCTCCATATCACTGGTCAGCGGCGTTTCTAGGACTTGAGGAGGTTCAGGGCTTAGCCCGGACCCATTTAACTAAACTGAATGCAATGCAAAACGGGGATCGGCTTGCCCAGCTTGTTAATAGCCAGTGCATGTTTATTTTAGCTGCCCAGTTTGTAGATGTAGGTTAAATAGCACCAACATCTTCCAGTCGTTTCGCAGCTGTATCTACTGTGCCAATGTGAAGGTGGCGTAAGCGACGCACAGGTCTGCTTCAGAGCTCTGAGTGTTTGAGTCTGAACCATTGACTGGAAACGTCACGTCTCAGGAACTTCACACAAAATCATTAGTATTGTGCTCCTAAACTTTGTGTTAATGGCATCAATGTATTGTGTGCTATGATTCCTCCGAAAATAACACCTTTCACAGCTTTCTGATCAACATGTTGTATATGTTGCTAAGTGATAGCAACATATACAACATGTTGGTCAGACCCTGCACGTAGCTGCCCATTCTATTCGCCTCAGAAAAAATATAGGCTACTGGACAAACTTACAGTTATACCATGAATTCTACAAAAAAAAATTAAGAAATGCGAGTGCCTTGGGAAATATGTGTTTTATTTATTTGCATGTGCCATTTTGGGGCTTTTTTATTCTATTTTACTAAAAAAAATATATACATAAAACATTCGGGGCTGTAGCCGGGGACGCCCAGGCAAGGGGGTAAGCCTCTCCCCGGAACGGGTAGCTCCAAGCCATCAACTCCCGTTAGCATTCCATTGACTGCCATTCATTTTGGCGCCACTTTGACAGCTTGACAGATGTAATTTTACATCTGAAGCGTTTAAAGACTCTATTTGTCCATTGTTTATTTCTAAAGAAACACGACAATGTATAAAAGGCTCCATTACCTTGTATCTCACGTTATGGCTCCGCAGTAGACGTTTTTGTAAAAATAGGCTAATGATTGTATCATAACAACGCGACTTACTGTTATATAGTAGAGGAATTACCGTATAGTACAGGAGAAGCTCGCAGGCAGTTTCGACTTACATTCGCTGTTTAAGTTTAATTACTAATGTTAACTAGCATTTTAGTTAGCAATAAGCCTGTGCCTAATTATCTCCTTACATATAACTACACTCTCCGTCTCTGTAAGATTGGGATTGATTGAGATTTCTCTTGGCACAGCTACCAGAAGACTTCCAGACAGGTTGCTCACGTCACATCTACGTTGTCTCTCTCAGTTGGAGGCTGCGCGGTAACACTCAGCCATCACCGGAAAAGTGCCTCTAATCCTTCGCTGATCTCCGTCCAGAGCAACGGGATCTGTTAGTCCAGTTTATATACTTTCTATGCGCCGAGGCCTAACGACGCCTCTGTCGTTGTTGTGATCCCTGACTCAGATTGATGTTATGCTCAGAAGAACCCTCCAGCACTGTCTGTTGGCTTTTGACCAACACTTTAACATGTCAAGTTTGTCCAGATAGATGACTCAGATTCAAAAAATAAAGCATGTTGTCTGCAGGGTTTGATAGTTAGGGTTACCCTAAAAGGTCAGAGCCAGTAAGAGGACTGTGCCACTGTGGCCAAACTGAAACTCTTGATTAAGAGTGATCTTGCTGTCTCAGCGTCTGTGTGTATAACATCACTTAAACTTCTCCAGCAAAACATAAGTAGAAGTAGACGTCTGACATATAGCCTAACTTGTTTGCCTAATAAATCTGATTTACAGACATCTGAATAACATCTGTGAATATGAGGGAGCCCTTATTTCAGTCCAATTGTTTTAGGTGAGAGATGGATGGATGGTTCGATAGATCAAGAAATAATCAAGAAAGAGGAGTAATAAACTGCAAGGCAGCCTGTATGACCTAAATAAATGATAGATAAGCAAAAAAAAGTGCCTGGTAATTGGAATCCTGTCAGTTATGTGTGTGTGTGCAGTAAAAAGGTTTGAAAGCCACAGCAGACCTCGTGGTTAGTGTTGTTAACGTCCCACAGCTACACTTCCTGTCATGTGATCCGGCGGGGCGTCGACGTCACGGCCGACCGGGCACGCAGGCATGCAGCGCTGCATGTTGCAGAGTTTGAAGTCTAAACTAACTTACTAATCAGCGGCAATAAAATGGAAACGACCCATAACTGCAGCAGCATTACCTGACTGACACCTCTAACAGGTCCAGTGGAATTTCCCTGCAAGGAAAACCCAGCGAGAGAAAACGGTGAGTTAAAATGAATCTTTACAATTAAACTTTCAAAACTTTGACATGACGGTAGATCCGCGTAGAGAGGCAGCCGATATATTTAATGTGTACGTGTTTCCCATGAAAAAGTAAGTTAGAAAACTGAAGGGCTGACAGTTTGCTCCTGGAAAAGAAAATTCTGAAAAATCACGGATTTCACTATGGGAGTCTTGTACTGTCCCTTGTACTAGTATGTGATACTCAAACTTACTTAGATACTTCGACTTATATAAGCTTCACTAATGTTATATCTAATACCTATTAGATATTCATTAGATTTAATAGTGTGTTTGTATTGCTTTACAGCATATTTTCTTTAATATTCCCATTATATTCCTGTAAAAACCATTGACAAAAAATAGGTAAAAACATGAAATATTTAAAAGGAAGAGTATTTATATCACTGTAATAAATTTTTCTCATGGAGAATATCTTCTACAGTGTTTATTATGAGATTTGCGCTGCACATATTCAGTTGTAGTAGCTTCCAGTTCTGTTGTTTGTATGTAAGCAGGATTGTGTCTGTTAAACTGTTGGCATAATTCAACTTTGTGAGCAAACCCACATGGAATGTATTTCCCCAAAATATTTACGCATTCCCTCCTCCTGTCTTTATCTTCCTTCCTCCATATCTACTTCCTTCATTCTGTCTCTGTAGCCCCCCCCCCCCCCAAACACACACACACACACACACACACACACACACACACACACACACACACACACACACAGTCTCTCCACTGTTTGACATACAGTAGTTTCATCTCTTTCTTTCTTTCATTAAATATCTCCCTTTTCTCTTATTCAGTTAAAGAGAGAAGCTTTTGAACGACTCTTAGTCTCTCTCTCTCTCTCTCTCTCTCTCACACACACACACACACACACACACACACACACACACACACACACACACACACACACACACACACAAACAGGCACGCACGCACGTCAGACCTGTTTCAACCTGAAAGGAAAATGTGAGATGAGATGAGATATATTGTATTTTTTACTGCACCTGCTGTGCTTACCTTCACACTAACAGTACAGTTGTAATCCTGCACAGAGCCTCTTTACGCTTAAAGTTATTCCACGTCAGACCGAAAAACTGGGAAACCTTTAGTCATAAATTTAACATTGTCAACACATCCTCTCTGTGTCCATTAGATGGCGTACTGCTCCAGGCAGCACTGAGCCGCCTCTTCCTTCCCTTATCATCATCACCATCTGAGGTGGTTTCATCTGCAAACATTTGCAGAGCCCATGCCTAAGTCTGCTTTTGTCTGTCTGCATGACTCACTGGTAATTCTACAGAAAAAAAAAGCCTTTCTCTTGTCGCTTCTTTAGAAATCACTGGTGAGGATAAAATAAACAATCTTGGGCTTTTATTGACAGGTGACTAAAATTCAGACTTGTCAGTTTCTCACAGCAGCAGTCTTTTTTCTGAAGTGTAATTACTATTTTTGAATGTTAGTTTAAAGCTTTATGCTGTCCAGTTGCAGAAATGATGACATTTGTCATAGCTGTCGTGTTTAACAAAATGCAGAGTTGATGGTTTAAAACTCAAGAGCAAAGCGGTGACTGACAGATTATACTGTACTGATCCATTTAAAAGACAAATTAGTCTGCAGTAGAGAGCAAAGCAGAGTAAAAACACACCTATATCTAGATCGCTCCTGTACCTCAGTGATTACTGTCCAAAGGCACTATATCCTCTGTTTGCCTGAATGAGTAAATCACTCACTCAGTTTGAGTCGGAAAACTACATGTGGTTTTCGCTAAGCTCCTTCTTGTGTAACGAGGGCGTGGCATGCAAAGATATTTGGCCTCAGCTAGTGGAGGTCAGACATCTCTCTCTAAAGTCTAAAAGCTATTTGAAGTTGAACTTAACATGTGGTGCTATTTTTGATGAAGGTTTTTGGTAAACAGTTACACCATTTACATCAAAGCACATGTTTATGTATCACATACATCATTAAACAAGTACAGTGTGTAATGCCACATTGCCATGGTCCAAGACAAGTGCAATAAAAATTATTTCCAAAAATTTAGTGTTTACTAGTATGTGCAAGAATATATAACTGAAATTGTTAAAAGCAATAATAAGATATTTTGGGATTTCTTTCTGAGAATTAGATGAGAGGATTGATACTTTCATATCTGTACGCTAAATATGAAGCTAGAGCTAGAAGTGGGTTAGCTTAGCTTAGCACAAAGACTTGGAACAGTGGAAAACAGCTTGGCTCTGTGCAAAAGTAACTAAATATGCCACCTGTAAAGCTCATTATTTTGTGCAAAAGGAACAAGTTATGGTTTTGTGTAATGTACCGGACTATTTGTTGGCCGGGAGCAGTCACTTGTCTTCGGCAAGACAATGTAAAACTATTTATTTAATATCCTATTACTGTAGAGGTAAGACATGTCAATCAAAATGATAGTAACAATTCATAGAGATGTGTGGGTGGTGGGGGTGAAGGTTGTGAATCTCATTTTGCAGTGAAGCTCTTGAACGTTGCTCAGACGGTCCTTATCAGCTCAAATCTTAACAGACCTATGTGCGTCAAAGACAGCATCACAAGACAAGGCGTCTTGTGAACACCCAAGGCGGGTGTTCACTTTATGACGGTCGGTTGTAGAATTTAACCCAAGGACACCGCTGTTGAGATAGTTAATCATTACAAACTCTACTGTGCCAGGACAGGAGGGTTCACACAACACACACAGTGAACTTTTGAATACCTGCAGCACAAGATGTTATGAGATTTGTACTATATCATGCTGCTAGTAAATGTGAAAATTGTTAAATTAAAAGCATTAAAAGCAGGGTCACTGTTGTAAAATGTGAAATATTAATATTGAACAAATTGTTTACAAATTTTAATTAATTGAAAAAAATCCAGATTACTATGACTACATTACTATGACATTACAGATGACTACAAACGGCTATAGCAAACAACATCCTGTATATTTGTCTTTCAACTGAGCACTGTTTGCATGTTTTATCATGAAGACTTAAACTGCTCATATTATGCTATTTCCCTTTCCTTTATTGTGTTATATATCTTTTTTGTGCATGTTATAGGTTTACAAAGTGAACAAGCCCAAAGTCCACCCCAAAGGGACTTAACATCTCCAACAGAAAACACTGTTCACAAACTGCTCCAAACAGCTCTATTGTAGTCCAGCCTTTACTTCTGTGATGAACGTGCGTCACTTTGTAACACGCGTTATAATGCTCGCCTAGCTGCTAGCGTGGCACTAGGGTTGCACGATATTGACAAAATGTGATATTGCGATATTGATTATGAATATTGCGATATCAATATTAATTTCAATATTTTTAAACATATGTAAAATTACAAAAGTTACGGGAAAATGCATCAAAATAGATTCATAACAAATTTTCTTACAACACAAGGTTTATTTCAACTGACAGTCCATATTGGACTGCTACAACATGAATAAATAAATAATGACCATGTCTACAGAACAGGACATGTTTTATTGGTTGTACAGTATAAAATATATAAATAAAGAGAACAGGACACAACTTTTCTTTCTCTTCTCTGATTTGTTCCGTTTTGTTGTCTCTATCTATTTCTTCACTTACACTGTCACTCTGTTGAAATATGAACACACGTCACATGGTTCGCTCCATAAGGTTTGTCACGTAGTGGACCCGTGTGCTGACATGCACTAATGTGCAAGTGGCACGGTAACTTGCCAATGAAACATGATCATTATAGCATTTCAAGCGGGCTCTAAACTAAGCCACACAGCCAACGGACGGGACACAGCGCTCCTGTAACAATTGCGACACTTTCGATATTGAGTCGATATATCTTGCACCCCGCTATATAATATTGCGCAACGTGATATTGCGATAACAATATTGAGTCAATATATCTTGCACCCCTACGTGGCACGCCCTCATACTCTGCAACTGACTAGCTAGCCGTGGTTACCTAGGTACTGCGCATGTGCGACTCCCAACAAAGATGGAACAGAAGTGAGATGCCTCACTCTGTAGCTAACACAGAGAGCTCAACACACAGGGTGAAAAGAAGAGCTGCAGCAATGTGCAGTACAACAAAAATATAGTGTTTTTTGAAAATTAAACCATGTAAACCTATTCTGATATAACCTCTAAATACAATTATGAACCTGAAAATTAGCATAATATGAGCACTTTAAGTGGTTGACCTTCCTAATGCACCTGCCTTTAATGTAAGCACGAATTAGGTGACTTCTCTGAGACCTTGCCAATTAGGCCCTTGAATAGACGTTAGATGTAGTTGTCATTTCAGAAAAATCACAACTGACAACATTAATGACAGCTCCTTGGTGGAACACTCCTAAGTAGGGATGTCACGATACCAAAAATTTAGTATTCAGTACCGATGCCAACAAAAGTACACAATACTCGATACTAAAGTCGATATCACGGTGTGTGTGTAATAAAAAAAAAGAGTATAAGAGAATAATAATAATACTTTACATTACATTAAACATTAATTCCTTTATTTAAATATGGGTCATGTCACTCTTCTTTCAGTGTTTTCTTTTAGTTTCAACTTTCTGTTATGGTGTGGAGTGGAGGGGGCAAGGAGAGTGTGATTTCCAAAAACGAAAACGTCAGTCTTCTGGACCCCACAGCCCGTTGCTTTGAAGCCTCCCAGACAGCAAGCATGTTTACAGTAGTTACGTCTGTTTCTCTCTGCTGTTGTTGTTTTTCACAAAGAACCGGACTGGTTAAAGTTAACTGATGTTATAGAGGTCCGTTAAAATAAGTGCTATCAGAACACACGTTAGGTTGTGATAGAGAACGGCAGAGAGAAATAGACTCACTTGCGGTTTGGGAGTTCCAGGTGAAGTCGTGAAAGCCGCCGCCGTAGATGTACGTTAAAGCCAGAAGCTGAATGCAGTCAAGCCATACAGGGAGATGAGGAGCTATCATAGACAGTGAAAGGGGGCTTTTAGCTGTTTTTCCATGTTGGTCTGTGTTTTTCTTCAGCATTTAGCGGCAGTCTAGAATATTTTTAACGTTAGGTGTATATACTGCCCCCGGTACCTGGAAAAATGAGTACCGGCACATTTTCCGAATTTTGGTACCGAAGTATCGGTTCTTGTGACATCCCTACTCCTAAGAAACTCTTCATCCTTAAATGTAGAGCTGCACGATATGACTTAAAAACAAAATCACGATTAATTGCACATTAGACCTCGATAACGATAAATGAACGATAATTAGTCACATTGTTCTAAATCATCTTTTCTGAAGCCAAAATGTTTCCAGATTTTTTTTGGGCACAAGTTGCTCAGTTGACTCGGACTCTGTGTTTGAGTTATCCTCCATTATGCTTTCCATGCGGCTGACTGGTCCGGGCGAAGTCACGTGACACACGTGGTAGAATGTTTTTAAGGAAAAAGTAGGCCTATCAACAGGAATAAATGATCAAAATTATCGTCATGGGAAAAATATGTCTAACAGCCCTACTTAAATGTCAGCTCACGGCAGAAAAAAGGCAGGGTTACTCGTGGTCGTTACTCTGAGAAGTGAAAGACAACTGACCAAAATGTATAAAAAATGTTGCTGAAGCTGTCAAAAGGTATCTTGAAACTGGGAAGAGCTGTGGTTCAAAAAAGGTCTGGCAGACTGAGCGTATCAGGGGGCAGAGGGTTTCAAGCTGAGGATTTTTTTTCTTGGAGGCAAAAGAAATAAAAACAAATACTGCAAGTTTCAAATGGATTTGTATAAAAAAAAGTAAAGTGAATGGGAAACTATTTTGATAATCAAATAACCTTTTTAAAAAAAAAAAAGACAAACATTTGCTAGTTTTAGTTTCTTAAATGTGAAGATTTTATGCTTTTCTTTTTCATGATACTAAACTGGATATATTTGGGTTTGGTAGTGTGGGAAATTATAAAGGGCATTTTATAGACAAATTATTAGTTGAGTAATCAATAATATAATCCGCAGATTAATTGATTTTAATATAAAAGACAGGGGAAGGAAGCACACAGAGCCTTAGTGTTAGATGTTTTTCTTTTACAGTGAAAACTTGATATAGTTGACAGTTTGGGATGCCGAGCATTAATAAAACATTTGTATTGAAGGTTTCCTTGTTGTGTTTTATGATGTTTGAACAAAGATTAAACTGAATAGTAGATTGAAAGGACTATTATAGCCTAAGGGGTTTAATAATCATACACAAATCTCTGGTTCAGCGCCTCATATCGTGTCCCCCCTGGAGCTACTGCAGTTTGTAACTGACACAAATGAAGTCAAATTTGGACTGCGGAGTGGAATAATGTAATGAGACCTGTGACACAACACAAATATCCAGTGAAGTGTTAATATATCAACACAACTAATGCTAGAATTCTGTGAAAACTGTGTTGTATAATGTCTTAGGGTCATTAGGGTTATATTAACTTTAGTTTAAAAAAATTTTAACAACAAAGCCTGCTGTTACAAAGTGAAGTGGAGGAGTTTGAAAGACATAGGATGTGTGGAGTGGGTTGTCTAATGTAAGACCCTATTGAGCTGCATAATGGATATGGACTGGCCAGGATATCTTGACCTCTGCTGCATTGATTTTGTCCATTTAGAAAACAAATCTGTCTTTTCTGAGTCCCAGGTGCAATTCTAGAACCCTGAGGAGCCTCTATAACCTCAGGGTATGTAGTTCAGTTGTTTTTTGAGCAAGACACTGAACCTTCAAATCCTTTGGATGAGCCACTAGGCCAGCCTGTGTGTGTGTGTGTGTGTGTGTGTGTGTGTGTGTGTGTGTGCGTGCGCACGAGTCCAACACCAAAATTAAGTCCAGCATTTTATTTATTTGGGTAACATTAACAGTATATTGTCTGTACATTTTATTACCCAACATGAGGGTCTCTGTACTGTAAACAATTTTTTTTTTGTCAAAGTGTCCACTTTTTATTAGCTAAGAAAAAGAGTCTAGTTCTCTCAACTTGGCAAAGGGGGTAAGTGAGCGTCCACAAAGTGTAGCTCCTATGGAGCCATTTTGTTGCTATCAAGCCATCACCCGCCGTTAGCATCCTATTGACTGCCATTCATTTTGGTGCCACTTTGACAGCGAATAACTTTACATCTGAAGCGTTTAAAGACTTTATTTGTCCATTGTTTATTTCTAAAGAAACACAACAATGTATAAAAGGCTCCATTACCTTGTATCTCACGTTATGGCTCCGTAGCAGGCATTTTTGTAAAAATAGGCGATTGAAACGATTGTCATAACCACGCAACGTACTGTCGCATAGTAGACAAATTACCGTACAGTCAGGAGAAACTCGTAGGCAGTTTCGACTTACATTAGCTGTTTAAGTTTAATTACTAATGTTAACTAGCATTTTAGTTAGCAATAATTAGCCTGTGCCCTGTTATCTCCTTACATATACCTACGCTCTCCGTCTCTGCAAGATTCGGAATGATTGAGATTTCTCTTGGCACAGCTACCAGAAGACTTACAACTTTCAGACAGGTTGCTCACGTCACATCTACGTCGGCGAGCTCAGTTGGAGGCTGCGCAGTAACGCTCAGCCATCACCGGAAAAGTGCTTCTAATAGACTTCACTGGTCTCCATAGAAAACAACGGTCACTTTATCCACTTCTTTAACTGTCTGTGAGTTTTGTAACAATGTGTTTGTCAGATAATCCAGTGTTTTTATTTGTAGTTGGTTTATTTAGCCTAAGAAGTAGAATTACCTCAACTAGGGTGACCAGATTTCCCGGAACTAAAACCGGGACACTTTACACGTGACCGTAGTGCTCGTGCACGCACACGCTTTTTAACGTGAACATGTGCCAGCCCAGGTCAGACATAGACACAGACAGATTAGAGACCATTTTGCCAACAGCACACAGAGGCCTACTGCTCACAACATAATGGGGTATCTCAGTTAATATTCATGAATTTTCTTGGTATGTAGCCTACATATCTAAGAAATAATAGGCTTATTAAAAAACATTGAGTGAGTTTCGTGTGGGACCAACTTTATTTTTCAGAATTAAAGCATTCTTTTGGAAAATGCACCCACTGAACTTGTGAAAAACTTTGTGAAAAGGTATTTTTCATTGCATGGCACTAAACGAATTATTTGGAACTGCTGCCACAGGCTTGAACTAAAGTTATGGTAACACTACATGAATTATGAATTCATGCATGAATTAATTCATGATTTGTGCATTACTTCATTCCTTTATATCTTACGAATCATCAGGAATTGAGTTCATAGCCTCTCATTCATGACCTCATGCATGAACAACACATCAACTAAAGCATTAGGTAAGGTGGGTACATCATTATGCACACGTTGTGTTCAAATCAGAATTTGCAATGACCACATTTTTTGCAGAAAAATAATCATGATCATGCTTAATAAATCATAATTCATAATGATGTGCTCACATACCTAATGCTTTAGTTGTGTTGTTCATGTATGGTCATGAATGACTATGAGCACGTCACTTCCTGATGATTCATGGGATATTAAGGAATGCAGTAACACATAAATCATTAATTACATAATGGATAATAATACATTGCCTACATCAATTAATTCATGCATGAATTCATGATAATTCATGTACCCTTACCGTAAAGTGTTACCAGTGTTATTCTAACCAACAACACACACACACACACACACACACACACACACACACACACACAAATGTAATCTCATTTGATAGAGCAGATAGCTTCCCTATTGGAAACATTCATTCCGTATATTGGTTAGAGGAGTGAATTTGCTCAAGAATCAATTTGTTGGCTGAAAGCCTACTGTGAAATTATGCACAGGTGTCAGCAAAATTGACCCGTGTGACGAGTTTCTGCTTCACATTTTCAGCATGGCAGTGGAGTGGCTGTGGGTTGACTCTCCACGGTTCTCATGGGCTTTATTTAAGTCCTAACGTAAAAAAGCTTAACGTGGTTTAATGTACCTAAACAACGATCAATGATCACCAAATTTCTCTCTCATATTGCTCTGGTTATGAGGAGCAATATGAGAGAGAAATTTGGTGATCATTGATCGTTGTTTAGGTACATTAAACCACGTTAAGCTTTTACACGTTTTAGAATGTCTTCATTTCTACCCAGCGCTCGTCCGCTGACTTTCCAGCGGACCTGGAGGGACTGGTTAAAACAAGACAAATAAGAAGAGGCATTGCAACAATGTTTACAAATATAGCCTACATTGTAACGCTGGCTGCACAGATTATGCAGACTGCTACGATTGACTGACACACACACTCACACACACATTGTTAAAATCTTTCTACATGGGTTTAGTTATTGATCGGGCTATAATAAGACCACGTCGGCTATGTAATCGCTGACAACTGGGACAACGTCATAATGGTTGGTGTAAACCGGGATATTTTAGCGTCCCGACAGGCTTTTGTCAGGACTCGGGACACGCAATTCAAAATCGGGACTGTCCCGGTCAAATCGGGACTGTCCCGGTCAAACCGGGACGTCTGATCACCCTAACCTCAACCCATGAAGGAACACTTACATCCTTCAGTTTATCTGAAAAATTATCCACTTTGGAAATTCCTAGTTTTAACTGGACATCAACTCTGCTGACTACCAGGAATAAAATAAATATATATAAATAAAATGTGTCAAAATTGAGTATACTAAGTCTCTAAAAAAATAAACTTAAATCAGCCTGAAATATTCCCCGATGTGGAATGTGAACTCTCACCAAGTTCCCTTAAGGCTGTTTTATGATTCTGCGTCAACTCCACGTCGCTCCTACGGCGTCGTGACGCTTTCGGAGTTCTGCGTCGGGGTTGCTTTGCATCGCGGTGCATTTCACCGCCATAACGCTAGGGGGTAATAAGTCGGAGGTTATTTGCAAAGTGTCTGCCAGCCAGTTTATGTTATGTTAACATGCAAACTTTAGCACAACTGCCCACAAAGTACTGCTTGCTGGTGAAGTGCTAATTTCAAAATGTTACTGACATATAGACACTTTATAAAAGGATAACCCCGTCATTGTAACCAAAATATGTCAGAGTTTATTTGCAAAGCTTATGTCAGTGAACTAGCATGTTGCTACTCCCCACAGTAGGCTGCTTGAAACACCGACTATCAACACACAGGACAAGTTGACAAATCACAGTCCTTGCGGTCTGCGTCGCCTCGATGCAAAGTTACACATTTTTTGAGGTGCACGTCGAGCTACAGCAGAGGGCTCGGAGGGGGTTCGCGGCGACGCAGAGGGGTCTGCGGGGGTACGCCGTCGATTCAACACAGAAGCATAAATCAGCCTTGAGTGTCCTTAATGGTAGATATGGGCCTGACTATATACAGTGTTGTGAGCATATAAGTGCTGTCAATTTACCAATTTATGATTTATTGTCCCTCATATGGAGCGCATAAAAATGTCTCCTAATTTTATTTGGCTTTCGAACACTAGACTGAACATTTTATCCCGGTTGTGGAGTTATAACTTCTGTTTATTGTGTTAAACTTAGTGCAGCAGTGTTTCACCACTGCATCTTGTGGGCAGAGCACTGTGTGTGTGTGTGTGTGTGTGTGTGTGTGTGTGTGTGTGTGTGTGTGTGTGTGTGTGTGTGTGTGTGTGTGTGGCTTCAAAATAAACAAATAAGTTCATCAAAGTAATAAAAGTGCTTTCATGTACTTTTCTGGCTGGATAGAAAGACTTTTCAGCCTTTGTGATGCCTCTGGCATGCTCATAGATCCATACATCATCACTGAGCACATGGTAATGCCAGGTGGTGTTGATGAGTCATTTGATTACTTTATATCGTCATTAATGTTTAGTTTTTTAGGCCACTTACACTTTAATTTTTCTTTAATGTATTAGAGACCTGCATTTTTACTTCCTATACTATTATACTATAGCGAACCTATTCTATTAGTATACTTTATAATGATCGAGTTGTAGTAATGTCTTCTGACAAAACTGGATTATGATGAATGTCATTTTAAAACCACCTCTCTTTGTTGTTGTTTTTTGTTTCAGCTGCTGCAACAAATAACCAGCACCAATGTCCCGGCTTGAGGTAAATAAGGTTCATGGCTTCCCCTCTTACACACACACACACACACACACACACACACACACACACACACACACACACACACTCACATTGCTGCAGCTGTGCATCACGCCCTGTCTCTCTGTCTAATGATGAATGTGTTTGAACTTATCTCAGGGCCATAGAGATTATGTTTACTTCAAGGCTTTGTTCGCAGTTAATAATGACACAGGGGACACACACATTCACACACCCACACACACACATATACACAACATATACAAACACTCACAAAAGGTGTCTGATAATGAACTAGTCAGTTGTTGTTTAAAGCTAGAAGCATTTAAAGTGGCTTTTAATGTATTATCTTACACAGAATAAAGCTTCAAAGACTGTTTTGGTAAATGCATTTTCAAGGGCATATTTGGTGATTATAACTTAAATGAAAGGAATATCTGTCTGTCTGTCTGTCTGTCCCTAATATAAGTATGCTGCTTCAATCAGATTCCTGCCAGTAACCAATAAAACTAACTAAAGCTGCATCTGGTATTTTTGAAAGCAGGATTTTTTCCCATCCACACAGAGTTGTTACAAAAAAGTAAGTCTACTACTACTACTAGTCTACTATGTCTGCTTTAAATGCAAAAGCCTTTGCAGTGAGCATACACAGCAAAGCACAAGTCAGTGATCTGAAGTCAGATCCATTTTCACTGTCCCCACAAAATAATGAAAATACACTCTGGAGCCATCCATCCATCCATCTAAGTCCGCTTATCCGGTATCGGGTCGCGGGGGGAGCAGCTCCAGCAGGGGACCCCAATCTTCCCTTTCTCAAGCCACATTAACCAGCTCCAACTGGGGGATCCCGAGGCATTCCCAGGCCAGGTTGGAGATATAATCCTTCCACCTAGTCCTGGGTCTTCCCCGAGGTCTCCTCCCAGCTGGACGTGCCTGGAACGCCCAGGGGGCATCCTTACCAGATGCGTGAACCACCTCAACTGGCTCCTTTCAACGCGAAGGAGCAGCGGTTCTACGCTGAGCTCCTCACGAATGACTGATCTTCTCACCCTATCTCTAAGGGAGATGCCAGCCACCCTCCTGAGGAAACCTCGGTCATGACCCAGCCTTCATGACCATAGGTGAGGGTAGGAACGAATATTGACCGGTAGATTGAGAGCTTTGCCTTCTGGCTCAGCTCTCTTTTTGTCACAACAGTGCGATAAATTGAATGTAATATCGCACCCGCTGCGCCGATTCTCCGACCAATCTCCCGCTCCATTGTCCCCTCACTCGCGAACAAGACCCCAAGGTATTTAAACTCCTTCACTTGGGGTAAGGATTCATTCCCTACCTGGAGAAGGCACTCCATCGGTTTCCTGCTGAGAACCATGGCCTCAGATTTAGAGGTGCTGATCCTCATCCCAGCCGCTTCACACTCGGCTGCGAACCGATCCAGTGAGTGCTGAAGGTCACAGGCCGATGATGCCATCAGGACCACATCATCTGCAAAAAGCAGCGATGAGATCCCCAGCCCACCGAACTGCAACCCCTCCCCACCCCGACTACGCCTCGATATCCTGTCCATAAATATAACAAACAGGATTGGTGACAAAGCGCGGCTCATTTCTACAAGAAGACATTTTCCTTCATTAGAGTACTGCTGTGTAACATCCTTCTGAATCTGTGACTTATTCAATTTTAAGGGAGCTCTAAAATGCATAAAAACAACACTTCCGTGAACATTTACCACAATATATCTAAATCATGATTATACAATTATTATACAATAAAGATAGTTTATTCTTTTTAATATCATTCCTATTTCAGTCTAATTCGGACAGATGTAACCATTATGCTTTATATTTGATTTCTGACTGGTACTTTCTGGTTGGATGTAGCAGCATTACACTACTATTTGTTATCACAGACAAGTTTAGGAAATTGAGCTGACACTATAACTATAAACCCCCCACAGCTTTACCCCTGGCTGCTCTGTATAAGTTAAAGGTGCTGTAGGTAGGATTGTGAAGATCCAGGACTTAGACTTAGAAAATCAACAACTTCTCAGTCCCTCCCCCCTTTCCGCTAAAGCCCAAAACGGTTTCCTAAGCCCCTCCCCCCACAAGGGAGAATGAATGCGTGTGCATGAGCAGTGATAGACACGCAGGGGTACAATTTGGTTTTGAAGAATTCTATAAGCAGCAATACCACAGGCCAGCAATGTTCCAAACAGGCACATTTTCAACAAGCACTGTACTAGTAAGTTAAAGTACAAAAAATCCAACTTTCATGAAAACATTCTGTTTCTGTCTGCCTGCAGAGTTAATCATGGCACACACACACCTTCATAGAGAGGTGGAAGGTTGATTGGAGACTGGCTCTATTTATGGAGCAACGCTAATCATACTCTTTGCACCCCCTCGTGTCATTATACATACAGGTGAATGTTTCCAGCTTTGCATCAGAGGAACAGGCTTCTTCTGACTGGCTGTTATTCGCTCACACGTGTCACACGTCACTCGCACAGTGGGAACGTTTATCCAGCCCCGCTCCTCTCACCATTAGGATGATTTAATATTCATTTTCCTAATTAGGAAAACAGCAATGGCTTTGATTGCTCTCATGAAGGACAAACGTGTCCTGATGAAATGCTCTTATCATCTCTGATTACTTGTCTTTGTGTGTGTGGAGAAATACTGCACTACATGTGTGCAATTTCTTTATCTGTGAGCATATGTATACCTATGTGTTATGCATGGTAATAGAGTATAGATAAGTCTGTATGCTGTGCAGGGCAGATGGGAGCACAGTGGATTGTGGAATACCTGTGGCGTTAGACTTTGGATGCATGTTTGAGCAGTAAGATGTCTGAGCTACCATCGATAGCACTCAACACACACACACTACTCCCTTTGATGGCTTAAATGCTCCACAGTGATATATCTTTCCTTTTTTATTTTGACAAAGATGTCTGATTCTAGCAAAAACAAATCTGCACTGTGGGGAGCAGGCAGGCTTCATCAATCAGACCCATTGGTAGCAAGGCAAGGCAGCTTTATTTATATAGCAACAAGGCAGTCCAAAGTGAAGGAGCAGTTAAAGAGAATATGAAAACAGCTAAAATAGAATAAGACAGGTATGAAATACATGGCAGACAACATACAGATAAATATTAAGCACTGTGCTCTTCTTATGAGGTGAACAGTCCACCAATTAACTTGTTTATTCTGAGCACAAAAGGCTGAATTATGACAGCAATTGTCTGTGTTGTTTTTGCAAGAAAATGATTGGTGGAAAGTGTGTAGAGCCAAATCACAAGGATCTGTTTAGTGACACTAGAGCTTTAAATAACTGCATTTAAGGGGAATTGCCACAGTTACACAACAGGCTAATTGCCTAATTTGCAAAAATACATCAAGACACATAAACAGCAGAGAGAAAGATTTGTCAGATAATAAATCCAAAATGAAAAATAAAACTAACTATTGTAATGGAGAGGAAATTAAGAGACGCTCCAACTGAACTAAAACTTGATTTGCTGCAACAGATTGTAGGCCTTCTGTTGAATTGTTCCAATTGGAATGCACATAGCATAATACCCTATAAAAAAGGCTTTTGGTATGCTAGTTTCAAATGTATAAGAAATAAATGTTTGATGTGCATAGACTAGGACCTGTGATGACATAATGGCAACAAGTGTGTTTCCACACGATGATGCAACAGTGCATTATACAGACTCTGATTATCTTAATGTTATGTTTCTAAATACCTTAAAGTTGAACTTAGTGCCCCCTTTTTGCTGACCTCCAGTAGTGATATAAATTAGAAGTGTACTCCAGGTTCTATCAGTACCACAACAGTGACATCACTGTCGGGTAGGGTTACAGGTGCAATAAAGCACACTTCTGAAGTTTGAGGTTTGAAATTTGTCCAGACTGCGATAAGAACTTGATACCTGCAATTCTTTGTGTAACCAGTTTGTTGCTTTATCTTCATTAACCTTTTCCCTGCAATGTAAAATGCTTCCATAGCAATTTGAAATAGATCTGCTAAATTTCCACTGGTCAAACTTAACTACTTGATGTTACATTCACATTATTCCAGTAGCTACAGGATTTGCATCATAGAAACAGAAATTCTAACGCACCAGGAATTACCAGATTGATTTAATTTATTAGTGCAGTTGTACAAACAGTATATAAACAACTGTGAGGCTCTACTTGGGTGAAGCAGTGTTTGCTAATGTTAGCATGCTAACACTCTGATGCTCAGCAGGCATAATTTTTACCATCTTTACAATCTCAGTTTAACATGTCAGCAGTTTAAGGTTTGAGTAATGACTTGTATTGTGTTTGTATTGATGTTTTTGTTACAAAACACATTCATCTGTACTGAATTGAGCTGTGATGAGCCACTACTCCGTGACTTCAACACTGATGCAGTTAAGGTTTGGGGTTTGATTCCCACTGTGTCCTGCAGCGCTATGCTGAAAATACGACAAGAGCTTCTGGAGAGTGAGTGAGTCATAGCATTGAAAAACTCTTGATTAATGGAGAAGCCTTACGAGGACGAGTCCCTTTAGCTCATTGGTTTTTGTAGAGACAACGCACTTGCTGTCCCATCTGATCACACATCAGCCTTACTGCCTCCATCTCATTCTCACTTCCTGTGTGGGGCATAGCAGGAGATCAGACAGGTTTTAATTTTTTTTAGACAAACTTTATTAACACAGAGCTCAGACAGGTGATAAGACAACCAGCTTCCTCCCTGCTGCTGTTTGGCTGGAGAAAAATGTGTCATTCAGCTAAAAAAAACAACATGTTGAAGCAAACCAGAAAGGTGATTATTATTATAAAGTTATATTATGCTGTTGTCAGGTGAAAATGTCACACCTGCAAAATGTCAACGTGATTGACAAAACAGCACTGTGCTGCAATACAGAGAAAATTATTGTTAATCCGGTAGTGTGATGGTTTTCCTGGCTTTGTTTTGACACAAATATTAAGTCAGTAAGTCAGAACCTATTAAAAATATATATATATATATATATATATATATATTATACAAATATATAAAAACTAAAATATTTCTGTGCCACAGAAACCAGTTTAGAATGAAAGCGTAAATTATTATTACATTAACCTCAGTAACCGGGTTACGATCTGATACTCCTGAAAGCAATTTTTTTTAAATGTGATGCAAAGAAGAGACCTGGTTACCTGGTTTCTGTTATTGAGGTAGAGGATTAGAGAAGTCTAGATCCCTTCTACTGTACACTTAACCGTGTAAAAAGCCAAAATTAAAATTAATATTTAAAATAATTCCATCTAAAGTCAGACTAAAACTGAAACTAATACAAAGACACCCCAGAAATATAAACAAGTAAATGTCCACTGCTGGACATTTGACAGCCACATTGTTGTGATAAAAACCGGTGTTCAGCTCTCTGACACAAGCACACAAAAAGAGAAGTAATGCTTCCAAAATAAGGTCGTGGTAGAAGAGAAATAGCATTACTGATTGGTTGCATGTTTACGATGGTTTGCATAACCTGATTTCTCTAAGTAACCTGCAGTGAATGTGAACGTATAGGAAGTGTGCGAGTGTGATTCGATTCTGGGGACACCAACACTACTCATCAGAACATTTCACATTCAAACAAGGTTTTTATTAAATTAGATAAAATGTAATTGAAGTTCTTACACTAGCAGAATTATAGTAAACGAACAAAGTAACCTGGTGTCACCGAAAAGGATTCTTGAGCCTCTCTTCAACTTGCTCAATGACGAGCTTGACAGTTCATTCTTGGCCACAACTCAAGAAGCTTTTGCACTTATCATACGGCCTTAATCAGCAGATGAAACAGATGGAAATATAGATGTTCAAACTTTCCATTATTCGGAGCACTTCTTCTTGTTCATGTGGGCTTTAAAGATGAAGAAAATCGATATCCAATAGGACCAGAGACAAAGACTGTCTGTGATGACGGTGTGTATTGTAGCTTGAGGTGGATGGCAGGCCTGCCATGACATGTTTGGTTTTTGATGCTTGACGACACCAAGCAGGGAAATAAGACTTGTTGTTGCAGCTTCCAGGATGGCAGATCAATATCCATCACCTCTCTCTCTCTCACCAGGTGACGACTCCTTGAAGCACAAAGGAAACAGAGGCTCTGAGCTGCCGGGGCCTGGGCCAAAATGAGCATGGATTTTTGGGGCTACCTCAATTTCATTTGACACTTTTCTTTATGATTATTTTGTGTGTTTTCCTTTTATTAGACCAGCTTAAGAGTGGCAGGACATTTGGGAGAGAGAGAGAGAGAGAGAGAGAGAGATAGTTAGTTTAGTCTAGTCAATGTTTTTAACATGTAAAAAAAAAGAGGGGATGACACACAGCAAAGGGCCACACGTGGGATTTAAACCCGGACCGCTGCCATGGACTGAGCCTACAGGGGCACACGCTCTACCGGGTGAGCTAGACGTTGCCACATTTGACACTTTTTAATGAGGAGAAGTCCACAGACACACACACAGGCTCACACTGGATTCGCCATAGTGCTGTTTGTCAACCAGACAAAGTTGCTGTCTCTCTGCAACTCTCTTTTCTCTCTCTCTCTTTTACCACTACGATCTGCAATTACAGTGCATCATCGGATATTAAATGGATTTACAGGGAGAATATGAAAAAAAAACAATTAAATAGTCAGGGAAGGAGACAAACAAACTAATTACTGAGTGTCAGATGTGAAAAGTGTTTTTGCTATGCCTGCAATACCCAGAGGGCAGATGCCACATGTCTACTGACTGATATGTGTAAATGAATTATTGATTCACTTATTTGTTGAACGTTTTCAAATTGAGACAGCTGAATAATTTCAGCATTTAGTTTGTTATAGCAGGGCTCTTATGATTCTCATTTGAACTATTAAACCATATATATATATATACATAATATATTCATGCATCAACAGTGATGTTTTGCAAACATATGGTAATTGTAAGTGATTAGGTTATATTTCATCATTTCTGTGGGACATTAATGTCTCATCTCTAATGTTTTATTAATGGAGTTGGGGTCATTTGTGTTATTGCTAACTTAATTGAAGTACACAACATATTCGGACTACATTGTGCATCCATACTGTATGAAACACATCTATAATGATATACGGTATGTTGTAAAATGTAGCCTACACTTCATATACATATTCATATACAAGAGTCTACAGCGGTGCTTGGAGCTAAATGCTAGTATTGGCATGCTAACATGCTCACAATGATGATAGAGAAAATATATTGCGCCAATCACTTTCATAGAGCCATGCTGCAAGCACGGTTAGAAAAAGCTAATGAATTTTATTGTATTATAATGACAGGTGTTTCCTCTCAGTATAATGCAATACAATTTAACAGCACTACAAACAAACTGCACCCTCCAAAATGACCATTGAGTTTAATAAACACCTCTCTAAACAGTTTCAACCAACATTATAACCTTTATAAAGGCAGAATTTTTTGCAGGCCTTTTGTATTATTTCTTTTAGTTACGTATATTTACTAAACTGACAACTGAGTTTATATTCTTATGTCATTGAAGCTATCTATCATGTCTATACTTATATTCCGCAGCGTTACTTACATGATATAATCTTGCTGTCTTATGCATTGATCACACTGACGTTTCGGACTCTCATGTTCTTTCTCCCTTCCCCTCGGGGTTCAGGGTCGTCGGGAGTCTCTGCCTGCGGTCCAACAGGTGGTGCGGCGTCGTTTCTCAGGGCCACTGCTGCTGCCTCCTCTGTGGAGGAGGCACTCCTGCCAGGAGCACACATGTGACAGCCGGCGCTCGTCTATAACACACGGTCTGCCTCTGGACCGTCTGGAAGTTCTCTACAGACAAGCACTGGCCAGTCATGATGAGCACAGGTCAGTGACACTAATACACTTCGTTCCTTCTATTAATTGATGAAACACAATCAAAAAGCTGCTTTGCATCGCTGTGTTTTTATGTTTTTCATATTACAGGTTAGTATACATGCTGTGCATATTATGGAGATTAAGTGCTCTTGCTGTTGGTTATGCTTTTATAATACTGGTGCCTGTTAGTACCACTCCTGCATCGTTTGAGAGCTTTTAAGCTGACTGTTGATGTTCATGCAGCATATTTACTTCTGAAAAGGATAGATAAATGATCAGTGTGATGGAAAAGAAGCAAAAATAACTGGTTAAAAAGGCAGGAAAATCCAGTAATTACACTTGTTTCTGACTACAGAAGCCCAGGCCCTCTTTCTTTCTTTCTTTCGCTCTCGCTTAGTATCTATAAGGTCAATGGGCAGAGTTACCTCAGCTCATTAGCTATGATTCCCTTTCTTGTATCACTGTGTTTGGTTCAGTCCAGGTAGACACCGAGGAAACAGCAGGGTTTCTGTCTGAACAACTGAAGCTTTCTGAGTGAAAGCGAAGTTAACAGCTCTGCTTGCAAACACACATACACACACACACACACACACACACACACACACACACACACACACAGTGGATTTAGGTCATAAGTAAAGCCCTCTTCCCTTTACAAAATGCCTGGTAATTGGAAGAATCCTGTCAGGTGTGTGTGTGTGTGTGTGTGTGTGTGTGTGTGTGTGTGTGTGTGTGTGTGTGTGTGTGTCTTTCTCCCTGCATATACAAATGTACAATATTCTTGCTTAAACATTTTCAAACATCATGTAGGCCTATGTGTATGATGTCCAGACATTAAATAGAGGAGTGAATATAACATACTGTAATAATGATTTCTTCTTTTATCAGAGTGAAAACAGAACAGAAAGATGAACAGCTTGTTAGTTAATGATATAGCCCATAATTTTCCTTTAGACTGATGAGCACAAGGCTTGGTGACCACCTATGTTCCTGTCATGCTAATCAAACTGAATTTATGACATATAGCCACATTTTCCAGGATTAAAGGTATGGTACTGTATGCTACTCATTAAATAAAATGTACTGTAACCTAGTAAAACAAACACATAAAACTATGCCTAATGATGACCAAAAGTTACTATATTTTTAATAAGAAATTGCTTTTTTAAGAAATACTACAACTACAATACCTACTACATTTGTGTCATATAGCCTAGTTACAGTAGCAATTTGCCATTAAAAAAGGCGTCATATATCATAGCTACTGTATTATGCTCTACATAATGTAATTGCCCTCCAATGAATGACAGAAATGTTCAAATAGTCTCCATTATCATACCCTAATGGTCGCACAAAGTCAGCAGGACTTTTGAGAGGATCCACATCCCTGCCAAAAGTGCAGCATGTAAGAGTATTATATGGTGCCACTATCTGAAATCAATTTGAATTAGGTTTACAAGGCAACAAACGAGCCTACAGGCTTTTAAATATGAACTGCAATCTGGACACTATACTACACTTGATCATCAGACTGCTTGTTTTTAGTTTATTTACTCTGTACTCCCTGGAAAGTAGTCCTAGTGAAAAAGAGTACATTTTATGTAATTTTCCTGAGCCCCACTAAGCCTTTAAGTTACTTTCTTCATCTGATCCAAAACCAACCAACCAAATTTCCAACCAAACCAATGAGAAGCATCAAATCCTTCCATTTAAGAAACTACATATACAGTGGGGCAAAAAAGTATTTAGTCAGCCACCAATTGTGCAAGTTCTCCCACTTAAAAAGATGAGAGAGGCCTGTAATTTTCATCATAGGTACACTTCAACTATGAGAGACAAAATGAGGAAAAAAATCCAGAAAATCACATTGTAGGATTTTTAATGAATTTATTTGCAAATTTCTCTGGAAAATAAGTATTTAGTCACCTACAAACAAGCAAGATTTCTGGCTCTCACAGACCTGTAACTTCTTCTTTAAGAGGCTCCTCTGTCCTCCACTCGTTACCTGTATTAATGGCACCTGTTTGAACTTGTTATCAGTATAAAAGACACCTGTCCACAACCTCAAACAGTCACACTCCAAACTCCACTATGGCCAAGACCAAAGAGCTGTCAAAGGACACCAGAAACAAAATTGTAGACCTGCACCAGGCTGGGAAGACTGAATCTGCAATAGATAAGCAGCTTTTATAATTATAAGAAAATGGAAGACATACAAGACCACTAATAATCTCCCTCGATCCGGGGCTCCACACAAGATCTCACCCTGTGGGGTCAAAATGATGACAAGAACGGTGAGCAAAAATCCCAGAACCACAGTGAATGACCTAGTGAATGACCTGCAGAGAGCTGGGACCAAAGTAACAAAGGCTACCATCAGTAACACACTACGTCGCCAGGGACTCAAATCCTGCAGTGCCAGACGTGTCCCCCTGCTCAAGCCAGTACATGTCCAGGCCTGTCTGGAGTTTGCTAGAGAGCATTTGGATGATCCAGAAGAAGATTGGGAGAATGGCATATGGTCAGATGAAACCAAAATAGAACTTTTTGGTAAAAACTCAACTCGTCGTGTTTGGAGGGGAAAGAATGCTGAGTTGCATCCAAAGAACACCATACCTACTGTGAAGCATGGGGGTGGAAACATCATGCTTGGGGGCTGTTTTTCTGCAAAGGGACCAGGACGACTGATCTGTGTAAAGGAAAGAATGAATGGGGCCATGTATCGTGAGATTTTGAGTGAAAACCTCCTTCCATCAGCAAGGGCATTGAAGATGAAACATGGCTGGGTCTTTCAGCATGACAGTGATCCCAAATACACCGCCCGGGCAACGAAGGAGTGGCTTCGTAAGAAGCATTTCAAGGTCCTGGAGTGGCCTAGCCAGTCTCCAGATCTCAACCCCATAGAAAATCTTTGGAAGGAGTTGAAAGTCTGTGTTGCCCAGCGACAGCCCCAAAACATCACTGCTCTAGAGGAGATCTGCATGGAGGAATGGGCCAAAATACCAGCAACAGTGTGTGAAAACCTGTGTATTGAGATGAACTTTTGTTATTGACCAAATACTTATTTTCCACCATAATTTGCAAATAAATTCATTAAAAATCCTACAATGTGATTTTCTGGATTTCTTTTCTCATTTTGTCTCTCATAGTTGAAGTGTACCTATGATGAAAATTACAGGCCTCTTTCATCTTTTTAAGTGGGAGAACTTGCACAATTGGTGGCTGACTAAATACTTTTTTGCCCCACTGTAGGTCTAGGCTGCCATTTCTCCTGTTAACAGATATTAAAATAGTTGCCCATTCATTTTATGTCGGTTCACTAATTGGTTAATCTGCCATTGTTTCACAACTTGATACAACAAGAAGTGTTATTCTGTCAGATAAAGAAAGACAATAGCCTACCAACAGGTCGCCGTTGAAATACTGTAGGTACATGTTTATTTGTGTTGATTTTTGCTGAATACTGATGACTGGCAGTTTGACGAGAAACAGATGGAAAGAGCAGGAATAAAAATGATGTAGATAGGCAGAGTGCGAGATGAGAGGAACAAGAGATGAGACTATAAAAGGAGAGAATACTAGAGAGTGAAGGAGGAAAGAGAGAGAAGAGGGAGAGAGAGAGTTGATATTGACTGAGAGGCTGAGAGTCGTTTCAGCACTCTGACTCGTGGACAGCAGCCACCATGCCGCGCGCGCAGCTCTGTGTCCTTTAAAGCGCGGGGTTTCCTCCTCAAACTCGCAGACAGTCCGTTTCTCAACGCTTTTCTTCATTCAAAACCCGGTTGGAAACAAGAAAAACAAACTAAAGTCGAAAATGGAGTGTACCACGCTGAGCAGAGAGGGAGCAGGGCTTGCCAAGCCGCCGAAACATCTGTGGCGACAACCCAGGACTCACATACGGATCAAACAGCGCTTCAACTCGGACAACGAGCGCTACCTGTGCCGCAACCGGACCCTGGAGAAGCTGCGACCCGGGCTGAAGAAACCCCGCATGTCCTGGCCCTCCTCGGCGAAACGGTAACCGCTTTCCCGTCTAAAGTGTCTGAACTCACCACATGTTAAATCGCCCTATATGTTAATTCAAGTTAAGTAAGATTTCTAAAGACATAGATTATAGCTATATATGGAGAAAAAGTCCCAAACTCCTAACGGAGTTACCGTTAACCTTTATGTTAACGGGTCAACTGGAGCAATGATTGATGACTGACAGTTTGTTATGTTACTCGGTACAATTTACTGAATTACCCAATGTTAGTAACGTAGATGTAGCTCAAGCTCACCAGGGCTGCTCACCATTTATTTTCCATGTTGAATATGATTATTTAGGACAGAAAAACCAAGGCTATGGCAAAGTCTTATAAAACCGACAATATAGCCTAGTTATTTAATGTCTGCTTAATTACAAGATATAGGCTACACCACATTAGAAGCACATTAAACAGTATTTTTTTTATTTATGGTGAAAGTTATTCAGGATTTGTACTTAATTTGCAATCCCCACAGAATTTGCAATCCCCACACAGAAAAATTAAAGAATTTGGCTACCACCAACAATTCCAATACCTCCTTATACCCTGTTTAGGTGACGCTAACATCCAGGAGTGCAATGATTAATGTCTATATGTTATTATTTTCGTAGTTACAAGATGTAGCCTGGGCCATCAGTCTTTGCTGGCTGTTTAGTCTGAAACGGAAGTACATTTCCAGGATAAAGCCTGACATCCGCGGGTTAGCCACACACAGGAGTTCTGAAAATCCCTTCCATACGGTAAACAACTACAAACTTTGAGCTAGCAAGCCACACGCTGAAAAAGTTTTGAAAAAAATTAATCGTGCAACAAGGCAGGTATGCTTGGTTCTTTTGGGGAATGATTGTAAAGATTTACAAAGAATATGTTTACAGTATTTGTTATCTAAGTGGGATGTTTTGGGACCGATTGGTGGGGATTTGCTATGAACAAAGTACACATGGCGATACACTGATAAGAGCAAATTAACTATGTATCCAGCTAATTTAAACAGATTATGTTACTGTATTGTGTAACAGTTAACTTCATTTAATATTGTATGTGGCAATTTCTTTTGCGGGGTTCAAATGTTCTACCAAAACAAGTTCCTTATCGATACTATTTTGCAGAGCCACTGTTGCTGCGTCGAGAGCTTAGCGCCGCCCAAGATGATTGTTTTAAAGAAATGCGCATATATATATATATATATATATATATATATATATATATATATATATGTGTGTGTGTGTGTATGTATATATATGTATGTATGTATGTGTATATATATGTGTGTATGTGTATGTATATATGTGTGTGTGTGTGTATGTGTATATATATATATATATATGTGTGTGTGTGTGTATGTATGTATGTATGTATATATATATGTATATGTATGTCCTGCTGTACTATTGCATTCTTGACCTCTTGCAAAAAAAACATGCAATTACCTATTATTGCAAATTCAGAAAACATGCAATTACAGAAAAATTGGTTCTCTTGATTATTGAAATGATTAAGATTCTTAACATGTAACAAAATAAAGAAAGCTGTAATTTTAATCATTGTACTGGCAAGGGTTTGAACTAAAAATCCATGAAATACCACAGTGTGACTGAGTGGGTGTCTCCTGCAGAGGCTTCCTACCTGTTCTCCAGGCAGGCTTCATGTCTTACTACATACACTTCAAGGGATGATGGAGGAGATGAGAGTGATGGTTTAGCTAACACTAAACCGCTCTGTAAACCTCATCAGTTAGGCTGACAGAGGGCTCAGACTTCATCTGCTTCAGTGTGTCATTCCTTACTCGTTTGTGCCAGAGCACAGCCAGGGAAAAGATTGATGGTTGGTGTTTGTGCCTTCTCTTTTTTTGTATTATTTTACAAAACAGCCTTGCTTTTGGGATTGAGGATTTTGAAAATATGTAGAAGAGAAAGAAACACAGAACATGAGAAAGCAATACAATGAATATTTTTGTATAACCGTGGCATAAGTCTTGGTAAAATGTATTTTTTTGTGGCACATTATTAAGCAGGATCGGCCGATACCTATCACTGATCATGAGATCTATTTGTCGCCTTCTATTTATTGTGTAGCATAATTTATTTATTTAGCTATTCAACAACATTGTAAATTATGTATTACAATTAAGAGTTGAATAGTGAATGAAGTAACAACTACATTATTTAGCTTATTGGCAGGCAATGTGCAACATATTTCACTCTATCTCTTACGCGAGGGCCACATCGTCCACCCTTACCTGCGCCTGTACCTTGCTGACCTGAACACGTGTGGTGTCCACACAAAAAGCGTTGCTGCTGTGGCGATCCTCACATTGCATCATCATGTTTATGTGTCCTATAATACAGCATGTTAGCGGCAAACACTGATTTGTATAGTGTATATGTGTTTCCTACAAGAAAGAAAGAGAAAGCTTGAATGTAAAAAACAATAAATCATGATTGGCTGAGTTTAACAGGCATGAAAACTGCTGTCAGTGCAGCTCTGCTCCCCAGATACAGCTTACTGTCAACAAGCAATGCTGCGGATCGTCTCACCTCAAAGGCTTTTCACACACAAGCTGAAGTGCTGTTTTTTCCCCCTGATAGTGCAAATAAAAATAATCACCAAGAAAATTGTTTGATTTTTGTAGTCTTGACACCAGTAAAGCATTGACTCTGCAATATAGTGTATATCGGTAGCATTAACATACGTCTTGTATAGCCTACAGTATTTAGTTTTTGTCTTGAGGTACTTAAAATGTACCTGGATTATGTTTACACTTGACGGCACGGGTAACACAGGGACATTTTTCAGTATGCCGAGGTAGTCCAGTATCTCGATGTGAGGGGGTAGTGAGTTCCAAAGTTTGGGGGCAGCAGATTACTATCTAATGCATCTTTAATGTTTTTGTATGACATTCTTGGGTTTGCATAGGTTATGTCTTTGACAAGAAAGAAAGACTCACACAGCGTGTCTGGTCTTGGCATTTAACCTTCTGTGAAAACGACAAAGGTCTGATGCCTTTCCATTTCATGTGACTGCAACGGGAGCAGTTAGAATCAGATTAGATAAACGTTTTGTTTTTGTCACACACCAAGTGTCAGGACATGACTCTTGCTTTTGCCCCATTGTCACCTCTCACCCTCAACAGCTGAAAGTTTGCACTGCAATTTCCTTCATTTCAATGACTGAGTAAATGGGTCCCAATAAATAGTTTATATGTCTCTGATTAAATGTCTACACACAGGTCATGCATGAAGCATTTTTTTTGCATTAAATGTACACGTGTAGATCACCTCAGGGCTGAGGTTGTTTCACACTGATGTTACATATGGATCACTTCCTAACATGAATGTAAACAGTCGAGATAAAAAGTCTGTTCAAAATGTTTGAATGAAGCATTAAGGTCTGAAATGGGTCTCAACCTATTTTATTCAGAATATTAGAATACAAATTTTGAGTGCTGTTTCGACTGAAATTTTAGGGTTAAAATAAATAGATGCAAGCTGAGGTGAGACAAAGATATTCCTTAGGGTCACAGTTTTTATTGAAGTAAAGATGATACAGCTCATACATTCAATAAATAAAAATTCTATATAAAAAATAATGGAAAATCTAATCTGACTATTCTCAATGCAGCCACATCGATTTCATATATGCATCAGACCTCACTTTTTATAAATAAAATGCATGAAAATCATAATAAAATAGAAGAGTATACATGCACTGACAGGGAAAGTGTGAATCTGGCAGTGAGATGATACTGTCTGTGTGTGTGTGTGTGTGTGTGTGTGTGTGTGTGTGTGTGTGTGTGTGTGTGTGAAAACAAACAAAAATACCAATGAAAGGTCTGAGTTCACTGAGACCTTGAGCCTTGAGTTGAATGGGCATTGAAAAACTGCAGCTGCCAGTCAAGGTTTTCCTTCATCCTCACAGTCGCGCTACCTTGACTATATCACATCAGTTATTTACAGACACTATCTAGAATCCTGTCAGTGTGAATGCCGTATGCGCTGACTGCAAACAAAATGAGCTGTAGGTAGGAGTAAGAGCAGTGAGTCAGCCAGCTTTATAGCCACCACGACAACACTGCTTTTACGTATTCTTTGACGAATACAAATTTCTTTTTTATCCCAGAATACCTCTGATTGTGCATCATCCCAGATGACTCACATCATTTTTAAATATAAAACATCCTTAATATAGATGGGATGAAAATGTATGTAAGTCCCAATATAAAATGGTTATGAAGCTCCCTCTGTTTTATATCATTAAATCTTTATTATAATAAATCTTCTCTCCCGACGATAATCTCATTGCCCATCTTGATGTTTCACTGTGGACATCGTCATATGCCAATTTGGTAGACATCTCCCAACCCTATTACAGACTGGAAGAGATGAATTTTAGTGAAGGTATTTACAGGTATTTAAGATTGCAGTGCTTGTGTCTAGTGTTGTTTTGTTTTATTTTACTATGTTTTGAAAGAAATGCAGTGTCATACATACGTCACTGCGGGGTCGTATTCTTCAGCAGATCTTTAGTATGCAATTAGAAAATTCTTCTCTGTTGACAATAATGTCAAAGTTTATACTTGACTTTCTTTCCTTAGTCTTAGCACAATATAAATTATCCTAATGCTAATTTACAATTCACTTGATCTGCATCCAATTCTGTATGTTTTATATATGTGTAACCTGTGGGCACACTGACAGGCTCATAAATGTCACAGAATGAGCTGGAAAAGTCAACAGGGCAGATGCACACGACAAAGTGAATTGCCTTTCAGATATTGGTATAGGCTGAAGGATCCTCTCCTGGCTGAATTGCATCGATTTCACTGTCTTGCTTAAGGACACTTCAACTACTGGCTCTTAAAGGGAATGCTCTGATGGCCTTTCAGCACAGGATGTTCTCATGCTATTAAGTCTGCAGTGTGTATTCCAAGTGGATGGATTTCCCACTTGAATCACAATTGAAGTGGTTCTTTAGTAGATGATTTGCACCTCAAAATAAAAAAATCTAGCACATTGTAGGTCTTTTTGGCCCAGGGTTTTAGTTTATTTCTGGTTTCAGAGCTCCAGGAGATGATAATGATACTGCTTTTTATCCATCTTATCAAATTCCTGGTTTAGAAATCCGTACAGAGGGATTTATCTAACTAAAAATATAAGGATTGCATTGGAGCTATGAGTATGCAGCGTTCCCCTCCTGTCCCCTCACTAGATTCAATGTATATTTCCTTTAGTTTCTGAGAACAGCCAGTGTTATCACAGTTAGTAAAGTCACACTTTATCCTGCCCTAATGAACAATTTTATAGTCAATAGTGCTCTTGTTATGAGTCTAGTCAGTCAGGTACTCCCTTTGAGAGGTCAGAAACAGAGTCGTGATTGTAAAAGGTGAAGATGAGTGTCTAGTGGCCAGGGCATTGATTTATTATCATTGTGGTTTATTGAAAAGTTGACAGAAGTAACACGAAGCAGCCCGCACCCGTCCTCCAGACTGTCAGCCGAAGACAATCGGAGTGGTCCATGGAGACAGTGTTCAGTCTCTGAGTTTGTTTTTTGTTATCTGGGCTGTTAGCCAGTCACAATTAGTCAGAACTCTGGAGACTGCTTTCAAACAAGTGACAGGTTGAAGACAAGCTGAAAAAAACTCAGCACAATACTATTTTTTGGTCTCATATTGTAGTAGCAAGTAACTTTAACAATAGTCATTTATGGAGTCATTATGTAGTAGGTCACAATATATGGGTTTATGAAGGCTGCCACCGTATTAAATGCCAATATTCAGTATCTTTGGAGTTGACTTAATTAAATAAATGTTATGGTATGAGGTTTTACATATTCATATTTAATTGTTGGCCTTGTGTCAAATTACAGTATGTTTTCTATTCCATCATGTGTTTAATTGCATTCAATTGTTACTTCATACATAGTGTATATACTGTACAGATACAGTACATATACATGCAGTACCTACATGTACAGTTCTGCCAATAATACACGGAGAATGAAAACCGACCGTACTCTGAATCATCAGATTTCAGAACTGCTGCATTAGAAGTATAACCCTGAAAAACATTCCTTCTCTTCACATGGCAATGACAAATATAATTTACTTTAAAAGGAAGCTGTTGCATTAAAATGTCTTAAGAAGTCAAGATGTAGGCCTACCTCTTGTTGTATTTGGTCATGAAAATGCATTAGGCCATTAAGTTTCTTTAAAAAGACTCAAGATGCATAATGAATGTAATTCATCCTCTTTGGAGCAGAGACTTTGTTTCTATTCCCCTTGATTTCTCTTTGCTGACGACAAAGCAGCACAATCAAAATGTAAATCAGATGAGATTTAATTCTTCTCCTAGAAAAACAACCAGATACTCCAACTCGCTGAAAAGCACTGCATTGTTGGTTTCCTGACATCTAAGAGCCTGAAAGGAAAGATACCGATAAAATCCTTGTGAAGTGGACACCGCCCCTTTCTGTCATCACAGACAACATCTTTGTTCTTTCAGCTTTCTATTGTAGTTCATTCCTCATATAGTGGTGGCATTTTAGTCATACGAGTCCCAAAAACATCTACTGTATTCAGTTTGTCTCTGCTTGGCCAAGGTGGCGACTTCACTATTATCCATATTGAATCAGTAGTTTGCATATAGTAGAAAGGAATAGATCACCAACTGCACAGACGTACTGGGTGGATGAATAAACTATTATCTATCTTCTCATCTAACTTTTGGAAGGAATAGTTTATCATTTTAGGTAATAAAGCGTATTTCCCTAAACTGTTAAATTACTCCTTCTAAAATGTCTCCTCCATTCACATTTTAATGTGAACCCTGGATCACTGCTTTTGGTTGTTTAAGCCAGTGGTCACCGCAGAGTGAAGTAAACAAATGTACCATTAGTACATTAGCTTATGTAATGTGACAGATGAATGTGCAGCCATTTCCTTCTCTATAATTTATTACAAATACTGTATATTTCTTTCACTGAGCCTTCTATGATTTTATGTACTGTAGATAAAACTTTAGGCTGACATAATACAATTGTTTGTTTGAAACTAGACAGTTTCATTTCAAACATTCGTTTAAAAAATCCCTGTTGCCTTCTTGCTCTCTGGCTGGTAAGACTCATGCAGAATTGACAGTGTTTACTCATTTCCCAGGCAGACCAGTTGCCTGTGGCAGAAACAGGTGAGGCTTTATTTGGGAACTGCTGTTGTTGCCTGCTTGATAAACTTGTTTGTTGATTTTATTCAGGATGTGATGCTTTATAAGCTTTGCCCTCTTATATTTTAATAGAATACATTTGCCACTGCCTTCCTCCCCGCAAGAGAACAAATCATCAATAAGTGTTAACATTTAAAGTAAAATTACACAAAATGTGGTGGCAATAATATAACAAACACTGGTGTGTCATATTGGAAGACAACATACAGAATTGTATAATAAATAACATAGGGAAATTGCTATACTTACAGGCCCAAAGTGGAATTCTTCCCAATCGGCCTGTGACAAATAATTATGAATGCCATCAATGCCAAATAAACAGGAAATGAAAAACATAATGAGTCCACGGACACTAGCTGTAATGTGAAGAATGTATTTTATTATCTCTCCAGTGGCATCACACTCACAAGAGAGAAAGTGAATTGTATTAAAATGGCACAAGCAGGCGGTTCAATCTTAGCATCAGGCAGCACTGTCGACTCGCAGCAAAGGCCACTGTGAAGTCTGCATGCTCTCCCGGTCAATTCTATACCAAAGGACACATATGTTGGATTTTAGGAATATTCCTGTCTTCGCCTTCAAACTGGAGCTGGTCTCTGTGCACTGTACTGTGGCATTCTCTGCTTCAAAAAATCAAAAGGAGGAGTCTAAGGATTATAGGGGATTAAGAAGTATGATTTGACTAATTAAACCTAGCCTGTAGTTGTCAGGCTCATTGTTACTATTTGGAAAAATCCAAAGGCTGTGCTTTTCCTTTATCTGTAGTAGTGTGGGTTCTGGTGTAACCTGCCATGTATTTTTGAGCAGCACATAGGGTTTTTGATCCATCTGGCAGCAACACAGCAATAGCTTGGTGATGGAGCACTGTAAGAGATAAGTAAAGCACTTATTGTCCATATATATTCAATGCCCACTGATTCAGTCAAGGTACAACAGATCAAAGAAATGAAGGCAGTTGCTCGTGATAAACCTTGATGAATTACCAAACAATAGTGGACTCAGTGGATGGAATAGAAATTTGTATTCCCATCCTTGCACTGACTTCACTCTAGAGGCTGAAGCACGAGTCCTGTTTCATTTGTTTTACTGCTTCTTTACGTGGTAGAATAGAAGGAAATTACACTTTGCCCTTGTTAATGTTTTTATCTTGTCAAACTACAGAGAGCTGTCAGATGGTGCGCACCTATGCCAACACCCAGCAGTTCCCAAACTCATCACTACTAACAAAATTGAATTATCTTGCAATGATCACCCCAGAATTTCAGATCAGGGCTCTGTATCGGTTTGTTTTGTAGCTGTGGCTGCATACTGTATATCCTTTGCACTCCCATATAGTCAGTACAATAACGGCAAAAGTATTGCATACTTTCAAGATCATTCATATATCACCATGTTCTCTAACAACAGACAGTATTCCTTTAGCCCAAGAATGTAAATGACAAAACAACTTTTTTTTATTTATAGTATCAAATCATAACAAGAGTTATCTCAAGACACTTTACAGATAAGAGTAGGTCTAGAACACACTCTATAATTTACAGAGACCCAACAATTCCAGTAATTCCCCCAAGAGCAAGCAGTTAGTGTGACAGTGGCAAGGAAAACTTCCTTTTAGGGAGAAACCTTGGGTGGTGAGGAAAACTTCCTTTTAGAGAGAAACATTGGACCGACCCAGGCTCTTGGTAGGCGGTGTCTGACAGTGTCAGTTGGGGGCAATAATAGTCACAATAAAGATAATGGAACTATGACTAGAAATAGTAGTTGTAGTAGTTCATGGCGTAGCAGGGCACTGCAGGGCATAGCAGGACGTAGCAGGGCGTAGCAGGACGTAGCAGGGCGCGGAGCAGGACCATGGCGACAGATGCAACCATGATTTAGGTGCCACCCTAATCCAAGGAAAACTGCTGGGCGAAAAAAACATAAGGACTCCTGGGAATAAGCTCCACAGAGCTAAGTTAGTAACAAGCATTTCTGGGACATGTATGCACACAGATGGAAAGAGAGAGGAGAGAGGAGCTCAGTGTGTCAAAGGTGAACTATAACAGCATAATTAAGAGCTGGTGCAAGGCAAACCTGAGCCAGTTCTATAAGGGTTGGTAGATGAATCTGACGACTATGAAGAGAAGCAGAGAAGAGAAGGGGTGCAGCGTCTGTAGATATACACCCTCCCCCGCCAGCTATATCAAAAAGAAGTTTTAAGCTTACTCTTAAATGTGGTGATGGTGTCTGCCTCCTGAACCCAGACTGGGAGCTGGTTTCACAGGAGAGGAGCCTGATAGCTGAAGGCTCTGGCTCCCATTCTACTTTTAGAGACTCTAGGAACCACAAGTAACTCTGCATTCTGGGATCGCAGTGCATACAAAATAACATTTTCATAAAATATTGTGGCAAAACAATCTTACAAAATTAATTTAAATAGATATCAGCAATATATTTTTCTCCTGATGTTTCAAGACAGAGCAGGTGGCAGCTGTGGACAGCTACAAAAGGTGCATTTACTTTGATTTGGGGGGGTGTATTTACATAATGGCAAAACAATTACTGATAAAACATTTTTGGGTGCCTACAAACAGTCCAATATACAGCATCATCTGGTACTGAAGGCGCATTGGCAATTTGTTCAAATGCAGCTATTTTGGAGATACTTGCCACTTAACCTGCTGATTGCTTGTTGGCAACAGCTTAGTCACCTTCTCCTCACCCCCTCCTCTCTACCTCACACAGAAAGAATACATCTGTAATATCTGTAATTGCTTTAGTTTGACTGTAATATGAGAAGCTAAGACAACAGATCCATTCCAGGAGCAGCAGGAGGCAGCAGGCATAATGATTCAGATTCATCACATCGATGCAGATCTGTTGGTGTGTTGAGTCATGGGGTATCTCTGTGCAGATTACTTAGACTCAAGCACAGAATGGGATTCATGTTCCTGTTAAAGCAGGAAGGCCT
Source organism: Sander vitreus (assembly GCF_031162955.1). NCBI lineage: Eukaryota > Metazoa > Chordata > Actinopteri > Perciformes > Percidae > Sander > Sander vitreus. The sequence goes on from NC_135863.1 coordinate 10,504,318, forward strand.
TAGCTTGGCTCCGCCCTCCTATGTACTTCCGAGAGTCTGGTAGGACCAGGCTAGGAAGGCCTGGCCATCTTGCAAGGAAACCGTCGTCTCCCTGTCAGCATGTTAATCACAATCATATCATTGCCAAATTAACTGGAATACATCATTTTAATTGTCAGAAACAAAAGAGATCATGGTGAAGACATCTCAAATCTTATTGTCTTGGTTTTCTTGTTCTCTTGTAAAACACGATATTTTACGCCAAGGAGGTTATGTTTTTGGTTCGGTTTGTCCGTTTGTTTGCTTGTTGGTTTGTTTCTCTGTCAGCAGGAATACAGAAAAACTACTTACTCATAGCACTTGGTCGAAGGGTGTAGCATGGGCAGAAGAAGAACGGAAGAACCCATAACATTTTGGAGTGGATCCGATTTATGGTGCGGATACGCAAAACAATTTTCACTTTTTCACGTTAAAATTGCGAGATTGGGCATTTGTACTGCATTCATGTGGTGTCAGAATAATCAGTAAAATTCAAACTGCATTATCATTGTGAAATAGGGCATGCCTTGGCAGAGATCTGTGCTCTCCGAGTGCCCTTCTAGTTTGATATGAAATAGGTAAATTAGAATCAGAGTCAGAATATTTAATAGTTTTGTTAATTGTGTCAAAAAATGCAAGTCTAATGCCAGGCAGTCTTTTTGGAATCAAGGGGCCATAAATCAGTCCTAGTGAAGTTGTAATTTGTGACTTTGTGTTAAGGCTAAATAGTATAAATGGATTTGTTAGTAATAATAACTTGTTACCCTTGTGCTTATCAGTCCATTTTGAATAAGTTACTGCTGCAAAAGACAAAAACTAAATCTTATTTGAGGTTTGATTGTGCTAAAATAAGAACTAGAATGAGTTTTGAACCATTTATCGTGCGGCTATCATACATGTTGAACCAATATAACGCTGTCCAGTGCCACTTAGTGACTCACAATGTTAGTTTTAAAATGCTTAATGTGGCACAACTAAGGGCTATGTTACAGTACTTATATGTTATGTATGTATTACATAACATCTGTGTTGTTTTCACTGATTCACTTCACAGTAGGTTTGTGATGTTTGCGTTGCACTAACAGCAATCAAACTGACACCCTTTGCCTCAAGATATTGTTATAATTTGTGTTTTCATTTATTCCTAACAGAATTAAAGCTGCATTAGGCAATATTTGTATGTTAAAATACACCCACCTTAATAGCCTGAAACACAAACTGGTGCTGTAAAGAGAAGGCAGGGTCATGTCCCCTGTTAAGATGCTGGTGATCAGTTCTAATGAGATTGTGATCTAACATATGGAGACCATGAAAAGATACTTTAAAGGGGTGATAGAATGATTATATAGGGTATTTTACACTGTTCCTTAAGGTCTCCTAATAGGGTATGTAACATTGGTTGGGCTGAAAATTGCATGAATGCTATTTTATTAGGCCAACCTCCATACCCAGTTAAAGTCACCGTTTCTCGGTTACTGGACGCTCGGGGCTCCGCGGAGCTCCAGAGCTGCAAGCTAGGCTATGTGTCCCATTTAATCCTATGGGAAAAGATCGTTGCTACACTTTCGGCATAACTTTCGTATATTTACAGTTTGAATTTCGTCACGCCACTTACATAACATGTACCCCAAGGTCTTATAAAGCTAACAATGGTGTCCGATTTGAATTTAATGAATTTTTGTGAACATTAGGGGTTTTGTTAGCTGCTACTGTCCCTCCAATCCTATGTTTACAGATCGCGGCTAGTTAGCTTCACTTTCGGCATAATTAAAGTATATTTACAGTTTGAATTTCGTCACGCCACTTATATAACATCTACTCCAAGGTCTTATAAAGCTAACTATGGTGTCCGATTTCAATTTAATGCATTTTTGTGAACATTAGGGATTTCGTTAGCTGCTACTGTCCCTTCAATCCTATGAATCGCGGCTAGCTGCAGGCCCTGGCGCTCCATCAGGGCCTTGGCATTTTGTAATCCAGTAACCCAGAACCGGTGACTTTGCGCGGGTATGGAGCGTCGCGGGCTTCCCTTCGTGACAGAGATCCAGCTAGCTCACAGCGAGCTGGAGTCTATGAAGTAGGACACGCCGGCCGGCAAGGCAGCACCGGCCGCTGTCACGTAGCCTGCTGAGCTCCTGCTGAACTGCCACACACAGTCGGACAAAATTTGCAATTAGCCATCAATTTTCGTAAAACGGCCCATATTTGACCTCTAGATAGTTGATTTCTCGCATAAAAAAGTCTCAGAAGTGAATTTAGTAAGACCTAGCTAGATTCAGAAGACTAAGCTGACCTCAGGTCAGTGGTGTAGCCTATGCAAATGTTGGGGCGTGACAAAGACTAGGATTTGGGATGCTTACGTCAGCTTCCAGCTTTGTTGAGATTCGCCCGTTTTCAGCGGCAGTTTCAAAATGTGAGATTTGCAGAGGATAGGGGTATCAATGGGATTTTGAGCTTCTATGTATGTCCTATTTACCCACCGAACTGTTGTTATTCAACTATGACAAGGTAAAATCGGTTTTGCATTCTATCACCCCTTTAAAGCTTACCAGCTAAATACATATATAAATGTACTGACTGTAGATCGTGTTAACTTGGTATGGAGTACAAACTGCATACCCAGTAGGCAGGAAGTACAACACTGCAACCTGTCCCCCAATCAGCTAATCAGAGAAAACTGGAGTCACCAAAGATGGCTGAGCTTGAGGGCTGCTTCTTGTTTTTATCCACCATCTGCACCTTTGCTTGCCACTACAAGAAAGAAATGTAGGCCTTTACTCAGGCAGCTCTATATGATTTCTGGGAAGAAAGGTTTTTCGGACTTAAAAACAACAAAAGTACACGACCACAGACCACATTTATCTTCTGAGTTGAATGCAAGGCTTGTTAGAAGATACCTTATGATTTAGGTCAGGATTTGCGACTAATGAAATCTAATCTTTCTTTTGCATTGATAAGCTTATGTTGCTGTTGTGTATGCTAGCAATCTTACACATGTGATTTCAAGTTGTACATTTTTTTATTTCCTCACCAGATATGAATAAGGTTTATGGAAATTTAAAAACAAAGTATTGCATTACATTGTGCAGTTACTGTAAGGGCTCTTCATTTGATGGATGCTGAGCAATAATTAATTATTTAAATATGAATACATATTAATAAATATTAACAAACATGCATGCACACTGTCATGCAGAGGTTTCATAGTTCTAGGAGGGGATCAGTAGACGTCTTCAACATATGTGTTCATTCTCCTCCATTTGCAAGCTCTGCCACATCAGTTTCCTGCCCCAACTGTAATAATAATGCTAACAATGATATTCCACACCAATCATGGGCTGCAAATCTTACACCTATTTTTAAATATTTGATTTCAGACTCTAAATTTTCAATGATTTTACAGACGACACCTTTCCTGCTGTTATCTGTCCTTTAACCCAGAAGCAGCTGAACTTGAGAGCCAGACTCACTGGCTTTGAAACAAACAGCGTAAATATTTCAAGAGAGCTCAGGTATAGGGCTCCATTTTCTAACCCTTTGGATAATGGCTGTTTGTGTCTCATGGGATTTCTCTCACTTTTCCTTTCCCTCATTTACACTTTCAGGTTTCCAGGTGCCACACAGCACACACTCACTCAACCACACAGCACACACTCACTCAACCACACACACACACACACACACACACACACACACACACACACACACACACGACTGAATCCCCATGACAGACCAACACTTCCAGATATCAAGTTTACACAGAAACAACATTTTTAACACTGTGCCAGGAAGGACATCTACACGGCATGAATCTTAGTGAACTCAGACACTTCACAACAACAGATCACAACACAAAGCCTGAAAAACCCTGGATATATTCCATTTTGCCATGTCTGCATGCAGCATGTTAAGTAGTGGCAAAGGCGTGGAAAACTGCTTAACTTCAAGTTCCAACAGATGGTATATTGTATCCATAGCTGAATATCTATCACATGATATGCAAACAGTGGCAGTGGCTGTGACCTTGTTAACGACGAGTTGTACTGAGGAGTTCTTGAAATGTAAAATATCAGGTGGGGCATCAGCTGCAGTAGCATTGATTTATTACCAAATAGTTTTTATTTGCATTGGTGGTCACCAGCTCTCTGAATTATCATCAATAACTGAAAACTGTTTCCTTGTTCTGTATCTGTATTGATCTGTATTTCCTGGATAGCGATGAACAATGCAAAAACCTTTACATGAGACTTGTCCATTTTGGCTGGATTTTCAACATAAAACTTATTGCAAGTAAAGAATAAAATATATAGTGTGCATTAGGGCTGCACAATTATGGCCAAATTGATAATATGAATATTGAGATCACGACTATTCATTGATTTTAGGGACAAAATATTTTAAATGCACTTTCACATTTAAATAAACGGAGCACTGCTTTCCATCCATGTTGAGCTACAATCCTGCTAATTTACAAATATGTTGCATCAAATTAAGACCTTATTTACAGTGCATCTCCTAGAAGCAATATATAAATGAAATTTGACCAAAACTCTACCCAAAATGAAATCAACAGAGCACTGCTTTCACTTTCATGTTGTGACTTAAAATTAAAACAAGATTACGCTTCTACTCTGAACTGCAGCTGCAACAGTCAGGAAAGTTTTTCACAGGCGGCCGCTGCAGGGTGCGCGCGTGACAGCTCACCAAAAATGAAACAAAAACATCTCAAATGCCCCCTAGTCGCTGGCTGTCAGTCTACGAAGCGCTTAATTTGATATGCAGAGGAGTTTACTATGAGCGGAGCACGCATTTTAAGTATCAATATTGCAGGCGATAATGTTCATTTAATTGTGGGAAGCCCAAATCGTGATCACGATTAAAATTCGATTAATTGTGCAGCCATAGTGTGCATTATAGCCATGATTTGTTTCACTACATGCATCCTAAATATTATTCACGTCACACTTGTGAGTGTTGGAATACATAGACAATACAATCTTATGTTTTCCTTTCAGGAAACCCTGTATGGCACAGACAGACACATCACTGGGTGGGTTTTACATCTCAGAAAGAGATGTATGATTATCTCCACCCGTCAAAGGGTGATCAGGGTGGGAATAATTTGGTGGTAACTGGGTGGTGATGGCGCAGTGGATATGACACATGCCTTTGGTGTGGGAGACCTGGGTTTGATTCCCACTTTAACCAATGTGTCCCTGAGCAAGACACTTAACCCCTAGTTGCTCCAGAGGCATGCAACCTCTGACATATATAGCAATTGTAAGTCACTTTGGATAAAAGCATCAGCTAAATGACTTGTAATGTAATGAATGCAGAGCTCTGTCTGTTTCAGTTATTAGAACTCAGCCCTTCCATGTAAATCATTATTCAGCAGGGATGTTATTTGAGTTTGAGCATTCAAGACAGACAAAGATCTGTATTATTGCCCTGAACCCTCTCATCACCTGTGTCTACACAATATGAATGCATAAAGGTTTGACATGGTAATATGAGGAATGAATGAGACAGCACTTTGTATATGGATATGTTTCTTGCAACAGAATCATTATTTCTTCAATGAAGTCAAGCTCATATGTATTTCATTCATAATTGAATACATCTTGAGTGTCTATTGTTTGCTTCTTTTTATTAGTAAATTTTGTGAATGCAGTATGTTTTGTGAACTGGATGAATTGCATTTCATCACAAGCATCTTTTGGCAACTTTAGTTAGTTTATTAGTTTATTTGTCAGGGACCATGCACAGTTCAAGCCCTGTACCAGAGTTAGCTATACAGCTAATTTACATCTGTGGTCCCTGGGCAAGGGAGCTAAAAGGACAATATAGGCTAGACAATATAGACAATACAGACAATACTATCAAAACAGATAAAAACTTAAAAACAACAACATATAACAAGCATTACATAACGTATAACCCAGTATACAAAATATACATTCCATGTTTTAAAAAGATCAATGATCACATAGTTGATTTGCCTTCAGCCAAGTCTTTAAGGACATTTTAAAACTGCTGAGGCTTGCACAATCTCTAATGTGAAGTGGAATTAAGTTCCACTTTTCTACTGCTGTAAATGAAAAAGCTGATTGACCAAAATGTACTGTACTGAGTGTAACAGTCACCTCTTACAGAAGCCCTGGAGACCCTTAATTTCATGTTAAATTAAAGTTTTGGTTATTTTTCACTTCAAATTAAAACTTACTCAATTGGAAAAATGACTACTCTCCTCTTAGAAGAAAACAATCAGTTGGAAAGTAAGATGAAGGAAAGTCTTTCTACCAATACAACACCCTTCACTGCAATGTTTTCAGTGTCTCTGTAATATTTGAAAATGGAATGCAAGCCGTGCTAATAAACTTGTTTTGTACCAATTAACAAATTAGATTAATAAAGAAACCTTTTCCTGGTAATGTTACAGATGTCAAGTGAAGAAAAGTAGCACAAGCCTCCAAATGTCATGGCATTTCTTTACTTTCAAGGGATAGAAATCGGCGATGGAATAAAAATTGTTGTGTTCTGACCTTTTGGTGACAGTAAGCTTTATAGTCTCACCCAGGGTCTTCATCCAGAATGGGGGGGGGAAAAAGTGTGACCTTCTGGTTGAAACATTATCAATGAACCACCATCCTTGGGACTGTCAAAAGGTTTGCTAATCCATGAGTTCCCTTTTGTTTTGGATTAGCTCTTCCTCCCTGCAGCATCTTGTGAATGGATGCTTAACCTTTAGTGCAGTTTATTTGCTGTGATTAATACTACAGAAAGCGTACAATACTGAGTGTTGGCACTGAAAATAATAATAAATGGCGAAATGGATGAAAAATATTGCATATGCTAAGACAATTAGTTAGATAAACAATAGCACCACAGCACACTCAAAGGATGCTGCTTCAGTAATTTATTCAGCAATGTTTTGATTTCCTTTGTTGTTGGATACTGGCAGCTCCAATGACACACATTTGGGTTGCATACCTTGTTTTCTAATTCACTTTCTGTTTAGAACGGGCCGATTGCTTGGCCTGTGGTATTGCTGCTTGTAGAATTCTTCAAAATGTTGAAACATTCCACCTCCTGTCAGTGAAGAACATATGCAGTTTCTACACAGAGCTAATACCCAAAAGTGGTCTCAATGCTGATAGAACTACTGCAGCTATAACATAACCAGTCATCTGAATTGAAGTTAAAAGAAATAATGACTAACAGTGGCTTTATCTTAACAAAGCCCAATATTGCATGCTTAACATTTGACCTTGAGGTGTATAGTCTGGATTGACGACAGTTCATTTGCTGGATAATCGCCGGATGTTCCGCTGGACGTCCCTTGCCTTGCAAAACTCTGTTCTTTTCGGGAAACAACAAACTTCGAGCTACAGTAGCAACCTACATGCTGAAAATGGCAAGTTTTAAAGAAAATTTGGATCGTGCAACAAGGCAGACCTGCTTGGTTCTTTCGGGGAATAATTGTAAAGATTAACAAAGAATATGTTTACAGCATTTACTATCTAAGTGGCACGTTTTGGGACCGATTGGCGGGGATTTGCTATGAACAAAATACACACGGCGATATACTGGTAAGAGCACATTACGTTTAACCATGTATCCAGCTGATTTATATAGCTCATGTTACTGTATTGTGTGAACAGTTTTGCAGAGCCGCCGTCTTTGCGACCGGAGCTTAGTGCCCCCCAAGACGACTGTGATTGGTTTAAAGAAAAGCAAACAAACCAGCCTGGTCGCACAGAATTCCGTGAAATGATCACAAATTGTTAACAGCGCATTACGTGGTGCTGGCACGGAATGTGTGAAAAATCTGTGTGGCCACCACGGAAAACAATGCCAATGTAAAGTCAATGAGAAGATGACGTAGCATTAAGAGCGACTACGGTAGCGAGTAGTATGTAAGGGTTGGGGTGGTGGATGGGTCAAACACAGGACTTTCACCCAGGAGACCGGGGTTTGTGTCCTGCATGTCAAGTTTCCTAAAGTCACTTTCTTCTTTTCTGTCCCGTTCTTCCCGCGTGTCACGGAAAAGTAAGCCTACCCACGACCTTTTCCTGAACCCAACCGTCCCGTTCTTCCCGCGTGTCACGGAACCTTAAGCCCACCCATAACCTTTTCCTTAACTTAAGGGGCCGTGTTTATTTAACGGAATTCTTCCGTGGGCCCATCACGGAATGTTTTGCGATTCCGTGAAACTGCCACAGATTTTGAGTTAAGGGGCCGTGTTCATTTCACGGAATTCTGTGAGATCAGGTTGAAACAACCCAGAGCATTTTTTTCCTATCCAGGAATGTATGTTTAGAGGGGCCAGACCTTACTCCACAGCACTGTGGAGATAGGTCTGGCAATGCAAAACTACGAGGTGTTGTGAATAGTGCATTAATTCTCTTCTTTTTTGTTAATAATAAATGTATGTCAATGATAAATTACAGTCTTTTACTATTGTGATTTAAGGCTACCTTTTCACAAGGATTTTTTTTAACCCACATTTAAAAATAATTTTTTACTCTAAATGACTGTATACGCTCAATCAAGGCCTACAAAAAAATCAGCTAATGGTACAGAGGACAGCCATTCTTTGAATGCAGGACAAGATAAAAGACATCCCTGTGCCAAGCTGAGGGAAGAGGTAATCAAAGCGTTGTGAACCTTATTGATAAAGAGGTTTTCAGTGCAGGCCTTTTGTAGCTCTGCCATTTTTTTCTCAACAGGAGATGTGTTTTTGTGGAGCCCTGTGTTGCTGGGCAGTGGAGTGTAGTGAAGCTGCAAAGCTGCCTGAGCGCTTTGGAGATGCTAGTAGTGGGAAGATAAATCTCCTATTAGTGATTCACAGATGAATATCTTGACTGCTGTGAAAAACAGGAGCAGCAATGTGAATTTGTGTTTTAAAATAAAATAAGTTTGGTAAGAGATAGATAAAGGGAAAGACACCAACCGATTATTTTACCAAGGCAACACAACATCACATTTAGTAGTTGTATAGCTTTGCAGAAAAAACATTAATTACACTCTTAGGGCTGCTTTTTGTAGAGCAGAACTGCTGAGAGGCTGACACAGGACAGTGGGTGTTAACATGCGTGTCATTACTTAATTTCTTGCAATAATATTCAGAATTTGACTTGAGTATTATAACTTTTATTACACCTCTTTAACAAGGCATGCTAACACATATCACTGTGTTATTGACAGAACAGAAGTATAGTATAGCATTTCATAGTATAGGACAAGACAAAAGTATGTTGTATATTTAGTAGTTGATTTGTTAAAATTACTAGCGGTATGGTGTGAGTACAGCAACAACCGGCAGCTCGCGGTGCTCTGTACCCAGCACACAGTCACCTATTCTGGGGGTAACTAGACCACCAACTACCGCTCAACTGACGGAACACCACGACTGGCAGTTCGCGGGGCTCTGTACCCTACGCCCAGTCACCTATTCTGCGGTAACTGAACCACCAACTACCGCTACCGGAGCACCACACCGGCTATTTATGTGGACGTTTCTGTCCTCATTCATCTCGTTTCCTTCTTGCACAGCCGCTGAAGTCAAGAGTGTATGGCTTCAGCCTGGAGACCTCCTGTCTCATGCTCCTCCCGTCTCATGCCTCCCGTCTCATGCCTGGGCATGTCCAACGGTAAATTCAGATATTCAGAATACGACGGTAAATTCAGATGTTCAGAATACAAAATCGTGAATTATTTTCTAAATGAAGTCACGATTAAAGGAGAATTCCGGTCGATTTCAACCCGTAGCTCTGTTGGCAATCGACTAGTGTGGACTTCACCAGAAACCAGGAAATTAACAGAGGTATGGATTAACACAACTTTTATGCATTTCTGTCACAGCTATTGCAGTCAAATTCGCTGTGTTCCCTCAGTAAGAATAACTGCACATGGGTAGGCACTTGTAATGACATTTCAAACATGTTAAGAGGCTAAAAACACGTTTAAAACTTGTCCTGTTTAAGCCTGTTGGCTGCTAACTGTAGCAGGAGGATAACACGGTGTAGGCAGCACCGATTGTTTTCATTTTTCTCGCTACTGACAGCACTCCAAATTTACAAACAACAGAGCTACAGGTTGAAATCGACCGGAATTCTCCTTTAAGTTAGTGAACATGATGCAATTAGTTGAACTCCGTTTAAACTCTTAAATTAACGATAGCCATGCATGTTATGCAGGTGTTGACACACCTGTAAACACAATGTTAATAAACTATACATACAGAAATGTCCACATAAATAGTCCCAAAGAAGTCCCATTCACCTTGTCTCACTTCACCATCAACGGAAATGTTCAGTTTAATGTGAATTAGAGCAGTTGTTTGCCCGCTAGCTCACTTAACAACGCCTCAGCTAATGTTGTATCAACCCACAGTGGGTACAGAGCACCGCGACTGCCGGTCGTGGTGCTCCGTCAGGTCAGCGCTAGTTGGTGGTTCAGTTACCCCCAGAATAGGTGACTGTGTGCTGGGTACAGAGCACCACTGCTGCGGTCGTGGTGCACTCGGTCGTGGTGCACACGGCTCTGTTCTGAATGTGCGAGATAGCCATGCCCCCTGATTTGCATATAATAACTGGAAATAAATAAAGAGGGAAATAAATAAATGTGGCATTAGGAAATAAAAGTTCACGGAAATAAATAAATGTGGACTTATGCAATAAAAGTACCATGAAATAATTAAAAGTAAAAACATATATCCATATATATAACCAATACATTTATTTAACTAATTGATTCATTTTTATATGCATATTTACATTTATTTAATTATTTATGTATTTATTGCCTCATTTATTTATTTCATGATGTATTTCAAAGGAATACTTATTTATTTATTCATGTATTTATGTATTTATGTATTTATTCATTTATTTAATATTGAATAAAACGGTATTCCATACTGTGCTGCCACGCAGTGTTTGCTAATAAAAACCAAAGTGGAGATAATGAAACAACTCATTTTTTTACGGAACAATCTAATGCCATGCAGGCTTCTTTCCCTGTTCGTTGTCTTTGTTCTGATATTTTCTTTCAGCAGCAGATTGAACCATATAGAGTAAAAATACTTTTCCATCTTCAGATTCTCTCTCGGTGCTTATTTTTTACTACAAACCCCTTTCGAGGGGGTTCTTTGAGGAATCCTCTTCTTATGATTTAAACTCCTAAAAGCATTTTTTTTCCCCTGCACACACGTCTGTACTCCTCCTCGAACAACATCACAACATTAAAACATACAGGTAATTCAAAATGAAGAGTGCTATTGGTTGTTTTTTCGTCAGGAAAAATGCTGCAGTGCCCTTTACACCTGTCCCCATCCCAGACCCAACGTTATCGGCGGAGGTAACCGCTCCACCACCTGTCTCCCCTGTCCCCGGTAAGATGCCTAATCCTGACCCAACATCATCTGACTCCGAACCTGAGCCAGAGCCTAAAGGCACTGACACACCAACCCGATTATCGGCCGTCGGACAGTCTGGCGAGGTCAGTGACTCGAGTCTGTTCGGTGTGTTCCATGCCGTCGTCAGTCGGAGGACCCATCAGCCTTCATTTGGGCCGATTTGACTTGTTGAATCGGAAGGCGGGCAGTCGGACTCAATGGCCAGTCTGATTGGTGGAGCGCTAACCTGGAAATGACGAGCGGGATCTGACCGGGAAACTGACCTTTGTTGATCTGAAATGAAGACAGATTCAGCAACTGAATGGCCTATTTCTCGCTTAAAATGTTTTCAGAAACACGTTTCGTTGAACTCCTTGTATTCCGAACGAGCCGCCATTATGCTCGGTTGTAAAATCTGGGAGCAGCCAGACCCACGTGACGCGTTCATCCAATCAGCTGCTGGTTTTCATTTTTTGGGCGACAATACAGATTAGCGCCGCCTGCTGTTATGGAGACGTATTACGTCTCGCGCACGCTCAGAACGTACGCTCAAGTCGGCGTCGCTTTGGTGTGTTCCGAGGCACTTTTTTGACCAACTCGAGACTGATCAGTCCGACTGCCTTTTCTGCCGAAGGTTGGCCGTCAGGTTGGTGTGTCAGAGCCTTAACACATACAAAAAGCCAAAATATATGCCTTTCGCAAAGAATGGCTTGTCCAATTTCCGTGGCTCAGATATGATAAAATATCCAACATTATGCATTGCGTTTATTACAAAGAGGGCGGCCAAAGCATGGTTGGGAACTTTTGCTCGAAACATAGACTTCTGAATTGAAATGTTAAAAAAGCACACTGTTTCCAAAAAACACATCCTGTGTCGTGACCACTTAGATTTTTTCATCTGGTCAATTATCTTCAGATCTGCATTGTTTAACTGTGGCTGCAGCCCCAGGTATATGCAAAGTCACCAAGCGAAGAGCCCCAGCCGACATCCTGTTTGAACAACAACATACTGTTTGCCATTGAGGAGCTCCCAGTTGCCTAGGAGATGCAGTAGACCCTGACAGACAGTTGGATCTGATACTGTGTGATGAAAGCCTGGGCATTCATCATTAAAGCTCAACCTAAACGTTAAGTTCAGATAAACTAGTAGAAGAGCAAGACACAGTCCTTCTAATAGACAATAGTTAAAGTAAAGTATACCATAGTTTCACAGAGAAAACTGTAATATAGTTTAGTATGGTAGTGTATAGCACCATATTGGGTATGGACATGTACAATGACCCAGTGAGTCAGTTGTATTTAATTTTACTTTTTGCTCAGTATAGTCATGAAATTTCATGAACATTTTTGTAATCTTATATCAGTATAGGTTGGCTAAGAAGCTGCCAACAAGGCTGCCATTTAATAAGACATATGGATGCATGTCATGTTGTGGACTATTGCGAGATTAGAAGTGCTGTACTTCAGGCATATAGCTCAGATGAGTTACACATGGCTGATAGAAGTGACTGAGAAGGTGTACTGTTCAATTTACAATAATAGAAAACAGAAAAGCAGAAAATCCCCATAGTAATTTTCTCTTTAGTTGACTAACTGATTAATCAAATAATCGTTTTAGCACTAGTTGCCCGGTCGACCTTTTATGTACAGTTATATATACGCATATCAAACTTTAACAAACAAAAAAGTTTTGACTATGGACTACGATTCCTTTTTCCCATGCATGTTGTTTGTACTTTGCATATACATTATCACAAGTGTCATGAATTGTTCCTCTCAACATAAAATAGTTTGGTTGCACTTTCAGTTTGGACACAGATGACTTGGCCTCTTTGGATCTAAATCTCATGTTGCTTTGAAAGTGCAGTCAGACTACTTTTATGAAAGAAGCATAGCATAGTATAGTATAGTATAATGTCAACTTGTGTGTTTGCCTTCAGTGCAAACTCAACCTTCATTAAGAAATAATGCAATGTGGTAGAAGGATTTTATACAGATCACTGCGCTACTGACACTAAACATTCAGTGTTTTTTGTCATAATTGCCTGCCAACACTGAACACAGACTGGAAAAAAAGGATGAATGAGTCATTTTGAATAAACAGCCACCTTAAACAGCAACTGTCCTAAATTAATAAATGACTAATGCTTAATTAATGCGTTAATCCAAAAATAATAGTGCTAAGATGGAAGGTATGAAAGACGGTCTGAAAAAGAAAAGAAAGTCTGCAGTGAGGAATAAGTTCTGGCCATATTTCTTTAGAATTCTAAATTCATTTAGTGTTCAATGTTAAGATGTGGGTGTTATTTGCAGTCAGGCTATCAATTAGAGACCACAACAAGGCTTAGTTGGTGCTCCACAACCAGCCATTAAAGCAAAGATGTCACATTTGAACATATAGACGTGGACAGATATCAGTGGGGGGATGTGATCTGTAGTCATTTGATCAGCAGGAATATACTGAAATCCTGGTGAGAGTCTCTACAACATAGGATGCTGGCTTTGATCCCAGCTCTTGGCCTTTTCCAAAGAAAGTTGTCCAGAACGAGCCTCTTCATGTTCCTGGCTCTTCTTCCCCCTGGAGCTGGCTGGGACTCCCGAGATTCCATCTGGACAAGCTTATCGCCGCTCTGTGCATCTCCCTTCACTCTTTAACCTCATCTTGGCTGTTTTTCCCTTTTTATCTTTTCATTACATTTTAGGCATTTAATAGGCATCTATTTTTAACAAGCCTTTTTTGGCAGATTACCAAGGACTTAAATAAAAGTCCTTGGAGGAGCATTATGTAGTTACACCTACAGATACCAAAGCTTAATTGATCAAGCATTTCAGATATCGTGTGTGTGTGTGTGTGTGTGTGTGTGTGTGTGTGTGTGTGTGTGTGTGTGTGTGTGTGCGTGCGCGTGCGTGCATCATCTCAACCAACACTGCCTGTGTGTTGTGTTTCATCTGGTGTTGGTGGTGGGAGGAGGAAGGGTGTGTGACTCAACTGAATAAATAGTTCCATATATCCCGGGATTATTCACTTCAAGAAAAAACATGGGATTCAGCTCCTCGTCTTTTCTCCCCATTGACTCATAATATCATGGTTTGATTGAGTCTGCCCACGCAGTCTACAGTTTTTTCTTGTGTTTTGAATTATTTTATCCCACTCAGCCAACCCCTCATTCAGTCACAGGCATAATGGTAGACTGTTAGCAGATGATGAGGACTGTTTCCAGGGTTAGAGGTTGAAAAAGCACCACTGCGTCCTCATATGCTGGAGATGATGCTGTAAGGTGTGTGTGTGTGTGTGTGTGTGTGTGTGTGTGTGTGTGTGTGTGTGTGTGTGTGTGTGTACGTGCGTGCGTGCGTGCGTGCGTGTGTGCGCTGTATGTTTGTGTGCGAGCACCATCTGCTGGTCACATTTGGCAGCACTTCATACCACAGCTGTGTTTTTGTTAGTGAGCTCATTGCAGTAACCCCTCCTGACCCCTCCCGAATTATATCAGTACTTTGGCAGTCGGCCCTTCAGGCTCAAGAGCCTTTCACTACTTTAATGCTTTATTAAAATGGATGCAGAGTGACAAAGAGAGATAATTACAAGATGAATAATAAATGTTGAACAAAGTTTCTGATTTGCCATAAAGATGTTAATGCTCTTTAGATGCTTTACAGACACAACTAAAAGGCCGTAATTGTAGGTTATGTAGTATTCACATTACTTACCCCCCTAGGTTAATTTTGCGCCGGAATTGTCCTTTAACAAGAGCTTTAACATTTGCTCTTCTAAAGACTTCTCATGTTGATATAACTGAACAGACAAAGGAAAGGACACTATCCACAGAAACCCAGACTTCTTCAATATAAAACCTTGGCATAAAGACATTGTAGTCACACTGTTTGATTGACGGATCATGCAGAGATGGTACAGCAATGAAAACCTTAATAACGAAGAAGGCTAAAAAGAGGTAAAAAAAAAGAGAAAAGAAAGGATCTTGGGCAAGTAGTTTAAGCAATTTAAATAATTGGACGAAGCAGTGAAAGATATTTGAAATCCAGTATATTTTTCACAGTTCTATTGTCTTGATCTATTTTTTGATGGAGTAATAAAACTGAGACAATAATGTGTTGATTTAACCAGCAATTAGAGTCAAAATATTCCAGTATAATGGTGCGTTCCAGTTGAACTAGGAAGTCCGAATTTCTAAGTTTCCAGTCGGAAATTTCAACTGGAACACCTCCCTGAAGCCGAATTTCGAACTCGGAAAGTTGTGAGAACCTCACCAACCGTGACCTCACAATCCAACATGGCTGCTCCGAGCTTCAACAGTAGTGAAAGCTGTATGAATATACTGTTTAATAGCACTTCTGTCTTATTTGTGTCACATCAATTCATTTGTACACAGACACAGTACTGTCCATCTTCTATCTGACATGTTGCTACGGTGTACGCCCAGAATACAGCATAATGCATTGTTATCAACTGGTATTGCTAACTATGGCTAACCTGGCTAGAGTCCCCCCACCCTGTTAAATATGATGGTTCTCCAACAATTTTCTTCTTTTTTTTGTAACTTTATTTTCCAAGTTTTCACAGTATAATTGTACAAACAACAACCCTGATTCCACCCACCCAAGGGTACACATAATACAGGCACACACACACACAGTCAAAGAAAGAGGGAAAATAGATATATATATATAAAATAAAAAGTCTGCCACCTTTGAGGCAAAATGTAACATTCTGAAAGACACCCTATACATTTGTTAGTGAATGACTAATCATAAATAATGAAATTGTGTGCAATTGAGGATCAAGAGAAGGGCAGATTGTCTGTGAATTGTAGAAAAGGACTCCAGGTGATATGGAATCTATCAGAGGATTTACCCCTAGAGTATCTCAGTTTTTCTAGGGGTAGAAAAGCAAGGACTTCTTTTACCCAGCAAAGGAAAGATGGGGGATTAGCAGACTTCCATTGCCGCAGGATAAGTCCCCTAGCTAAAAGTGAAGCAAATACAATGGCACGTGCCTGGGATGTAGAGATCTGAACCTCCCCAACAATAACACCAAAGACAGCGCTGATAGGGTCTGGTGGGATGAGCCTGCCACACATATGTGTAAAAGCCTCAAATATCTGGATCCAGAAATTTGTCAATGCTGGGCAGGACCAGAACAAATGCCCAATAGTAGCTAAACCCTGAAGACATCTCAAACAATGTGGGTTAGTGTTTGGATAAATGGCAGCCAACCGATCCCTAGAGAGATGAAGCCTGTGTAGGGTCTTTAAATTGTATCAGGTTGTGTCTAAGGCACAGTGAAGAAATATGCATGAAATCTAGGCTACCTTCCCAGATCTATGCTGAGAGTTGCACGCCAAAGTCCTGTTCCCAGGCACATCTAGTCTTCTCTATTGAAGGCATACTGAAATTTAGAATGATGTTGTACATAAAAGAAATGTTGCCCTTGAGGGTTGGGTCACGCCCAAAGTATTCTATCAAGCAAATCATTATCAGATAGATGTGGGAATGGGTAGTGTTCTCTGGCAAAACTACGGGCCTGTAGGTATCTGAAGAAATGAACCTGAGGTAATGTAAAATCCTTACGCAAAGTCCAAAACCGAGTCGAGAACACAATTGAAATCTCCTCCCAATACCAGATGATGTGAATTGATATCTGGTAACTTGGCTGTGAGGCATGAGAAAAACTGTGGATTGTCCCAGTTTGGACCATACATGTTGACTAGGATAATGGGAATGCCAAACAATTTCCCTGAGACTATGATGTATCGTCCATTTGTGTCAGAGATAACTTGAGACGGGACAAAAGGGGTCCCCCTTTTAACCAAAATTGCCACCCCTCTGGCTCTGGCCCCATAGTTAGAGCAGAATATATGGTCAACCCAGCCTCTTTCTAATTTAGAACATTCAGTAGCCAAAAAATGTGTCTCCTGTAAGAAAATTATATCTGGACCTAAGGATTTTAAATGAGTGAAGACACGGGTACTAAATTAATTCGGTCGCTCATCCCCTTTATATTCCAGCTGATGAGACGTGTGGTGCAGGGTGCACAGCTACTTTGTGAAGCCATACAGTATTTTAGGTGAACACGGGTGATTTAGTAGTAAAAGGTCCCAGTGGTGAGCAGACAGAAAACATACATTCAAAAAAGCACAGAACTGGCTGTGTGGAGAAAAAAAAAAACAGGTTAATATGTACTCTATAACCCTATGCCGACCGCCCCCTGAACTGGAGATCGCATAAACAAGCCCTAAAGAGAGGTAATAGCACATGGCTTTACAGGTAGCCTAACTTCTAAACTAGTATGCAGTCTGCAGGGAATTGGAAATGGTAATGAACAGAGGTACATTTCAAACATTGATAACACATGAAGTTGAGAAAATGTAACAAGAACGACAAGCTGCCATATCAGACCAACCATTAGTCAGATAGCCATCATCAAATAACTAAATTTATATTGACCAAACATAACGCAAACCAGTGAGGAGAGTAATAATAATTAAATAAAATAAAAAGATCACCTTGACAGTGCTCACAGATGACTGTCGTGGTTTTGGCAGTATGTATTATCTAATTAGCTTGTATTAAGAACAAACATACTGCAAAACAGTGGATAAAGAAAACATATATCACCTTGACAGTCCTCACAAACGACTATTGACTTGACTCCTGGACTTTAGCATCTGTCTGATGCCATTAAATGCCGCTCGCGCTTTGGCCACTCGTGCAGTGAAATCCGGGTAAACAGAGATGGTCATGCCGTCAACTTGGATCTTCTGTTTAGTTCTTGCTAGGCGCAGGACATCGTTGCAGTCGTGGTAGTAATGACGACGCGCTATGACCGTCCTGGCTGGTTCCCCACCCCGTAGAGCTGGTTGTGATGATCGGTGCGATCTGTCGTCCAGGGGCGCTTTCTCCAGGTTGAACGCATCTTTGAGCAAAGCTGATGCAAATCGCTAATGTTGAACAACTGCCAGGAGATTCTGGTATTCAAACGATCCTGACATTATTCCTCCGCGATCTCCCTTCTAAATCTTCACATTTGTTTTGAAGGATATCAGCCAGCTCTGTCAAGCACTTCACATCGCGTTGTAGTGTAGTCACTACATGTGGACAGGCTGTGCTCTGCGCCAGCTAGCGTACTACGTAGCTCGGCTATTTCTGAGTGACCTCATTTTAGAGACAGAACCTCCAATTTGAAGAATCCCAGTTCGCTTTCGAGTACAGATCAAACCTCCTTTTTCATTGCACCAACTAGGTCTTCGCATAGTTCACGTTTAAATCCTTCAAAATCAAAAGGCATAGCTGAAGAGCCTTCTTCCGCCATCTTTGTTTCGCATGTGGTCTGACTCGTTGAAGAAGGCTTCGACGCAGATATGGTTGTTTGTCATGTTTTACTAGGTCTCATCGACATCCTGCACGTCTAACAGTTACACAGAGCAAAACTGACTTTGTTTAAATTGCTGTTTGAAGAGGTTACCTCTGAAAATAGTAGTTTAGCCATAGTTTCCTGCAGAGCTACACAAAAACACGTCTTACTCCATGCTTGCTCAGCAGCGCCCCCCTCTCCAACAATTTTTGATGGTTTTCATATTTGCTTTTGTTTGATGCCATTTTAAGTGCATCAGTGAAGCATCAGGGATAATACTCTCGTCACCCACATGCAGCTGAACCCTGACACACAGCCAACCATTGGCAACCTCTCTGATCTCTGAATCCCTGAGATTGAATATAGTGTGAACTTTATGGAACATATGGAGAATGTATTGTAAGTTACATGTGAGGTGTACTGACTGAGTATAAATGAACTGAACTGTTATGCATGTAAGGCAGTTGCAAGTTGTATTAACAGCATGCTACTGTACTTATCAAGGGAAATATTTAGGTACTAAGCAGATTTAGGCTTTTAGTTTGTGTATTTTGGCTATATTCACAAGGTTTTGTTTTGGGTAGAGGAGGTTCGGGTCACTGGCTGTCTGTGGGCCAAAGATGAAACTCTGCTTGATCTCTGTTTTTCCATCTCCCCTCAGCCCCGTTGGGAAAGCAGTATTCACTTGAGATATGACTAAAAGTTGACGTGACATTTCTGGGGTTCCTGTTATCTTTTATCTCAAGTCGGCTCTGTTTTTATACAGAGGGCACAAATGACCAGCATAATAAAAATCTATCCAGGCTGCAGCCTCTCAACACAGCACAGCTCTGGCATGTGTCTACACACTTAATGTTTGTGCACTGATGAGCTGAGGAAGGAAACATATGTGGAGTTTACTCCTGTATGATGGGAGTGCTGGACACAGCTAATTCACCCATGGTACGAGCTAACAACACTATAATTCAGGCCTAGCCATATTTAGGCAGGGCTCCGTGTTGTGTAAACAGCTCACTGCTGAGGGGAGGGCTCACTCCTGCACTCGTGTCTGTGTCCATCAACAGTGCTTGCCCATGCTCTGTTGAGAAAGTTAATGAAGATTCTCAAGCTATAAAGTAAAAGTGGATCTGAAGAGTTCAGAGACTCCCACAAGTGTCTCTGAATACGTAGTGCATCACTACAAGACAGACTTCAGAGTTATTTTGGGAATTCCCTAGAAGAATGCTGCTGCGGATGGATGACCTGGACTACCTGTCAGGACTGTGAGGGCTGCACAAGAGATCAGCGTAAGAGGCCAGATTTTGTTAAACCCTTACACGGCAGCATGAGTGAGGCAGTTTTGGAAAGCTCTGGTGAGGCTGGTTCCTTGCCACTCAGAAGCACTCAGCCCATCAAGCTGAAACCGCAGTCAACGTCTGGATCGCCCTGTGGATCTCCAAGGATGTCCCCCTGCAGTTCTCCTCGAAACTCACCCCGCCACTCTCCCCTGCTGTTCCGCAAGCTCGTCATGAACCGTAGCATCACCCTGCAGAGGCGCTTCACCTTGGCACACACACCCAGGTAGTATTAATACCTTTGGTATGGATATTACATGATCAGGATTTATAGGATTTTGTCTAGAGAAGTTGTAATACATGGATAAGATAAATGCATTTTGAAGGTTCAGAATTAGAGGTCATCTTCAGAGTCTTTTTGAAACAGGGACCCTGCTGACCCTGTTTACTCAAGTTGTTTCAGGAGCTGATGAAAATGTTTGTCATGGGTTTGCTGTGGCAAAAAAGCCTGATTGTCTGAGAAGGTAACTGTGGGAAATCATGATTTTGTTGTCTCAATGGACCTAGTTGTTCTTGCAATGAAAGAGAGTGTCTTGTTTTGTGCCTATGCCTAAGGTGTTCAGCGCTGCGTTCAACAGGTCTGGCAAAGGTCAAATAGTGGGGAGATCCTATAGCAGCAGTTGGACTGCTTATCTCTGACCTGAAGTTTTTGTTCAGCAGAGACAAAGAGTTCAGAGGGATTACAGACACCTCACCGCAGTAAACACAAGGCTGACTAATGCTATGCCATTTGTTCCTCATGACTAGCAGAAAACAAGCAACATGTGTCTCTTTGACGTCAGAACAGATTGAGCCGATTAAATTTTGTCGGGTCAATGCCTAAATTGGTATTATATGTCTTAAATTGTATGTCTTAAATGTTTAAAAAGATATCTTGAAGTGCATTGTGATGGATAGAGATTATTAGTCATTTCAGAACAGAACAGAATGTTTAGTATAGATATCAGAATGACTTTAGGAAGTCATTTTCAGATTTTTTAAATAGAAACTGACCATAGCAGTGCGAGAAATAGCAGTGCTAGCAGGTAGTGACGTATAAAATAGATTTTCCATGTACACAACCATGACCTGTAAGGTCATTTGAGGAAACTCAGAGAAAGCTGGATGGAAGGAAAATCTCCCTACTGTCTAAAGCCCCATTTTTCACTATTAGTAGGTCATGAAAGTACAAGTTTACAAGTCTACAAGTGTAGACGGATGTTTGTAAGCAACTGTTAAATTAAAATAATTGAAGAAAATTATTTAATGAGCTTTGACAAATTGTTGGTCTTTTCCATAGAATCCCTGTTGCATGATGATCTGAGTAATTATTGATTTTATAAACAGCTGTTTCATCTTATAGGACGTTTAATACTGAGATTTAACAGCGTTTCCCACAGCTATCTCAATAATGTTGTACTAAGTCATTTGATATTGTTAATATGCAGTCACCATGAGGCTGATATCTCTTTCATGTGGCTGTGAGCTGAAGTGTTGGTTTTTGTCTGTGGTTTTACTTGTAAACATCCTTATTGTCAGTTTCACATACATACACATAAGATTACAGCTAGAGAAAAAAAAAATGGGCTTAATGAACCTTTGAAAACCCAGAGGAATATTTATTTTATAATATGATGTGGTGTGGCATTCGCATTAGAGTTATTTTGGTTAAGTGCATAGAGCGTATACCACAGACACCACACACCTTTTCTTCCTCTCATTACTCCTCATTAATCCATTTATTGCTAGAGCCCGTGCAACCAACACATTTTTTATTAAACTCTGATGAGAAAAGCGCCCTTGCCAATCTAACTCACAGCCAGTTTTCAGAGAAAAACAATTCAAGTTAACCACATTTCACCAGGTGTGTCAAAGAGTAAAATCAAGCAATTATTTTATAACTGAAACTCTCCCTGGCTATAAACAAGACTGTAAAAGTTCACTGAGCAGAGCAAAGCCTTCAGTAACACCACCATGGTTCAGCTCGTAAGAGGGTAACTTATAGTATATTGCACTCAAATAATTATAATATATAATACAATTTGTGGGTAACTCGTCACAGTTAAAAACAAGAGCAAGCAGCTTAATCATTAGTTGTGGTGATGGAGAGCAAAAATTGAATTGCCAAGATATAATTACAGTCATAAAAATACGCATTTTCCACACAAAAACTGTATTCAAATTTCTAGTTTACGGTACTTAATACAGCATTAAAACATACTTCATCAGGTAAACATGAAACCTGGGTGCCTTTGCCGTACACCATAAAAATAAACATCTTCATCATATGTTGATGGTCACATTTAAGTTGTTTGTTTACTGTGGCCGTAACAGGCTGTTTATTTGTTTGTATATTTATTGGCTTATCTCAATAATTCAATTAATTATTATAAAGTCATTTTGGATGACCTTTTAAGCTGCATAACTCAATCCTAGTTAGAGAAAAGTAAAAGTAATAAAAGATTAGGTTCAATTCCCAACAAGGCTTTAGTAGATCAAGGCACCTGTTAAAGGACAATTCCGGCGCAAAATGAACCTAGGGGTTAATAACATATGTGTACCGAGCCGAACGTTCTCTGGGATCTGTTTTCATGCTAATCGAATATGTCTCTAGCTTTAAACAAGCTATCGCAAATGGGTGGTTAGCTGCTAACGCTACCTTTCGGGGCAGATGGTAAATCGCTATTTTATACCACTAACAAGGCTCAAAATAGCACCACACTTCAACAGTAGCATAATGAGGGTCCCTACATGTAAACCAAAGCATTGAGAACTTTGTAAGTATACAGACAGTTTATTAAAAAGATAGATTATAAAGACTGTACCGTTCATGTTTACATGCGGGCACCATCTTGGAAAACAGTCATGACCAGTCAAACAACGAACGCCGTGCAACCAGTAACATAGCTTAAACACAGCGTTTGTGATTCGACTGCTCATGACTGTTTTCCCTCATTATGCTACCGTGTGGTGCTATTTTGAGCCTTGTTAGTGGTATAAAGTAGCGATTTACCATCTGCCCCGAAAGGTAGTGTTAGCAGCTAACCACCCGCTACACAGCCACCCACCACTACAGCTCGCGCGGCTGTAGTTCCAATGAGACAACCTGTAGGGGGACCGAAGAGGGGAAAGTTACATAGTGTTGCTTTAAACAAGCTACCGCAAACTGCTTTTAAGCTAGAGACACATTCGATTAGCATGAAAACATGTCCCAGAGAATGTTATTAACCCCTAGGTTTATTTTGTGCCGGAATTGTCCTTTAAGGGATCTAAATATCCTGGGACCATTAGGCTGTTATAAGAGGCTCATAAGTGTATTTATTGATCCTATTACTTCAGTTTATTATTAGGACGTATGTTACATAAATGCACTGACAACACGACAAACAATTTTAACAGCTCTGTATTGGTGAGATCTCACTGCAGTGCGCTGTGGGTCAAAACGTTATTGCTGGGGATCTGTTGTCGGGTTTCAGATGGAGGATGTGTGTATGGCAGGGGTGTGATCTCACCTCTGAGTCAATAGTCTATTGGCTCAAGCACCATTTCATGTTTTAGCTTCTGACTTACTAGCATATAATGTGTGAAAAGTTAATGAGTGTAGAGAAGTTGTGAAATGTATCTTCACACTCCTCTCCTACCTTTCTCACTCTGGCAGACTCCTTAATTTCTCTTTTTCATCTAGGGTTTAAAACGTAGCAGGAACATTGCCTGTAGATCCCCCAGGATCTTCATAAACTGTCTTGTGTGTGTACAGATCATTTTATATTATATTAGGATTGGTTATTGTGCCAATACTAGTCTTCTTCATCATTTTATTTTTAGCATTTAGACTGGAGCTGAGATTTTTAGTCGATTAATGGAAGTGATTAGCAGAAAAAAATATGTGGCTACTGTATTTAAAAAATGATAACTGATCATTTCAGACATTCTTCAAATAAGAAGTAAGGAAAAAAGCAAAACCTTCTCTGCTTCCACAGTCTAAAATGGGAGGATTTGTTGCTTTTCTTTGTCATATCATTGTAAACTGAATATCTTTGGGATTTGGAGTGTTGATGGAACAAAAGAAGACATTTAGAGACATCATCTTGGACTGTCAATCTGCTGATTTATCTATAATGAAAATAATTGTTAGTTGCAGCCCTAATTTATACAATTAACACACACACACACACACGAACACACACCCCTTGCCACCCTGCCCAGCACCAACTCTAAAAATAACAATATTCCTCCCCCCCCCTGTAATTATGAAGCTGCAGGGCAGCAGAAGAAGGGTGTCGGGTCAGGCGGCACGATGATCTCACGTGTCAACGAAGGCTGAGCCAAGCCAGCTCTGCCAGACACAAAAACACCCTGCAGCCACGCTGTAGATTCAGATCTCCCTTTGACAAGTTGGGACACCAAAATGTTCCTCTCTAACTGTTTAAATGTAGGAGTCTCTGAAAGCTCAGAGTCTTCGCCCATTGCTTTTGCTTTACCTTGAATATCTGAACATGTTGCTTAAAAGAAGATCTGCCTTTATCTTGATACCAAAACTTTTAAGTTGAGCTATTGCATATCGGTCTCGGCATTGAATGTTCTGTACAAAATAGACTCCTCGACAGCTCCTTGGTGGGTTGTCCTTAGCTCCCGCAGAAACCTCGGGGGACTCTGCATGCTCTCACACTGGTGGAGGAAGAGGTCAACCCCTCTGACGCTACCCTGCGGTATCATTGCTCCCAGAAACAACTCAACCCTTCCCCTTTCCTGCAAACAGAGTGAGTGACTGACTGAAGTAGAATAACAAAGCTACTTTGATAGTTTTTAGACTTCTCTCCAGATCTTCCATGCAATTCGGAGCTGTGCAACTAAAGACCCTTTCAGGAATGTAGTCAATGTTACGTCTGGGATTAGTTTGGGTATTTACAACAACAAACCATTGAGAGAGGAGCGACAACTGTGGAAAGTCCTTCAATGCAGCTGAGTCTTCAGTTACAACTGCTCCCTTTTTGCTTCTTCCTTCTGGAGAGACAAATTGAATATCACACTCCAGTCAGCCTTGTTGAGGCTTGCCTGGGACCTCAGTGGAAGAACTCTGCAACATTCCTCAACGGTTTCTCCTGCATCCTAAGGCACTGGGGATTAATCAGATCCGTCCTCCATCTGACTGTGTCAGTTTTGTTTTCATTTCCCACCTGAATTCTTCCTGTGTTTTGGTTTATAAAACCTCATGGAGTCAATCCAGAACCACCCGGTGGTTAATGGGAGAAAATTAACAGACTGAGTTGTAAAGTTCAAGAATCCTCAAGAGGCTCGGTTCACATGTTCAGGTTATTTTCTTTACAGCCACCAGTGTCTTGTATGAGCTTAAGGGACAATGAACAAAGACCACCGATTGGTAAGGAATGGAGCGCAGACTGGTTTCGGACACGGTCGGAGACACTCGTGCTTGGGGTATGTTCCTAAACTATGCATCCGGCTTCTTATCAGCGCTAATATTCATGAGAAGGAGTGTTCATACACGCTGCAAAGTACAGCTGCACACATTGCTCACAGACCTGGAGTGTTAGTTTCACTGTCTGGGCAACAGCAATAGACGTGGCTATTTTTCAGTGGTTTTACTGTAATTATTGATAATACATGCAGGGTTTTATTTTGAGTTACTTTTAGGATCTAAGTTCATGGAAAGCCATCTAGTAACTCATGACGTTTGTATAATTGCAGAGTTGGTCTAATAAGGTTTAAAAATACTATACATTGACAATGTGTAGCTTCGTATCATGGGTTTAATTACCTTGAATGACACACTTGATGATGCTAATATGAGCCATATGGGCACATATAGTTGGGTGTGTGTCGCTCAGTACCCTGAGCGTTAAGGCCAGTGTGTGACTTGGTGGTTTTTGAGCTGCACTGTTTTTTTTTATTTTACCCAACCGCTTTTGAGAGGAAGCAAGTTTTGTTTGTGGCAAGTTTCATTCAACAGACTTCCTGTTTTTGCTGAAAGTCTCCCAGAGATATTTTTCAGTGCAATGACCCTGAGACAAATTCTGCTGACTGAACACAGAGCACTGAAGTGAGTGTTGGACCATCTGGAGATGTTTGTGTTCAAGCAGATGCACATGCTGCACAGTTTACATATTTATAAGTGCATGTTTCTCATTTTGTGAATAGGGCATTTTTCTCTGACACTGTGTGTGTGTGTGTGTGTGTGTGTGTGTGTGTGTGTGTGTGTGTGTGTGTGTGTGTGTGTGTGTGTGTGTGTGTGTGTGTGTTGTGCCTGATACATTGTTGTCAGTCTGTAAGCAGAGGGAGGGTGTTGGTGGATAGATAGCTATGCCTGTTGCTGATGCACAATAAGGGACCGACTCATGTTAAACTGACGACACACACACACTGCCTTATGTGTGTCTGTGCATGTGTGTCACGTTATAAGCACATACAAGTTCCCATTGCATGCATGTTTAAATGTGTTTTTATCATAGAGGTTTTTGTGCGTTATATGTTGTGTTTTGTGTGTGTTCTGGCTTGTGTGTTCATGCCTGTTCCTGTCCTCAGTCCCAGTAAGCATTACACTGGGCTGGGATTGGTGGGCACCACCCAGCTCTCCACTCTGCTGCCGGGTCAACTGAGCCTCCCATACCAAATCCCAGCACGACCACAAACACATGCCACACCTTCACTACCATCACCCACAGAAAGAACCATACCGTAAAAGAAGAGGGAAACTGTGACTATTTAACTAGATTGACGAAACTGTCCTTGGTACAGAAGGAGTTGTTGTTTGATGTTTCTTTTCTCATTCAAAACCTGAAACCTGCCAACTAAGATAATGCCAAACATGTATCAATGCTGTAAGTTTCTTGATTACCATGTAACAATTTCCTTAAATGACATTTCTTTGTTATTGTTGATGTCAAAGAGTTTGCATCAGAGCTGCGTTAAATGCTGTCTCTGTCTGAACTGACAATAAGTGACAGGCAAAAGTAACCACCTGTCCACAGCCCAAATCGTTTTTATTGAGCATCATTTGGGTTCTAGGTTGCATTTAAAAGATGCTGTGGTGTTATCTGGCAACTTTGCATATCTGTTAGACCTTTCAGTCAAGATCTACTCAAGCGAAAGGGAAATTGGGGGAATTTGGAAATGTTACCATGTCATTATTTTGCAAGTCGTTCAGAGACTTATCTGGTAAAAATGACTCATGCTCCTGTTAACACACAACAGAAATTGCAAATGTAAAGATTAGAGCTGGGTGAAACTGCCTAACTGAGGCAGCCTGCTCAGTCCCATATTGGTCGCAGTTTATCATCCAGTGCATTCCCAGTAGGAGACTTGTTTCTGACCCAGTTCGGGCACAGCTGAGTACAAGCAGAGCAAGAGTGATAAGGTGGTGGTTGGGGGGGGGGGGGGGGGGCAACAATAACACAACAGACCCCCAAAATAAAGCCCTTGAGCCTGGAATAGTTCCTCAGCCCCGCCAGCCTGGCTGCACATAACACGTGAATGTGACATGTGTTTCTCGTTTCTCGTGTATACTGTACACGCCTGCACAAACACACACACACACACACACACACACCCTGCCACAGACACCCATCCCAAAATCCATATTGATTGTTTCACCAGAGAACTGCTGGTACTTTGAGGTCATTTTGCTCCTGAAGTTGAGATGTTCAGGTTAATCAATATGTGTGCTAAGAGCTGACAATCAGGTGTCAACTTCAATATGTTTACTAGGCTGTGACCTGGAAATTTGTCTTTCATAGTTTGTATATTTGTCTAAAGTAACTGATATTCATATTGTTTACATAATAAGTGGGGTGTTTTCTCATATCTTTCACCTGTTGTTGTTTTTTATAGCAGTTACTTAGTATATTTTTTGGGATATTGTTCATTTGTGAAAATTTGTAAGTACAGCTATACTTACCACTTAACAAGATAATTTTCTCAGTATATGGAGAATCAGTTAAGGAAAGGGGATGTAGATCAGTCACTGTGTTCAGTATATGTTGTTCACAGTCTATGTTGAGCTGTTGCCGGTGCATGTTGCTCTGTATTCTGGCTGGATGTGTAGCTGTAGTTGTGTGTGACTGCCATTCTGTTATGTTGCATCCTCATTAAACCAAGTTTGAAGTAAGACAACTTGTTTCCCTTTCTTCAAACTTCCAACAGTTGTGCTCTAGAGTGTGTCTGTTTCGTTCCTGTGTGTAAATATACGGTAGTTTCTAGGCACAGAGCGTCCTCTGCTGGATAGTCAGTCCATCTTCAGCAGACTGAATCAGCAGCACTCTGACGTTACATATTGGGTGAATTTCAACATTCTCTGATGTCTCAGATAAAACAAATTAACGTGGTGTGAACTCAGTGAATGGGAATGTGGGTGTTGTTGGAAATGCTGAAGCATGCTTGGTCAACTTATCTTGGACAAATAAAGATTAAAGCCAAAAGGCAACAACATGAAGAGACACTACCCTCTAAAGTAACACATTCTGGTCAACTGCAACTGCAGGCTGTGTGTTTTGTGGGAGGCACAAAAGAAGCAGCATGACTTCAATATGAATAAGAACTAAGCAGCAAACACAGGTCACATTGCCACAAATCAGACATGTGTAAGAGGATTGCATGTACTGTAAAAGCAGCATAAACTATAATTAGAAAAGTCTGATTAAGTGTAATTGTTTTTCTTCACGCTGTTTTTTTTAATTGGTGACCTCAAAGACGCTGTGACCATGTTGTTGTACACTCTGTGGCATGAATGCATATTTTAATTCTGACTAAAGCAGCTCTCTGATACACTCCTCCTGTCTGGGTAAAGGGATGCTAACCATTGAAATCAGCCACCGTAATAACCAGCTGAAACAAAAACCTGCAGACTGCATGGTTGGAAGTCACTGCACTCAGATTAATGTGTGATTTCTCCACTAGGTGGTGCAAGTCTTTCTCTGCTCTGATGTCACAAATTCACTGCAGTAAAGACAATGTGCAGACAAAGGTCTTTAAGACAGCCACTGCCACTATACCTGTTCAGAGTCTCCAGAATACATTACTGTCTTTAAACATAACTAAAAAGGATAGCTTTACTTTTATGAACTCTGACTATACTGGGCCCAATATCGAGCTGGGATTGGCACCAGCCCCTGCTGTTAGCCTATATCTAATTATCCTTAGAGAGGATAATCAGGTATAGGCTAATGGATGGACAATTTCACACACATTTTTAGTTTGGCTAAACTTGTGTAATAAACTTGTTTATCAAAACTCTATACTTTTGTTTAGACACAAAAAGGGATACATATCATTTTCAATAACAGGATAGTTAACACATCTTCAGTGTACTAAAAAAAAAAAGCAGTGCTATCTGTCAAGTTTGGTGTTATTTTGCAGACAAGTGTTGGTATAATATGTACTGTTTATTAGCCAGGGGAAATAAAGTAATATGTCTGACAGAGAGCACAGTGAGTCTTTTAGAAGAATGTATAAACATATAGAACTTGAAAAGCTGCAACAGAATGCTAAATTTATCAACAGTGAAGCTGTCTGTCAAGTTGTGTTATGCAGGACTCTAAAGCATAGAAAATACTTACGTACTCTGGACTGTAAAATAGTGAACATGTCTATTAAATGAATTAATGAAAAACTAGATTTCCCTGCCAGTTTCTCTGTAGCTGTGAACTTCCATCATATCATCAGCAGACTGACTGATAATCTGATATTCTGATAAAAGGCCAATAATCCTTATATGATATAAAATATCCTTGATACGTATATCAGTATAAACTTGGTACAGATGCACACAAACACTTATATGTGCACTTTCTCACCCTCCCAAACACACTCATGCTCACACACATGAATGACACTCCCTCTGGCAGCTTATTCTCATTACCAGACGTTATGTTGTCATAGGAGCCAGCAGCCAGCTGGACCGTAGAAGTCATTTGGCTGGTAGATTTGGTTACACAGCGGCCTCACAAACACCTCTTTCTAAGCAAACCTCCACCCCTGCGTCTGTTTTGAGGTCCAACATGTTTCACAAGCACGTTGCACAAGGAGGGAAGAGAGCATTGGTGGAAGGGGTACGGGGTTTTAGTTTAGTAAACAGCTCAATGTTATTGGAAATAACTGCATGAAAAACATAATACTTATTCCATGGTTCTTGGTATTAAAAATGTACACAAAGAAAAAGTTGTGGAAGTTTTTAGATGCGCGAGAACTGTCCATGAAGTCCATGCTTTGTCTGTTTGTGTTCAGTCCTGTGAATAATTTTAGCCATTATTCCACTGCATGATTACATGATGACTCAAGTTAGTTTACAAGAAATAATTTTGAAAGTGAGACTTGCATAAATCAGCTTATCATGTCGAAAGGGTTTGCATATGTTGTCAAGGCAGTAACTCCTGTAAGGGACTTCCAAGGGCAAAGTGGTCCCATGCAGGGAGGCACTCTTGTGGGCCCAAACGTTGGCCCATGTGCTCACTGCTCAGCCAGATAAACATAATGGACAGCCACCACTGTGTGCACTTATGTAAGCGTTTAGTGCATTGCCAGACAGGTGGTTAATAGGGAAAATGTGGTTTGTGTCTGACCCAGTTCCACTGAAGGTGAGATGGGAGTCAGTGTGAATGAATACAGTCCCACAGAACACAGAGTAGTTCAGCATAATAGTTTAATATACAAATATGGAACACAGATGAGTCATTATCATACCTGCCAACATTTGTTTTTCAAAGTCCAGGAGATTTGTGTGGGCCCATGTCGGCGCGGGGTTGGGGGGGCGATGGTGCCGCTGTGTTTTAATGTGCTGGCTTTCCATACAATCTGATGTCAGAAAGGTGTTTGTTTGGAGGGAGGGGGTTTCCAAAGCTTTTCGACCATCCAACAAGCACTCCTGAAGAATCATTGGTAGCTTAATTCCATTTGAGCTGGACAGTGAGCTTCTTTTGTTTCCACAAATGCAGGGGAATCTTTGCCTGATTGCCTTGAATTTTGTTCTTATTTCTGACGACTGAGCCATAAATGTAGTCCCATGTCTGGAACTCAGTGTGGAAATTAAATAATATGAGCCCACAGCTGTTACCATAAAATCAGCCAATAGCAGATTACAATGTAGTAGCATGGCTTTTATATGAAACTGAGGCAAGTCTATACAAATGTCATAAAATTTACTTAAATGCACCCCTTTTTATTTAGATCTAGAGTGGAAAAGGAGTTCAGGCAGCAGCTTTCAGATAAACCTGGTCAACTTTAGCAGGTTGAGAGATTTCACATCCTCATCACGTCACCGCTTTTGATAGGCTAAGTCAGTATTTTAAACGTCTGACATTTTAAAGCCTGCCACACTCCACGTCCTCCTTCATGTGCCTTCCAACACGTCTGACCCGTGCGCCTGCTCTGTTTCTTAAAAGACAAATATTTGTCTGTGATGTCAACAACAGTGAGATCGTCAGTTGGTGAGATCATCAGGTCCAGTAAGTCTATCACTCCCTGACTGCTGAAACTGAACTGGTGCTCTTCCACTGGAGCACGCTGCAGCTGGAGCTCAGAATTGTCCTGTGAATTATACAGTTAAACCTGATGCAATAAATGGACTGTATATGGTGCAGTTCTAAAACCATCAATAAAAACATATAGAATAATATAAAACCATGGAAATGCATGAATGGGTTTTCATAGATTTGATGTGAAGCTGAATGAGTATTAGTGTTAAATTGTGATCAAGGTGTCGTGTGTGTGTGTGTGTGTGTGTGTGTGTGTGTGTGTGTGTGTGTGTGTGTGTGTGTGTGTGTTAAAACATCCGCAGGAGGCTGCCACACTGCCTCAGATAGTTTTTCTGTTCCAAGGGGCTGGTCTCTGAAACACACACTGCACATACAGTATACACCACACATATATTCACACACACACACACACACACACACACACACACACACTGCACAGACTCACTCTACACACACCCCCACGTGATGAAACTACTACGACCACAGACTCCCCTCTATCTCTCTCACTCACACACACATACTGCACATACACTCACACATAGTTCATGTCTTTTTTAAAGCCTCAGTAGTCCGTGTGCCTGTGAGGCACAGAGAGAGCCATAGAGAGGGAGGGAGGGAGGGAGGAGTGTCTCTCCAGAAAACAAAGAGAGTTCAGCACTGAACTCTTCAAAATAGATTTGAAACCAACAGCTTTAGCCCCCACCCCTCAGCACTCCAAAACCGCAAGAAACAGCAGCGCTGAGGAAACGACTCTTTAAAACCCACTCTGCTTTGATCCCCCCTTCCTTTTTTTCACCCTCAACTTGTTTCTGGACTGGAGGCATGCTGCTGAAACACACCGAGGAGGGCTTTCCTCCGTCTGGCTGCGCCTCAATGGAAACCTGGTGTGGTGTGGACGCAGAGGAGAGAGCGCAAAAGAGCCGAGGAGTAGAGGAGCGCCCAGAAGAGGGAGAGGAGTATTAGTAAAGAACAAAGCAGAAGGGAGACAAAAACAACCACAAACATGAGTTTACCGACTAACTGTGTGTATCTAGCCCCCTCGGTCCAGGATCGCTACTTCAAAGTGAGGAATGGGAATATCTGCGGGTCGCCGTGCGCTGTCAACCGGCCCATCGACATTGTGCAGAAATGCAGGCGGTAGGCCAGATGTGGTTTTAATCCAGATGTTGTAGTTGCACAACTCTAAACACACTGCTGTCTATTCTTTTCTTTCTTTTTTTTTAACAAAGTTTAACAATTCTTCAGCTGACAAACAATAAGATGATGATTGAAATACTTCACTGTAATATTAATTATATACAATTCTTTTATTAAGTTGCATTCAGTAATGAGGTATAGTGTTTTAATGATAATTAATAGTCTTTATCTCCTATGGTAACATTTCTATAAGATGGGTGGTCACAGCCTCATGAAAACATATATACAGTATATATTTATAAAGGTCAGGAAGGCATTTACTACCTTTCATGTCTTTTCTACTAAAACATATCTTTAATTTTTGTTGTGAAAAGTATTTATTAATAAAGTTCCTTTAATATTTAGGGTGCTCATGATATTGAACCCACCACCTCCACAATATCTAGCACACTGAGTTTATTATTACCATATTGTTGGCTAGTCATTAGATTGTTATACTTGTGACTATAGTATTTTTTGCAGTGTTACTGCAGTGGTTTGCATTGTGTTAGGGCTACTCAATACTAATTTAAGATAAATTAACAACGTCATCATTAATTTATTATGCTAAAAAATGTCTGACTTCTTTTGATTGCACCATAATATTCTTGTAGTGACCCTCATTCCACAATTTCTGGAATTTCTGCCTCTAAAATATTTCTGTAATATTCATAATGAGATTCGTAATCTTTTGGTGTTACTTAGCATGTAACATTTAAAGTGACATTGCATTTGTACCCCATCATGATCATACTTGACTCACAGTTCAGTCAATCTGTGCTACTCCGAGTTTAAAGTGACCTCAGTCGTTAATGGTATTTGATAGTATTTTCATTTAGTCTCCTGAAATCGCCATAATCACCATAATATCCCTACAGGCATCCTTTGCCTGTGCTACTGTGCTAGTAGTGGGTGTACGGGGACCTCTTTGATATTTTTGACATTATGGTAGTAAGATTTCATTAGATAATTTGTCACAAGCATGCATAATTCATTTACACTACATAATCTGAGTGATTTTGCTGTCTTTCATCCAGATGGATTTACAGTAGTGAGATCAGAAAGAGGATTAAGCCTTTTTTACTTTATTGTCAAAATTACAATCAGGTGTAAGAAGGTCAAGGGTCAGAACTTGCAGGTAAAAGATTGAACAAAATATGTACTTTCTACTTCTGGGAACTAAATCAGTTCAATCCAGGATGTCAAAATAACACCCACAGGACAGTGGAGTTGAGCTCAGACTTAACAAATGACCTGAGTTTGTTTTTTAAGCGCTGCTTTATTAGTGTAATGGTGAGTCAGGTGGACTGAAGTGGCTCTATAGGGAATATCTGAATATGGGTGTGTGTGGGTGTGTGGTGAAGCTTGAAGTTTTGACAGTGTTTATATATCATTAATTACTACAAAGTTTATAGCAAAAAACACATTGAAATATTTAATCTCTTATTAACACTGAAAAACATACACCTGAAATACTCCTTCTATCCACAGTATTTGCTTGTTTTTTACACATAAATACATTTCACCAAATAATGCACACGCACACACACTAGGTCTAGTCGTTTTAGACATTTCAATGTGGAAAAGTTAGATGTTATATCTTTTAAAGGACAACTATTATATAGCATTTTCAGGTTAATACTTGTATTTTGTGTTTGTACTAGAACATGTTTACGTGCTTTAATGTTTAAAAGAACACTTTATTTTTCTCATACTGCCCATGGCTGCTGCACCTGTATTCACACTCTGTAGGAGCGCCTGTCTCCCCCCTCCTGACAATGCCTAGTCTGCTCTGATTGGCCAGAGTGTTTCTGGAATCAGCGCTTCGCCATTTACATCAGCTGGAGCTACTGCAACGGAGTACATAGTAGGACTTTGTACCGTGAAAATTCACCAATAAAGCCTTTCTAAACCAAATACTACACAAACGGACATGTCCCAGCAGTAAAGTGACCCGAAATTGGGGAGAAATGACCAACATTAGCCACCAAGATTAGCTACAGCTATGTGGCGTTAGCATGTAGCTACTTAATATTTAGCAGTAGGCTAATGTTAAAAATTGCAGATAAGGCCTTTAAACCAAATACTCCATAACCAGAAATGTTTCAGGAGTAATGTGACCCGGAATCTGAGAGAATTTAACCACACTGGCAGCCAAGATGACATTGTTTACTGCCGTAGCATGTAGCTACATGCGACAATGTTAATACCGCAGAAGCTTAAAAAACACTTCAGTAGTTCCGGCCTGGAGCAGATAACCAATCATAGAAGTCCGGCTTACAGTTGCGTAATACTTAACCGAGAGTAGAAAAAACTGTTGAAACTGGAGCGTTCAGAACCGAAATCTAAACGTTTTAGCTCAGCTTTCTCTAAAATGGAAGTAGGAAATCCGACATTATAACATTGTAGATATGACAGAAAATACAGAAAAGCATAATATGTCCCCTTTAATGCTGCTTTATCAATTAAAAAAAACTTAAAGTTTTGTTAAAATCAATTACAGCCCATACATATATCACTCTTGATTATTTTTTTCTTCATTTTTTTATAGCATATGCATCTCACACACACACACACACACACACACACACACACACACACTTCATTCTTACCAGATGAGTATACCTGAAAGAGGCTGCTGCTTTAAGGGACACAGAAGGAAATGTGACTAAATTTGCAGCCGGCCTTTCAGAAGTCATGACGACATCTGCTTTGTTGGGTGATCAAAGTGTCTTTATAATGTCAACCCACCAATAAAAAACCGACAAATGGAAATTGCTAATGAACGCCGAGTCGGACATATTTATAGGCATGATGGATTGACCACATGTGTGTAATAGCACAGTCAAAAAGTAGCGGAGAAAAGTAGAGTGCACTTTATAATCGTCCAATTCCTTTTAACCCAGCTTGTGTAGTTTCCATTAATTCCTACACAGAAACATGCTGCTTTCATCGTCACCGCTTTACCTTGTAAAGTTAGAGGTTTAACTGTTAGTTTTGGCAAACAGAGATTCATGTCTGTCAGTGCATATATTCAGTTTTTGCTTTTAGGGTTATGATGATGTAGGAGTTTGCTGTGTCAGTGAAATGGCATCAGTGAGGTTTCAGTCACCTCCTCTTTACTTACTGCCTGATATAGTTATCTCTTCTAAGCTCAGTTATCTCAAATACTACTCTCACTTTTTGTTAGTGCCATATTCTGTCTTGTCTTTTCACTTTCTGTCCTGTCCTTTAATTTTCCGACTTGTCCTGCTCTATCACACCGTGTCTTGTCTTTTTTTATTACATACATAATTTTTACTTGCAACCTACAGTACTGTTGATTTGTCAGGTAGTTTGCTGTGTTAAACAAAATCATACATTCCTTTCAGGCTTGTCATTGTTACTCTTTTCATCAGTAGACCTGTAACTTCAGTGGTGTTGATGATGATAATGATCATGATGATGAAGACTAACGTCAGACTCTGACTTACTCATGTTTTACCTCCCAGCACGTATCACTGATGTCAACTAGACACTGACTCATACAGTGAGATGGGGCGCTAACGGCATATCTATCTTTAGGGTCCAAAATGTACTTTTTGGTTTTCTACCGATGGCGGATAAACTTAAAGGCCCAAATACTTTTCAACCAGCTATAAAACTGTAAAAACGAGCAGGTCTTATTTGTTGTGTACCTGCAGCAAACGCTGCAGCTCATTCTGTTGGCGTTGCTGTCATTAAAAAGCCAATTTCTCCTGACCTAGTTTATCTGTGAAGCGCAACTTCTCTGTACATTTTCTTTTAACTGTACTTCCAACATGCTCTTCATTTTTCCTTTTAGGTTGATCTCTTCCGGCAATGTGTAGGGCCGCCACATACTTGCAAAATCTCTTTGCGGTTAGCACAAAATTCTTTACCCAGCTTTATAGAAAGAGTAACGGCAACCAGAACGGTGGACAGCGAGGGTCATTTAAAGAATTGGGATACTAACTCATCAAAAAAAGAAACTTCCTCTCACTTTCAGCAAGCTTCACTAAATATTTAAAAGGAAGGCTCAGGGTACAGCTTTACTAACCCTGAGTGTGTGTTGGAGGTCTGAGATTTGGCCACAGTGACAACGGTGCCTGCACATATTTTTTGCGTAAAACTGATCCACTGACATATCTGCTGGCAAATCTTTTCAACCTATGTCAAAGCAATACAAACATAGTAGTGTTGATATGCATGTAAATGTCTTTAGCTGTAGCTGACGACTGCAGTCAGCTACTCTTGCTCCTTTCTGTGTGATGCACTGTGCTCATTTTTTTAAACTTAAATATGTATGGAAACTCTTGGGGTGTGTGGGGACAAAAATATTCTCACAGCCTGAAACCATAAAAGCTCTTAATCATACTGATGAAATAAGTTTTGGGCTAACAGCATTTAGTAAGAATAACTTCCCACGACTTATGACTCCCTACAACTATTAGCAAATGAAACTGATACATTTCTGACCTAAATGAAGATTGCATTTACCATAACATGATGAGCAATTAAGTGAATGAACTAAATAATAGGAAAATGTTCTATCAACATTCGCTGCCTGTGTGTCTGTGGCTCAAGTCAGACAGAAACCTCGAACATCAAACCTTCGTCAGATCAGGATACCAGTGGCCTGCTGATATCTGATATTTAATTGAAGGCCAACATCTGAGCCAACTATCAGTTTAACTCATGTACTCTCTACGCAGGTATCTTCTGACTTTTCATGCCATCTATATACAGCCTGTCCCTCCCAACAGTTTAGAAATTGGATCTGACCTTTGGTGGTGTCACAGCAGTTTGGCCAGCCCTCCGGGCCTTAGCCCATGTCAACACACGTGACGTGATGCACAGCTCACTCTACATGTGGTCAAAGGTCCCCGCTAGCTGCCAGCATGTTGGAACATAATGTAAACGAAGAGTCACGTTAGTTCGGGCTGAATTCTGTGCAACTTCAGTGACTGATTCAGTATGGTGACCAAGCTCAAGAGCACTACATATTCTGCCAAACAACGTGGGTTATATCCAGGACATAACGCTTAATGTGAAAAAACTTAACGTGGTTAAATGTACCTAAACAACAATCAATCGTCACCATATTTCTCATGGCCATATCTTGTCATGAACACTTAAGCCTGTCAAAAAAACTAAATCGAAATCCTACGATTATAGAAGTTATCTCACATTAACGTTATTTTCTTCATTGGCCCCTATGGTGATTAAAAAGCTTAACATGGTTTAATGTACCTAAACAACGATCAATGATTACCAAATTTCTCTCTCATATTGCTCCTCATAACCACTGAAAACTGTCAAAAAATCTAACCCAAAGTCCAATTATTATGGACATTAGCTGACATTAAGGTGCTTCATTTAAGGCTATTGTAAGGAAAAAGCTTAACGTGAAAAAGCTTAATGTGGTTTTTTTGACAGTTTTCAGTGGCTATGAGGAGCAATATGAGAGAGAAATATGGTGATGATTGATCGTTGTTTAGGTACATTAAACCACGTTAAGCTTTTTCATGTTAAGCTTTTTTCCTTACAATAGCCTTAAATGAAGCAGAAAAGCTTAATGTCAGCTAACGTCCATAATAATTGGACTTTGGGTTAAATCTTTTGACAGTTTTCAGTGGTTATGAGGAGCAATATGAGAGATAATTTAAGTAACCCTAGTAATCATTGATCGTTGTTTAGGTACATTAAACCACGTTAAGCTTTTTCCTCGCCATAGGGGCCAATGAAGAAGAAAACGTAATGTGAGATAACTTCTATAATCGTTGGATTTTGGTTTAGTTTTTTTGACAGGCTTAAGTGTTCATGACAAGATATGGCCATGAGAAATATGGTGATGATTGATCGTTGTTTAGGTACATCAAACCACGTTAAGCTTTTTCACGTTAAGCGTTTTAGAATGTCCCTTATATCCTTTGATTTAAGTGTTTCACCTCAGCACATGGAGATGGCTTGTAGCGAAGAGACTGACTGACTAATACAGTATGACACTGTAGAAACACAGTAGGGATTTCTGGCACAACTTCATCTATATCCAAGGTGCATGAAGAAGGGTCTAGCTGTGAGCGTCCCCTATATGGATCAAGAGTGGAACTGCAACCAGTTCAGAAGCCGGAAGTAACGAGAGTGTGGAACTTCTTCCCTTATTAGAAATTCTTTGCTGGTAGCCTCGTGGTGTTTGGAGAAAATCCCCAAAAAGTAAAAGGTACAAGACTGTGTACATAGTTTCATTATCGAGCGAAGGAACTACTCATCCCACAAACCACCGCACACCACTGAATAAAGGAAGCTACGTTGGCTAACCACTAGCTGAGACAGCATGTAATAATTCGTTTTATATTTGGTTTAAAAAAATCGATTGAATTATAAACACATTATAATATCATTTTAGAGCAGATCATAGTCTGCTGAATTGCTCGATTTGATGTCTGAAGGGAACTTTTGGTTTGATGTTCAAAGACAGCTGTTCTTGTCTGTTTATGTTCATTCAGTCTCTTGTCCAGGATCCTTGCCATTTCAGATGAACTGCAGTGTTCTCCACAGCTGTCACATTGTGATGTCATGATGATGTCATACATCCCTCCAGTTTTCCGCTCCAGGGATTTTGTCTTTAGGGTTTAACAGCAAAGATCTTCAGATCTTTATTATATATACATATTTATAGAAAGATCCATCACCCCCTCCCATTATTGAATGCTTAAAAGATTATACCTAACTCATATACAGTATTCAGCTAATATAGTCAAGCACTTTTGTGACAAAGCTTTTTTGACCCTGGGTGAGGACAGGAAATATTGACGTGCCAGTAGCTGTTCACTGGACTTGATCCCAAATCGTTCATGCAATTCACGGCTGACGCCTCAACCCGCTGAACCACAGGAGGCCTCTGCTTGGAGTCTTTGGAGTCACTCCTCTGCGTTCCTACATCAAACACGCCTCAACAGAAATCCCAATGCGTCCACAAGCTCCGCCAGCTGGTTTCTGGCTTGTATCTTTTTAGCGTGTTTCATAGCATCCTTCGTGTTGAAGTCTCTTATTTGGTGGAAAAACAGAACTCCAGCTAGCAGAGCATTGGGTTGGGAATAATTGCAGGCCTGAGAGCTGGTCGATCGGCAATGCAGTGACAGCCATGAAACCACAACTGACGTCAGCAGATGAGTGTGAATGTGTTTGTGTGACTGTGTGTGTACTTGTGTAGAATATCACTGCTAGAATAGTGGACTGAGTGTTATCCTGACGTCTCTGCGACTCTTGTGACTTCAGGAATGATGATCAACTCAGAGCCTGATGAACCCTTCACAAAGAGGCTCTGTTCTATTATGTTGATACAGGATTACTAAACAATAGTAGGGTTGATGGACTTTTATGTTATCCAAACGAATGAGGAAATAAGGCATACGTGCAGCCTGCTTGTCACAGGTGAACTTGATCACCTACAAAGACTTCAGGGCTCTGCCTACACAGCGGGATACCAGGTAGGGAAAGGCCTGGGGGTTGGAGGAGACTTTCAACAACCTTATTTTATCAGAATTACAAGACTGCAGTGATATGACAAGATTGTGTGTCTGTGTGTGAGTGCTTCAACGATGCTGTCATCAGTTTATGCTACATGATACATGAATATTGTCATGTTAAAGCTCAGCTTCTTGCCGTAAATAGACAAGATTTGAAAAAGAAATACTATTGCATCTATCTACAAATATCATTGCTATGAATATCTACGGCATATGATATTATCTAGTGTTTGGTGTGTATTTATAAAACTATTATTTGCTAAATAAATTACGTTGCATAATTAATGATATATGCAAAATAGAGGAATGCACCCATCCAACTTTTTCTCTTCCAGTACCAATTCTGATATTTCAACTCTGCTGATACCAAGTACTGATCCGATACCAGCGCTTATTTGTATGCCTCACTGGAACTCATTGGGATAATTTTAATGTACCATGAGGCTGGGACTGCTTAGGCACTAACAACTGAGTTGACAGTCCACAGTGACTGTATGAATTCAACTGACAGGAGAAACTATATAAAATAAAGTGTGTAATGACTTTCAGAAAGAAGCTGTATTTAATATGGATCAGTAATGTAAATGATGATACCCGATCCACTTAGTAAGTTCAGTATCGGGGCCAATACCATTCCAGTGTATTGTATCAGTGCATCCCTAATAAAATGTACATACAAAATAGATTGGATAGCCATCCAATGCCTTTTATTATATTCAATAATAATCTAACTCATGTTACTATTGTTAATGATAATAATAAATAACAAAGAGTCACAGTTCTTTACATGACGTAACCACCTGAAAACAATTAAGACAAAAAAACACACCCCCTCCTGTCGTCTCCATCTTGTCGTGATCAGCGATGTGATTGGCTGCTCCTGGTTTGCCCTCGGCTAATTAGAGGAGGAAGAGGCACACTCCAGCCTTACAGCCGGACTCAATCACAGTATACCGAAAGGTGCCAATTAGTGGCATATGAACATGATTAGAGTAGCACTCGGCATGGCCTGTTGCTGGGCAAAGACAGACAGTGTGTGTGCGTGTGTGGGTTCGTGCCCTGAACCAGCCTGTCCAGTTGCGCACCAGTGTGATGTAAGTTTGTTCGATTTTCAGGTCGATTCTGGAGCCAAATCTAGATCTCTACTGCTGGGGCTATAATCACACACTGCTTGTGTGTGTGTGTGTGTGTGTGTGTGTGTGTGTGTGTGTGTGTGTGTGTGTGTGTGTGGTTCTGGGAGGTTCTGTCCCAGTGTGTTCCCCTCCTAACCAGCTTCTAATGATGTTAATGCTCAACAAGCACTGTATGGATTTCTCCCCGGCTGGACAGGCAGAGCTAATCACTGCACATAGACTCTACGATCAATACCCGTCCGGAGGAGTGAATCAACCTTTGAGGCGCCCTGCACTCCAAAAATGAAACCACTTGAGCACTACACCAGTCCCATTCATATTTAAAGGGCCAGTATGCAAAAAAGGCACCACAGCACCACAGTTCAAACACCCAAGACAGGAACCAACTGCCCTGCTGAAGTATTTTTGACCAAACAACGAATCACTGCCTGCTCTGCAATAATCCCTGAATAAAACAATGTAATTTGAAAAATAAAAGGTCATTGTCAGATTTTGTTGTGATCTATCTGTAGCTACAGTACATGTAAAATTATAAGCAGAAATATCATGCCTGTGCTCAGGTCAGAAGGTATACCTGTAGTTAACAAGTTAACAAGGCACATGGAGGTTACAAAAAAACAGTTAGTCTTATGGCTGCAAATGTAGCATCAGACCAAAGACTTGACATGACAGCATGTACAGATAATGATAAAACAAGTGCGGAAACACTGAATAGCTGCACAACTACACTGGTTGCACGTATACTGTAGTCACACAAATACATATAGTAGACAACACAAAAATTGCAACTTCTACAATCTTCAGAATCTAATGATCATTATGTACAGGTTGCACACAGTATCTGATAGGGATTAAGGCCTGTAATGTTCAGCCTCCATCCATTTCTTTTCCTTTCTCTCCTGTGGCAACAATCAAAACAGAGGTCTGCTGTTTTCAAAGGCAATAGTCCTGAGTTCTCTGCCTGTAGGTCAAAGGTCACACAGAAAAATAATAACACAGCAGCTGGTTTGACTCGGTGCAACCTTCTCCTCCCCTTGGCTATATTTAGAGAGACATGAGCTGCTCTGAGATCAGATGTTGATGTTGGACAGAGAGTGTTTGCTCTGTTTGGACAGAGATCCACAGCGGCTGGTCAGGTGTATAGAAAGAGCAACTGGATCCTTATGGAGGTGTAGCACTTAGCTTCAATCCACTACAATAGTGAAAATAGTTTTCTAAAAAGAAGAGTAAATATTTCATGATCTTTGCATGTTATGAAAATGTTCTTCTCTCTCTGCAGTACAGTCATATACTGTAAGACTACAGTAATTCAACTAGTTCTGGGTGATAAATCAAATGAGCTAAGATATAGAATATCCTCGCCTCAACAACAGTAACCAGACCTTAGAACAGTGAATACTGAATTCAAAAGCCTGCAATGTCCCCTCTTTCTTCAGAAAAAGCATTCCCTGATTGCAGATACAACATGGTGCAGGTGACACGTTTTTTATCAGTGTCATAGGATAAGCCCTGCACACTTTTTAGTGTTGTCTTTTGCTGTATTTTCCTTTTTGTTTAAATTAGCTTACATGAGGAGAGAAGTGCAGTGAGTGGATTCTAGGTGAACATGCACAACACATCCTTTGATGCAATGTTGTAAATCAAACTGCTTTTATCCTTTTTTTCACTGGAACTGTGTAGTCTGTTTTTAAGATTGATTTTGAAAAAACATGTATTTCATCACCACAAGGTAGTTATGTAAAGTGCAATGGACTGCTCGATTATGGGGAAAAAAATCATAATCACAATTATTTTGGTGAATATTAAAAATATGATTATTTAACGCGATTACTCATTGAGGTTGTCTTCTCTTTGTTTCTTTTTTTATCAACGTTAGTTGGTCATACGTGACTTTGTGCTTACTGTATATTTTAGGTGGTTAAACAGATTTGTGGTGCAGACACCACCGTGTAGCAAATCTTGCAGATGATGTGTTTCTGCTCCACGTCCGATTCCTCAAATCTGAACTGTTCCCAG
The DNA here is from genome assembly GCF_031162955.1 of Sander vitreus. Taxonomy (NCBI): domain Eukaryota; kingdom Metazoa; phylum Chordata; class Actinopteri; order Perciformes; family Percidae; genus Sander; species Sander vitreus. Next base: position 10,547,753 of record NC_135863.1, read on the forward strand.
AGAATGGGATCTGCTTTCCCCTTCTTGTTCACCAAATGCTCTCTCCCTCTGCCATCTTCACTCACAGTGTTTTTTAAATGCCATCAGATACCACAAACAGGACCTCGCTGACTATTGGGCTGACTATTGGCAGAGTGAGTTTAGCTTTCAGGAGGGCCTTAAGTGTAAATAAGAGTTTACTTTCAAAATGTAATGTGTATTGTGATTATTGTTATTGTGATCGCTAGGAGCCCAAATCGCAATCACAATCTAAACTTGATTAATTGCACAGCCCTAGTTTGTGATAAACTCTGAATCAGAGAACAGCTTGGACAATATTTTCTCTTTGCTTTGATATGCACAGATCTGGGTCTGCATAAATAAGTTTCCTGCTTGTTCTTCTCCTGCCCTTCTGCCCAACATCTCCTTTCTGTCTGCCGAGTATATAAACACACAAACCACACACAGTGACAGTGAAAGGAAAGATCTGTTTGGCAGGGTCTGGATGAGGGGGAAGCGAGTTGTTTTTCTGCTGTTTTCAGATCAAATGTACAATAGGTTTAAGAGGTGTAAAGCAAACAAACCCTTTTTACTCCCTGAACTCTCTTACTCTCACACAAACTACATACACACACACACACACACACATACACACTGCCCTTCTAACTAAAAGGTTCCGCTGTAACTGCTTTATACTTATGCTGTTTTTCTCATTTCAAATCATGTAAAATCATTAGTACATTTTAGCCATTTTCTCTCTCTCTCTCTCTCTCTCTCTCTCTCTCTCTATCTCTCTCTCTCTCTCTCTCTCTCTCTCTCTCTCTCTCTCTCTCTTTCTCTCTCTCACATACACACTAACACACACAGACACACTCATAAAGTGTTCCCTGGTCTGTTTTCCTCCTCACCTCTCGCCTCCTTCCTGGTGTGATGCTTTAGGCACCTCGGCCAATTCCCACGCTACAAGGAACGAAAACAGGAGGGAGCATGTGTGTATATATGTGTGTGGGTTGACCTTTGACCCTGGGCCTGTGTCATCCCCCATCAGATAACATCTGGCCTTGATGCTTGTTTTCTGTATCACATACATAACAGAAAGTTCCTTAAATCCCTCGGCTCTGGTTCCCATGAGCACATACCAAACATGCGTGCACGGACAATAACTGGAACTGGTCGTACTTTGCATTTCCCATCCTAAGTTTTTATTTTTTTTGTGCAGTTACACAGTCTTACCCTAAGAAAAGGCTTTATAAGGATGATATAAAGTCTGCTTTAGATGAAAAATGTTGGCTCTGTGCATGTCCTAACATCAGAGTGACTGTAACTCATATACTCTGTGTGACATCAATGCAAGTCATTGTTCAACAGCTTTGGTACAGTGACATTTCTAGTTTAACAGAGTGTCTGTAGCTGTAACAATTCACTGTGGTGTGACTGTTAATCCCTTAAATTCATTATAAGTCAAAGTGAAGATAAAACCAATATGTTCCCAAACATTGGTAAAACCAATCATCTCACCAGTAACTGCAATCAACCAATTATTTTCTTTACTAATCAGCTAATGTTTTGGTCTATAAAATGTCAGAAAAAGGAAAATGTCAATAACAATTTCCTGAAGCCCAAGGTGACTCTTAAAACCGCTTGTCTTGTCCAACTAACCCACAGTCCAAAACCATTTAGTCCAAGAATGACGATTAATCAATTATCAAAATAATGGAAACTTTGTTGATTACCACACTTAAACTACAATCTTTTATTTATTTTTTTGGTGGCAAAGGTACAAACTAAACGGCCTGTGTGTGTGTGTGTGTGTGTGTGTGTGTGTGTGTGTGTGTGTGTGTGTGTGTGTGTGTGTGTGTGTGTGTGTGTGTGTGTGTGTGTGTGAGAAAAATTTAGTAAAACAGAGTTAAAGAGAGAAAAGGGAGCCATCATTTACGTCAGAGAAATGGAGAACAATGCTGGAGGCAGGAGACAGAGCAAGGTCAACTTGTTATGTATGCTGCGACTGAACAAGACGCCTGCATGCCTGTCTGTCTGCGAGAATGCTTGTCTTACCCAGTTGCAGAAGCACTGGTATAACAATCAGTTTTAGAGATGGTCGTAGTAGTACAGTAGTAGTGGTAGTAGTAAAAGTCTCTGCTCCTTTACAGTGTCATGATGGTCTAAATGTCACATAGGATGAACGTTTTAGGGAATGTATGCTCCAACGTATTTTACATATGTATTCCACCAGCTGGTTTCATCCATACTGTACTGTAAATGAAATTACATACAATATAGGATTAGGAATGATTTAAAAAAAAAGAGCTCACATAGACATAGTTAAGATAGATCAGGATGCAAAAGACAAGATTTAAGCAGAGCCTTGTTAATGGGATGTTGCAGTACCATATTTTCTTCGGTAGTGGGAGCTGTCTCCTTATCAGAAGCCAATAGGCTTCTGATAAATTTGAATGGGAATGAATGCCATTGACCAGCAGCAAGCTCTGGTGAACTGCAGCTGCTGCTGAGCTCAATGGTGATTATAAATCTGTGAAAATCTTTTGCCACCAAAAACATTAAAACCACAATAAGTCAACCTTAAACACTCTTAATGCAATATGTAATTATTCCACCTGCTTTTCTCACTGTTTTTAGTAGTGTTACTTTATCATATTTTAAACATTTATTTATTTATTTATTTATTTTCAGTCGTCTTCATTTATATTCATTGTTGCAGCCTTAACGAAAAGGGAAAATCTTGAATTGTGTATGTGTTTTTAGGTAAATTCTTCATTTAAAGCCAGTAATGGATCCCAGTGAATAGAGGTGGTATAGATCACTTTCAGCTGCTTACACCAACATTTATGTCATACTGTAAGTCTGGGTTCAGTGGAAAGATTTAGTGTCCCATGATGGTCTAAATAGTCTTTTCCACATAATAAAAAGTGAGGTCAAATTTGACTGGTGAGGCTGTAAAAACTACACACATCACAGATCAACAAAAATATAAACTGACTTTGAATCTGAAGGACAGTTTAAATTCACAACTGACAACAATAACTGCTTTAAGGACATTACTCATCTGACTATGTTCAATCTTGGCAGCGGCAATGTACACTGTCAAAGTGTCCTTGTACAACGTACTTCAACATCCAACCTGCGTACTTTGAGTTTTGGCTGAATAAAAGATTAAAAAAAATGAAAATACAATACTATTGTGTTGTATATCTACTTGGAGTCATCTAGATGCACTCAACCAATCAAAATCAAAAAGAGAATCCTTCATACGTATATGTATTCATGAGGAGGGGAGAAATCATCTGCACCCTTTCTGGGGGTGTATCTACGTAAGCTCAGTCACAAGACTCCCAGTTCCCCTCTTTCCTGGCAGGTGGATCTATTTATAGCTTCTGACGTCACTGGTCTCCTCTGATGGAGCCTCGTCACGGCCGACTACGCTGAGCCAGGGGGAGGGTGGGGAGTAAAATAGGGCTGGTTGAGGTGTAGTGGAGTGGTGGGTTGGGTGTGTTATCATTGAGGTAAGCCCTGCTGCAGCCCTGCCCCTCCTATCTGCCATGTCTCACCAATCAGGTGTGGGATGCTGAGCCACATCACTGTGCTGGATACAGCTCACCCTCACCTCCTCCTCCTCAACTCTGTGTCTGTCTCTCTCTCTCTGCTTCTTAGAATTGGGCTTTCATTCAGCAACAATTGCATAATAACCATCTTTCATTTATCAGGCACTGCTATTGCTGGAGTGCTGGAGGCAGGCTGAGCTAAAAATAGAAACAGAAGCAACCTTCCAGTGCTCTGTTTTTTTGTTTTTTTTTGACCGAGGAAGGAGGGGGAGAGTTATAACAGATAACAATGGCTCTAACATATACACAAAAATACCATAAAATTACCACTCAAGTATCCACACAATGGTGCTTTAAAATCTAATTACAATCATGAAACGTTCTTGTCTTATAATTTAATAACGTAAAAGACATTTCTTGCGGTAGAATTCAGGTCAGAGAAGTAAATAGTTGTAACCAAAATATCGCTATTTTCAGTCTTTTAAAAAGAGTGCAGTAGTCGAGTCAGTGTGTTCTTGAGCAAGGCACAGACAATGGTGAGGCTGAAAAAAATGCAATACTTTGCATGTTGAAAAGCTTTAACCCTCCACTACCGTATCACCCGCTCTGTGTCCTCAGGGACAAAAACTCAAAGTCAAATTCTCCTCTGTCCTCCTTTGTTAATCTTTCTGTATTTTAGCTTTTTGCTTGTTTGTGGTTGCACTGTGTTTCACTAGTTTGATTCAAATTAAATGTTGGGTTAAAGGGAATTTGTTTAGTGAATGTTTGCAATATCAAACCATCTAAATCAGACCCTGCAAACTGACCTCATCTTGATTGGAAGGGATTAAATCAGGGCCGAGTTGATCTGTGATGTTTGGTTACAAGAGCTGGACTGAATCCAGCTGGCAAAAAAGGCAGATTTTTGAAAATGCAATTTCATTTTGATCATCATATCAATAAAATCCAATTTTGAAAATGATACTCATAGATGTTAAGTACATAAAGTAAAAGGGGTGCCTTTCAATGCAGTGGCTGCAGTGGGGTGATAGCAGGAGTGGGGGGGGGGGGGGGGGGTGGGTGTTGTATGGGTAAGTAGCTCTACTGACGTACCATGCATGGAGTCAGTGTTGACGTCATACGGAGATAGCGGAGGGAAAGATGTGTGTGAGTGTGTGTTCAATAATTACAAGGTCACCTTTAACCACACAAGATGCTCACACTCATGGTAGAGAATTTGAATCTAACCTTTTTATCCTGCTAAGAGCTGCCAAGTCATTGAGACAGTGCTTTTAATGTCTACTTGCTATTATGAGTATTTTTCATTCTGTCTAGTAATATTTATACACATCTTGTTCTCGTGTTCCTTTCTAATTTTAACTGTCTTGTGTATGTTGCCACTTTATTATACGTAGCTTATCTTAACATCGTCTTATACTTCTTCTTAGCTTAGCTTTCTCTTTTCTGTCTCCATGTGTCTTCAGCAGCTACAGGAGCTGTGTTACATTAGTATCAGTTTATTTGGGTGTCACAGGGTTTGGATGCAATGCTGAGAGATGACCCCTGTCAATGTTGCATTTGTGGTTTCTATCAGTATTCTTGATTAAGTCATCAATTAAAATGTATTTTTACATATGTTGTTTTTACTCTCCTTTCATCAAGTGTTTTTTTTAAATATTTCTTTATGAACTTGATGGCTGCTTTTGTTTAGTACCATCAGCAGTAATAGTAGTAGTATTAGTAACATTAGCAGTAGTAGTAATAGTAGCATTAGTCATGGTACTGTTAAAAACAGACAATAGGGGTAGACCACCCAAAATAATTAAATTAAAGGAATAAGGAATATATTATAGCATTCTGGTAAAAACAATAGTATTTATGTGTTCTTCTATCTCTCTCTCTCTCTCTCTCTCTCTCTCTCTCTCTCTCTGTAGTTTTGATGTGGAGAATGGCCTGTCAGTGGGTCGCAGTCCACTGGACTCTCAGACTAGCCCAACTTCTGGTCTGGTCCTTCAGGCCAACTTCCCCCACAGTCAGCGCCGCGAGTCCTTCCTCTACCGCTCCGATTCAGACTTCGACCTTTCGCCCAAAACCATGTCCCGCAACTCGTCCACTGCCAGCGACCTGTGAGTATTTTAACGATACTCTCTGTATCATTTTAACACCAATAAATCAACCAGCCTTCATCCTCATGTTGCATTTCATAGTGTGGGGTTGCTGATTTGGAGGGAAACAAACTTTCTGATAATAACAGATGATGGAAGGCTTGAGAGAACCTAGTAATTTGACAATGCCATATTAATATTTAAAGATATGTCATATTTATTTATTTATTTATTTATGTATTTATTTAACTGTGTCCAGACTAGGTCCTGGACACTAATAAATCACTTAATCTCCGTGTTTCCAAAGTCACTCATTAGTAGTGTGCGTCCACAATGAAACATTTCAAACAAACAACAAATTATTTAATACATCATTTAATTTACTATTGTCACAGTTTCTTGTTACCAAAATGGGATACACGTAGTACATTTTCAAAACATATTTTGAAACTGAAAACTAAAACTCTAAACTGTGGCTCTGAAACTGATTTTGCATGTCATGCCTTCATTTGATCCTTATGTAAAATACACAGTACATAGCATCAGATCACATGGATTTTATTACTACTGTTACATAGAGTAGTAGTAGTTAGAGTTACTAGGGAAACACTGGAATGTATTGTCAATAATTATTTATGTCATATTTACACTATGAAAAATGCATTTTTGGCATCTGGCTTTAAAGAGGTTTTTGGTTGCAGAGCTCGTGTTTGTCAGTATAAACAGCAGTTAAACTATAATCTTAGCTCAGTTTTTTCACATAGTTTTTGCCTATTTATACAGCTAAAGATTTCTCTGTGCAGCTCATAGTCTCTTTGAAGCCAGAGTGTAAATTGGGCCTCGACCACAAATAGCTGTTGCTCCTTTGTTTTGAAGGGAGGAGGGATTGAAGCATTGGGAAGTCAATTGGCTACCTCGGTGAGACAAAGTGTGAAGACTCCTGTGATTTTTCTGTCCATCTGTTTGCTGTGTCATGTTTTAATGAGTCAAACCTATTACCTCTTCCACTCAACTCCAATGTTATCACTCCTGCAAAGCTTTTGAAGCAGTCCCAGCAAGCATTTGAAAGATGTTGATCTTGTATCACATATACAACCATTTGGCAATTTGATAATAAGGTGCAGTAAAAAATCACATTGGAATGGCTTTTTGATATTTAGGTCTTGATTTCACAAAACAGTGAAAGACAGTGTGCACAGGCTGTCATATCTTCAGTTATTCAATGTCAGAATGTTTGCTGGGCAGGCTTACTCTGACACTGTACTTTTCCCTGGCAGCATGGATTTACCTTTAGGTCTGAATGGGTATGAGGTGCATGTTGAGACCCTAAAGCTTCCAGAAAGCTCTACCTCTCCAAAAATTGGCTTTCCCACCAACTCATGCACGAACACTGCTCCTCACCTGCACATAGTTGTAAAGTGTACAAATATATATCTTGGAGGCTTACCCTGTAAGCGCAGAATTAAACCTGCTTTAAGTGATTTTTGACACACAGGCCTGACATTGGGTTATTAAATTGTCATGGCTAATTTATTAGCAAATATTACACTACTGGACACAGGGCAACATTTGCATCCCATTGGAGTTTCTAGACACCCAATGACGGTCATTTCAATATTCCCTTTTAGCTCCACCAACACAAATATCTGTGTCTTTAGCTGCTAAATGCTACAGTACAATTGTACCAATAACTTGGATTAATTGTTATTTTTATATTGTTATGTTTATTTTTTATGTTGGACAGGTAGCAGACACTCAGCTTGTTTGAGCTTGTTTGCTGGAAACAACTGCCAGTGGTTTTCCATTGCAAGCTTAATAAAAACCAAAGACCAGAAAACCCAAACAATAAACTGCAATGCTATTTTAGTCATTTGATTTAATCATAAAAACATCACTTAATGCAGGTTTATTGTGACTGGTTAAGTTAAACCTCAATGGGTAGATGCAGTATTGATAGTCACCAGTGTTAGTCTAATATTGTCCTCTACTTTTCTTACCTCTTAGGTTTTTCCACGGGGCTTCAGTCTTATTTAAACTTATTTGAAGCAGTGGTTCTTTGACGGTTAACTATAATATGCATCATTGCCTCTAAGAAATATTTGTATAACTAAAACAATCTCCTCTCCCTATGTCCATTGTGAAATTCTAGACCAGTCATCTGTCGTAGCAAACTGTCCTCTTCACTCATCCTTTAAAGCCCTCACATTCAGAATATGACAACAAACAAACTTATTTGTTGTCATTGTGTGTGTGTTTGTGTTTTGAGTTTTTTTTTGTAGCACACAGCTTTTTCACTGGAAGTCTGTTTGTGTTTGTCTGTGGTTTTTGCAGACATGGAGAAGACATGATAGTGACTCCATTTGCACAGGTTAGTAGCAATGTGTATTGCTGGTTTTGTAAGACCAGGAATTTCTAAAATGTACTGGCCATTTTCATTTAATTCGTCCAGTAAAAAATTACGAATCCCTATTTGTGGCTATTTGCCAGCATTGATTTGGTGACTGGTGGAAACTGTGTACAGCTGGGGTCAAAAGTTTGGTTTAGCATTAGGGACAGTTTTACAGTAGAAACACACCATCACAATACATACATATTAAATGGATTTAAAAAGTTGTTTAAACTCTTCTTGTCAGTGAAGCTTCAGTGGAGTCCTGACCGGGAAAGCATCTCATTGTAGAAGCTCTGCTGCTGCAATATGCAGTGCCAAGATTTGCCTACATCTGAAATTGTATTCATTTGATCGATAGTTAGATTAGTCCAGCCATTAATCTAGGACATAATCAGACATAAAGACATCTCTCAAAACCATGCAAATAAAAATTCTGTAATAAAAACATTATTTCAGCACCAGGTGCTGACCATCAACCCAGTCTCACGGCAGTTCGTGAAATGGTCACGTAATTTAATCTATTGATTTGTGTACACGGACACGTTTACAGTGGGGCAAAAAAGTATTTAGTCAGCCACCAATTGTGCAAGTTCTCCCACTTCAAAACATGAGAGAGGCCTGCAATTTTCATCATAGGTACACTTCAACTATGAGAGACAAAATGAGAAAAAGAAATCCAGAAAATCACATTGTAGGATTTTTTATGAATTTATTTGCAAATTATGGTGGAAAATAAGTATTTGGTCACCTACAAACAAGCAAGATTTCTGGCTCTCACAGACCTGTAACTTCTTCTTTAAGAGGCTCCTCTGTCCTCCACTCGTTACCTGTATTAATGGCACCTGTTTGAACTTGTTATCAGTATAAAAGACACCTGTCCACAACCTCAAACAGTCACACTCCAAACTCCACTATGGCCAAGACCAAAGAGCTATCAAAGGACACCAGAAACAAAATTGTAGACCTGCACCAGGCTGGGAAGACTGAATCTGCAATAGGTAAGTAGCTTGGTGTGAAAAAATCAACTGTGGGAGAAATTATAAGAAAATGGAAGACATACAAGACCACTAATAATCTCCCTCGATACGGTGGCTCTACGCAAGATCTCACCCCGTGGGGTCAAAATGATCACAAGAACGGTGAGCAAAAATCCCAGAACCACATGGGGGGACCTAGTGAATGACCTGCAGAGAGCTGGGACCAAAGTAACAAAGGCTACCATTAGTAACACACTACGCCGCCAGGGACTCAAATCCTGCAGTGCCAGACGTGTCTCCCTGCTCAAGCCAGTACATGTCCAGGCCCGTCTGGAGTTTGCTAGAGAGCATTTGGATGATCCAGAAGAGGATTGGGAGAATGTCATATGGTCAGATGAAACCAAAATAGAACTTTTTGGTAAAAACTCAACTCGTCGTGTTTGGAGGGGAAAGAATGCTTCCAAAGAACACCATACCTACTGTGAAGCATGGGGGTAGAAACATCATGCTTTGGGGCTGTTTTTCTGCAAAGGGACCAAGACGACTGATCCGTGTAAAGGAAAGAATGAATGGGGCCATGTATCGTGAGATTTTGAGTGAAAACCTCCTTCCATCAGCAAGGGCATTGAAGATGAAACATGGCTGGGTCTTTCAGCATGACAATGATCCCAAATACACCGCCCGGGCAATGAAGGAGTGGCTTCGTAAGAAGCATTTCAAGGTCCTGGAGTGGCCTAGCCAGTCTCCAGATCTCAACCCCATAGAAAATCTTTGGAGGGAGTTGAAAGTCCGTGTTGCCCAGCGACAGCCCCAAAACATCACTGCTCTTGAGGAGATCTGCATGGAGGAATGGGCCAAAATACCAGCAACAGTGTGTGAAAACCTTGTGAAGACTTACAGAAAACATTTGACCTCTGTCATTGCCAACAAAGGATATATAACAAAGTATTGAGATGAACTTTTGTTATTGACCAAATACTTATTTTCCACCATAATTTGCAAATAAATTCATTAAAAATCCTACAATGTGATTTTCTGGATTTTTTCTTCTCATTTTGTCTCTCATAGTTGAAGTGTACCTATGATGAAAATTACAGGCCTCTCTCATCTTTTTAATTGGGAGAACTTGCACAATTGGTGGCTGACTAAATACTTTTTTGCCCCACTGTATCTCAGGTTTTTTTTCGTGATATCAGCACGTTATTTAAACTAATGTATTTCAATGGGAAGCGTCTTTCGTGAGCACAGCACGATTTGACAACAACGGGACGGTTGGGTTTAGGAAAACAATAACGGGACACGTGGACAACAACGGGATGGTTGGGTTTAGTAAAAGAAGAATGGGACGGTTGGATTTAGGAACTGTGACACACGGGACACGAACCCCGGTCTCCTGGGTGCAAGTCCTGTGTTGTTTGAACCATCCACCACCCCAACCAAACTTCCTACGCGGATTTTCGGGCTATCATACTACTCGCTACTAAAGAATCGTGCTGTGCTCATGAAAGATGCTTTCCATTGAAATACATTAGTTTAAAAAACGTGCTGAAAAAACGAGATAGACGTGTCCGTGTACACGAATCAATAGATTAAATTACGTGACCATTTCACAAACTTCCGTGAGACTGGGCTGCAGTGTGCATATGCCGCAAAACACATATATGATATTGATTATTACACTGTAATATAAGGTCATTTTCACTAGTATATGGACTTTGTTTATATTGTAATATCCTAGGTACATAAACTCCTGTAGGCCCTGCTCTGACATATTGAGTAGGCCACCATGGATGTCTTTTAAGGCGCTGTTTATATCCACTGAAGATTTATGAAAAATGCAATCACAAAGTTTTAATGTTGCTAATAAATCATGTACTGTTACCTACTGTTCCGTATTGTACTGTATTTGGTCTGTAGCGGTGGGATTATGTGTATTGGATTTAGCATTGAGCACTACTGAGTACACACATTCTAATGCACGGTGTTTCCATCCAAACCAATACTGTCTAACTGTAGGTGTGGGTCTGTCCAAACAATCATCATGGCTCCTCATTGGTCCTTACTCAATGGTTTGCGATATAACAGATTTTCACAGAAAACACCCACACACACTTTTTGTACTTAACAACAATGTTGGCCCATTAACACAATCTGTGTTCATGTTATATTTCCAAACTAATATCTAAAATGTACTTTTGGCCCACCTGCAGTTGGAAATTTAACTAATTTACCTGACGAATTTCTTACCAGCCATATTATCAAAGATACTGTACAAACTGATGTTACTTCATTCAGTGACATATTACAGGAAACATGTCTGAAGTAACACATTTAGATATCATTACCTCAAAAAGTACAGAACAGCTTTGACCCACACTGATTTATCTGCAAAATACACATTGTAGGTGCATTTGTGTGTTGAATCAAGCGAGGACATCCAAAACCAGAACAAGATCACACACAAGCTTATCCCAAGCTTAAGGTGTTTATCACATACTACTGTATGTACTGAGTTTCTACTCCCTTAAGGGGGACATGTCTCCGGTGTCTCCATCCTGACCCATTCATACACCTCCAATACTCATTCCTCTCTTTTTTACCTTCTTAGGTTCTTGCCAGTCTACGAACAGTGAGAAGTAACTTTGCTGTTCTGACACATCTGCAAGATCGTGTAACAAACAAGTAAGAACAAGAAAAACAGACTGAATGACTAACTGCTTGTTTTCTTCTTGTTCTACTAACACTTAAACTGTTCCTTGTTCTAGGCGGCCGACATGCAGCAACCAGCCACCAATGTGTAAGCCATGTCTTACAGGTCAGTGTTAATATCCCTCTGTGGTTGGACACTGAGATTTATCACATAAAAACTGTGCATACTTTCATGTTTGTGTCTTTTTATGAAAATACTGTACTATAATACTTCACATTAAAAGAGTGTGATCTTTTAATGGGTCTATACTGTTGATTTAAATGCATGAAAATTCAAACATGGTGTTACACACATAGCATTCTGTGCAACACGACAAGCTAACCAACATTTCTCAGTTGTATTTCCACAAGGGCAGCACACTTCTGGATGTGGATATTTTCATAGCAGTCCCACAATTGACCTGTAACATGTGTATGTGTCACCTCTGACCTTTCAGAGGAGCCCTACCAGAAGCTGGCGGTGGAGACACTGGAAGAGCTGGACTGGTGTCTGGACCAACTGGAGACGCTGCAGACGAGACATTCAGTCGGCGAGATGGCATCTAATAAGGTGAGAGGACTTTTTTTTTTATTATTATTATTTTTTGGGCTTTTCCACCTTTAATTTTGACAGGACAGCTAGGTGAGAGAGGGGGAAGACAGGTCGTCAGTGGGTCAGTTGTCTCAAAACATTTCATTACAGATCTTAAGATGTATGTAAGCAATGCTTTTTTTTAATCAAAAATGTTTATCACAATTAGGTGGTTGAAACATGATCCTCTGTCATACAACATTAAACTTTATCTAACTTTATCAAATGGAGCAAATCACATGTGCACTAAGGCTCCAAAAGGCCAAATTCTTGAATGAATGATGTTATGTGATATATGTTCAGTAGAGTTCAGTAAATAAAAACTACAGCTGTAGACTAGTAGACAAGTTTTATTTTTATAACAGCAGAGGTCAGAATCAGTGTGTTACATGTTTTGGGAGTAATTTATACTAGAAATATATATTTATTTTCTCTTATCTTTTACATGAGCTGAGCTTCGAAATGTTTGCTTTTGTTACGACAACAATGACTTATTTTAATTTAAGCTTTTAAATATGAATCACAAGCAGGTCACATGCTGCAGGATCAGTGTTGCTCCTGTCCAGGAGCAATCTAAGTTACATATGAGGTGACGTGCAGCTGCAGTGTGAACATTAAAACACTCAGGTTCATAAATGGCGTCTCCCTCCATTGACAGAGTTAATCAGCATCTCCTTACTTCCCTCCCTCATGCTTCTCTCCACCGTCTGGCTGCTAAACTCAGTCGTCCTCCATCTCCCAGTCAGCCAATCAGATCTCCATCCTTCACCCAGCAGCATGCTGGGCGGGGGAGGGGGGTTCCTCACAGCCTCTCGCTCTCCCTCTTTATGTTTTTCATTGACAGTGTGTGTGACAGTAGTCGGATGAACGACTGCAGTCCACACCCTTTCTTCCCCGATGGTAGTCCACATCCCCAAGCTCCCTTGCCTAACCCCTCCCCACCCTTTCCCCCGACCCCCCCTCTCCTACAGGACAGCACATGGGACTGTGGGAACTTTTATTTCCAAATGGACTTCTTTTCATGTTCAAACTGTCCCTGCTGAGCGTGGAGCAGAACTGAGTGAGCAGCCCGTCACAAAGAAATAAAATCTGTCTGCTTGTCGTTTTGGATTTTAAGCAACCTCTTACATCAACATGCGTGGGTTGACATGCCTGCGTCGGCTCTCTGTGTTTGTCTGTGCTGGAGACTCAGACAGGTGAGCGACGGGGAGCGCTGCCGGCTTGCCTTGTTTACATTGGGATCTTGTTTACATTGGGATCTTGTTTACAATGGGATCTATTAATCGGCAGTGCAGGCTTTGCACAGGGGCTGAATGCTGAGTGAGCGTGTGTGCCGGCTCTGACTCAGGACTGGATTTACAAACGGGCTGAATGTTGAGATTGTGTGTGTGTGTATGCATGTATGTGTGCGTGTATGAGAAACAAAAACAGAGGAAAAAATGCGAAATAAATTATGTTAGAGGGGGTAGCTGTCATAATTTTGTAATGTAACATATTTAAGAGCTGTGGCTTGGTTTACAGCAGCAGGAATATGTTGCATACTATTTGTAAACACAGGTGTGTGACTGTGCGTGTATGTGAGAAATAGAGTGCAGAAAGCCTGAGGAAAAACATGATAGAGGGAGCAGTTGTGTTCAGAATCTACAAGAGACAGACATATTTTGGTCAAAGCTACAGGATTATGTTTCATGTCAGTATGTATGTTTTTGTTTGTGCCTATATGTGTGTCACTGCAGCATCACTCTCTCACCCAGATTCCTCCCTCCTCCCTCAGCCACAACGTGCTAAAGCTGTTACATAATCAGTGTGGAAGCTACCGCTGCGATAAAACTCAGGGGGAACATTGAACACTTTTGTTTTAAAAAACTTTCACTAATCTTTTACAACCACAGTGCAGATTTCTCCTGCATGTCTGCAAACAGACAACATAGTTAGAGATATTACAGCTTGTTTTGTGTTATTAAAAAAAAACACACAGACAATAATGCATTAAAAAGCAGGTAAACGTGCATTGCAGGCTTTATAGAGATATAAATAAATGTGCTAAAATGACACCAGTTCTGTGAGTATCAGTCTTCGCATGCTGCAATGCCGGAGTCCCGCTACAGTACATGTTGTGGTTTCACTTTCAAACCACATCAAAGATGATAGAGAATCTTTTTTTTTTATAAAGTTGTGTCAACTTGTTAATGTCAACCAACAGAGTAACATGAATATACCTTAAATACGTTTAGTTAAGGTGCAGGTGCAGCCTGACAATGTTTTTATAAAGAGTCTTTTGAACAATGTACAGCAAAACACATTTTACCATGGTTCAAACCCATGTCCGGACCTCCATCCATTTCATTGTGAATACATATTGTGATTTGTTTTTAAACTGATATTGCATCTAACCATGCACCTTTTTTTCATATAGTACGAATTGATGTATATCACTTTTTAAAAGTGCTTTTCTTTTTAATGAAAAAGTCAAAACACAAGTAATCAAAGCAACACAGGAAATATTCAGTAAAAGCAAAGTAATGACAAAATATGAATCATAACATGCAATGTACATAGTGTATACATTGCCTGTAGAACTGAGTTTTAATAGCTGATTTGTGAAATCCCTTGCAATATAATTACCCTCTTCAAAGAGAGGAAGGGGGCAGGAACAACACAGGGTACTTGGGAAATGTGGTCTTAGTTTGTTGAAACACAATACCTCAGCATGGTCTCATGTGTTTAGGTATATAAAGGTATCACAACTAAGTTTACCGCTATATTGATGTATAAACACACTACACATACACCTTGTCTGTGTACATATTTTTACATGTTTGTCTGCAGTCTTACTTGAACTAACCAAATTTTTTGTTGTTGGTTTTGTTTTGTCTACGCAGTTTAAGAGGATGCTAAACCGTGAGCTGACACAGCTATCAGGGACAAGCCGCTCAGGGAATCAGGTGTCAGAGTTCATCTCCAACACTTTCCTAGGTGAGTTTTAATGCCAGACATAAATGAATGAAAGGACACTTACTTTGTGGAAGGGAAGTTGTATGTTTCTCTTTATGGAAACATATACTCAGTTGCTAGTTTATCCAGTTAACTAAAACTGATGAAGGCTAATACAAAGAATTCTACATTCAGACAAGTTATAATTTTTAGAGAGATGTTGATTCAGCTGCTCATTTTGGAGGTTGTAGTTTGTGGTGCTCTCGAATTGGATTGGCTTTTATTTAGAGGTGTTTCTAATATTTAGTCAACTCCCATTGATATAAATGGAGTGCACAACATAATATCCTAAAATATAATAAATTACATGTGGTACTATCCCAAACATTTCTGTGTCTGTGGTGCTGTCCAGCCCTACTAACAAGAAGAAAAGAATTAGCATAATTGCATCACCTGCTCTATTGACTGTTCTGCTGTCAGTGGTATTTTATGAGCATTACACCAAACAGCTTTTTAACATTTGTAAATGTTAGCATGGCGTGGTGTACAGTATATGAGGTGGGGGAAGTACGAGGACTAATTTACTTGTTATTTATTTGAGCAAAGAAAAAGCAGTATTTCAAAAAAGGGCAGGAAAGAGTCGAGCAGAAAAGGAAAAAAGGGTTTTCAAAAGTAAACCAAGGAGAGAAGGATTTTTCAAGTGAAGACAAAATGAGGAGAGAAGGGTTTAAAAAGGGATCAGATGAAAGAGGAAATTGAAAGGAAGTAAAGAAAAAAGAGAAGTGAGTAAAAGATATAAAATAAAAGTTTGTTTTATTTAAAGGGAGAGGAAGAGGTTGTTTTGAAGGAAAGGAAGGGAAGCCAGAGGATTTATAAAGAAACAGGGAGAGGAGAATTTCAGGATTTTGAAGGCAAGGAAAGAGGAGGGAGGAATTGTTAATGTGAGGAAGATTTTTTTTTTAATGAAAATATGAAGAGAACATGTTTCTAAAGGAGAGGAAGAAGGAGAGGACTGATTCTTATTAGGGAGGGATGGAGAAGGTAAGGATTTTTCCTTCCCTAAAAGAGAAGGAGGCGCGGCGACAGACAGCATTCCCGGACACATTGTGTGGTGTTGTCGTAGCAACAGGGTGCAATATTATTAGACGGCGTGTTGCATCAATAGGAGGCTCAGTCTTCAACAGCCCTGCCGGCAGGATGGAGGTCCAGCCGAACAAAGATGGAACTGTCAGTTTGTTGCCATTTTGACATGAGTGCCCCGGCGTCAAGCCCGGCTGCGTTTGGAAATGAACACCATGGTTTTGGGTGTGAGGAAGAGGAGGCACTGTGAGAGAGGTGAGAGAGGCCAGACAGTGCCTCGTGTGTTGCTGCCACTCAGGTCGCTCTGCATCCTTATGGTGGAGTGTGCTTGTATCTGGGTTCAGATCTGGATATTGTTCAAGCAATCATTCCTGCCGCGCTAAAAAAAACGTGGATGTGAAATACTAAGGATCATTAGTTCCTTGGTTTGTACAAATGCGGATGAGATCACTTTCAACACTATCGTGTCTGCTGGGACAGCACCTTTGTGTCAACAAGTCATATGGAGATTGTGTTGATACTGGAACCTTGCTTTGATGTTTTCCGTGTTTTTTGCTTAAAGGATTACGAGCTCCGCTTTGGGTGAGAAAATAAATCTCCAAGCTGTAGACGTGATTAAGCCTTTTCAAACCCACTATTGTCACAGGTGTAAATCTGATCTAACAGTAGGAGGGGGACAATAAACATAATATTTCTGAAGAGCAATTTTTGAAGGGGACACAAATAATACAACCACAATTATACTCGTAGAGGACATGTGTACACAGATGAAAGCCTTAATACTATCATTAGTGTAGCATGGAGACTGTACCATTATCCTTTTTTTCAGCGTTTCTCTTGATTCAATGAAAAAGCTGACTAAATTGACCAAAATATTCTTCTTTAAAACTTAAAACTTCTTTATTTTAAGTTGTTTACAATCGAGCCATAAAAATAACTTAAAACATAATGACTTATTTTGAAAAAGTGTCCCCATATAAAATAAATACAATACTTTTGTACAGTTGTTAAATTAGCTGATCATGTTACTTAGTGAGCCACTGATAAAGCTCATCTGCTAACCCTGACAGCCACATGAGCCACACTGTCTGCAGCAAACCCACTGATCAGCCACTTAACATCATATTGAACAAAACACAACTGTAGATCTTCAATATACAGCCTATGATAATAACCCTAATATCAGTTCACACACATAACGTTAGGCTTATCGCCGTGGTAACGTTGGTTGTAGTGGGTGCATTTCTATCCAACAAGCTATTAAACAAGCTAAGTAACGTTACATAATATTACTAACATAGCAAACCTTTTGTCATGACTAATTCATTAACTACTCAGCATCATTTCCATTTGAGAAAAGAACAACATCATCCGATGTTTAATGTGAATAAAATAGCCTTGAACTGCCTACTTACTAGCTACATTCCTGTCACTACAGTCACTATGTGACTGTGAGTGGAGTGCAGATCCGATTCCTAACATACAGCAGGCAGTGGACCAAACCACTGTGAGGCAACGGAGGGGGAACTCAAAATGTTCATAAACTTAAAAAGCATTTTTTGGGGTTTGTATTGTTTTACTACTTCCACAGATATTTTAAGTATACATTTTTATGTTATTTACAATACACAGCATGGTTTTCTAGGGGGGGACAACCCTTAGATGGGGGGGGTCCTGACCCCCCCCGACCCCCCTGGGATTTACGCCCTTGACTATTGTCTATTTCTTCATTAGTTCATTAAAACGGATTCTGACTGTTAAGCTGAAAAGAAGCACAAATGCATACTTACCCAAATTAGACACATTGTTGCGTTGATATGGTGAAAATAACTCATTTATCTACAGGTGAAGATCAGTATGTGACACCATTTTCAGTTGTGAACAGATCTTTTAGCCTGACCGTCTTACCTCAGCTGAAATGACGTACAAATAGATTCATATCAGCTGTCATCAGTTGGTTTCTAATTCCTCATTGATAGCTTGTGATTTTATTCATACTGGCCTCCTTAATGTGTGCATTCTAGAAGAAGGGTTTCATGTTATAACACACTACATGTGATACAGTACAGTAATGCACGCGTGTGGACACGTGTTTACGAGCTGTATGTCTAACTACATGAACATTGCTAGTACTTGGCGTTTTAGTTGTACCATGTTAGTAGCAGTTATAGTGACAGCAGTGGTAACAGTTGAGGTACAGTCATAGTTCAGTAGTGGTAGTAGTAGTAATCAATGTAACACCAATTACACCTGTTGGCAGGTGCAGTATTAGTAGTAGAATTTGTATCAGCTTGTGCAGTTGATAGTAGCAGGATTGTAGCAGTAGTAGAGGTAGCAGCCATAGTTGGTGGAAACACACAGTAACTATACTGTAATTGTATTAGATATTATAGACATAAAAAAATAACAGACGTAGCAGACATCGTGCACTTTACTACTGCTGATTGTGCATTCCCAACAAAACCCCATTGATGCAAAGACGCCCACTCATGGGTCAAGAAAGACAGGTCCCCTTCAAAAACAGTTATAGTCAGACAGGAGGCAAAGGAATTAAAGTCTTCACTGACAAGAAGCTCACCCTTTAAAATCTTTGTCCACCAAAGGTGGTGAGGTGAGGCATTGTTTCAGTCAAATGAGAGGAGAGGAAAAGAGGACACATTGAATGTGTAACTAATAAAACTATTGTATGATTTATGTTACAGTATGGCATATAACTCAAGGAATCATTGATCGTTAACAGCCTAGCAGCGTGTAAGCAGAGTCAGGTCATATTTCCTCAACATTTGTGCATGAAAACTATCACATCTCCGACACAAAGCTACATTTTGTTTAATTTAATAGATGGTCATGTATTTTAAAAACATCAACAGCTCTATAAGAACTCTAAATTTGTCTCAGCGTAATAGTGTGGATACCAACTTGAATGTGACGCTATCCCACTGACATCGTGACAGTATAGGAAAAGTGGACCAATTGGTTCTGAATATTTAAAATTACTTGAAGACAGACATATACAGTATATACAACAGTATGCATCTATGTCTGTTTGTACTTGTTGCAGAGAAACAGCATGATGTGGAGATCCTGTCTCCACCTTCTAAGGAGGAGAAGAAGAAGAGGCCGATGTCACAGATCAGTGGTGTGAAAAAGGTGACACAGACCCCCAGCTTAGCACCCACCTGCATCCCCCGCTTTGGAGTGAGCACACCACACGAGAGCCTGCTGGCCCAGGTGGGTACACACACACACACACACACACACACACACACACACAGTGTCTTATAGGTGTTCTGTTTTACTTCTCTAGGAAGTCGAGGAGATTAATCGTTGGGGTCTGGATGTATTCAAGATAGCACAATTTTCCGGAAACCGCCCTTTGACAGTGATCATGTACTCCATCTTCCAGGTAGGAGGAGCCCTCAGCGCAGAGTCTGCTTTAAAAAATATGAGAATTTGATACATTATCAAAGTTTAGAAGTTCTAAATGTATATATATATATATACACGGTTATATAGGTATAAATGTTGTGAAGAAGTTGCTGTCGCTGTGTATTTTACGCTGTTAGCCACCAAGTTAGTTTACAAAAGAATCTGCTGGTTGCAGGCAAATTTAAGGCAACTTCCCCATCATTTGAATCAAACCAACAGAAGAGAAACTGTTATTTGTGGTTGATGTTACTCTTTTCTCTTCCTCTGCACCCTTCCAGGAGCGAGACCTTCTGAAAACCTTTAAGATCCCAAATGACACCTTTATCACCTTAATGATGACCCTGGAGGACCACTACCATGCAGATGTAGCTTATCACAACAACATTCATGCAGCTGATGTGGTGCAGTCCACCCACGTCCTCCTGTCCACCCCTGCTTTAGAGGTGAGCTGAGGAAGCTGTTGCTGTTGTTGTAGTCTAGCATTGCCAGACCTTCTGCCACAGCGCTGCAGAGGAGGGCCTAGCTACACAGCATTCCAGGATGAGAAGAAAACATGCTCTGGTTTTTGGCATTTCTTTAAACAAATTATAAATGTCTTGGGCAGCGCTAAGCGCTGCACGGAGCAACGGCGCCTTCTGCAAAATAGCCTCGGGAAGAAACTTGTTTTGGTTGTTTAGTCGTGCAACAGAAAACTCAGATTGGACAGATAGTCTAGCTGGCTGTCTGGATTTACCCTGCAGAGATCTGAGGAGCAGTCAACCATACTCTATAAATCAACCGGAGTTTAAAACGGCAACACAAGGAAAGTGGAAGGTAACGGACATCCTGCCGACATGAGGGACATCGGGCAGAATTTCCGGCGGCACCTGACCAATCCGGAATTGAAACGTCATTGATATAGACTATTGTTGTTGCTGTTGTTGTTGTAGTTTATGGTTAAGTCATAATTACAATATAATATCAGTGTATCGTTTTGAATGAATGTGTTTTCTGTTCTTTGTTTATCCCAGGCGGTGTTCACAGACCTGGAGATCATGGCTGTTCTGTTTGCTAGTGCCATCCATGATGTCGACCACCCAGGAGTCACCAACCAGTTCCTGATAAACACCAGTAGGTTCCTCTCTGTCTCTGCACACAACCACCACAACATGCTTCAGAACAAAAAATCAACATTTTATTCACCTGAGAAAAAAATACATACAAAAGGTTTTCAAAAGGTACACAGAGAAAGAAGGGTTTTGACGAGGTGTTCTCACAGATTCTTTTTTTATTTACATTATTTATTTTCTGTGGTGAATATATACATATCTAAATATGTATGTTTTCTTTTTTGTGGTGTGTAATATATTAACTCTTTTTACTTAAGCTGCACTTAAACTGGGTCTGGGTCATTTGACAGTATGGCAGAGGATCTCATTTAGACAGTGCTACTATAAGCCCTGATTCAAATGAGCTAGAATTATGTTCTAGGTGTCCTGTTGTACAGTTTTAACAATTTCAAACCACATGTCTGCAGGTTCAGAGCTGGCACTGATGTACAACGATGCCTCGGTGCTGGAGAATCACCACCTCGCTGTGGGCTTCAAACTGCTGCAAGAAGACAACTGTGATATCTTCCAAAACCTCAGCAAGAAACAGAAAGACTCCCTCCGAAAGATGGTGATCGACATGGTGAGACTGCTGCACTTTGTACATGACATATTGATGTCTTTTTTTCTGGTCACAGGCTACTTTGAAAAGGCTGCAGGCAAAATATCATCATGTAGTTTATGTATGAGAAAACAGACAGTTACAGTTGATGGTCAGTTAGAGCTTCCATAAGTCCCATAAATATTTTATTTTGTTCGTGTTGCTTTTGAAGCTTATGTGTAGTGTGTTTTAAATGTATTAATTAACAAGAAAAATACTGAATAACCTCAGACCACTAAAAGACCCAAGAACCCAAATGTTTAAAATTTAAATGAAAACCTGAGGACAGTGATTCTGTGCCAAACTGGGCCAAACCAGACTTAGGACCCAGATACCCACAGGTATAACTCAGGACTGCAGCAGTGAAGCTGAGAGAACAGGGTGTCTTTGTTTATTTCAGAACCAGATTTAGTAACTCTTTGCAATGGTGGATACATTTACAGAAGTGCAAGGACTAATAAACACAAACTGTCACTCATTCACACAATTTCACACAAAGAGACTCTGCAAGACAAACCGTTTATCATTTCATATACACATTTTGTGCGTCATTTACAACACTCCAATAACCGTTAAAAGCCAACAGATCCAGTTGTTTTTAGAAATATAGGAAACAAAGACGCCACATCACACAGACGGGAAGCACGAACATGCGTCATTTGTTGGACGATGTGTTTATTTCTTCATTAGGTGCTTGCAACTGATATGTCCAAACACATGAACTTCTTGGCGGACATGAAGACAATGGTGGAGACCAAGAAGGTGACCAGTCTGGGAGTCCTGCTGCTCGACAACTACTCTGACCGCATCCAGGTGAGAACGCCCCCTGCTGACACTAAATATATAAATATGTGTAAATATAGATATATAAGAACATGATGCTTTGGAAAAACCATACTGACAAAAAAGAAAAATATAGCTATTTGACTGTACAGTCATTTTAAATGTGTACCACCTGCTAACTAGTATGCAATCATAATACAGTTAGATATTTCACATAAAATCCATTATAAACATTATGATGAACAGCAGAGACTTTATTTCTTTGTTCACTTTTCAGTCTCAATGAAAAGAAATTTTATGTTATGCAGCATCAGTGTTTGAGTCATGGATTATTAATCTGTCGCCAGAAACTTTAAATTATTTTTTAAGAGTGAGCAGTAAATAATAAGCAGTATAGATCTCAGACTTTGGCAGCAGCATGTTTTCCGAAGTAACTTGTTTGTATGTTCAACCGGGGAGTTAGTGTGTGAAAGTGCTGCTGCCTGCTGGACATATAGTGGTCATTGCACACTGTGGATTGTTGTGGTATTGTTAGAGTCAGGACAGGGTTTTAAAAAAAATCTATATATAAAATAAAAGGAATGCTAGTTACATTTTGCGTCACTGCTGCTATTTCTGAGTATTTGTTGGTGAGGTTTTGAAAACAGGACACATCACCAGCAAAGTCTGACCTGTCTCGTCCAGGTTCTGCAGAACATGGTACACTGTGCCGACCTGAGCAACCCAACCAAACCGCTGGAGATTTACCGCCAGTGGACAGACCGCATCATGGTGGAGTTCTTCACCCAGGGAGACCGAGAGCGGGATAAAGGCATGGAGATCAGTCCCATGTGTGACAAACACAACGCCTCTATAGAGAAGAGCCAGGTAACGCCCTCTGACACAAGGGATGTAGGGAAATAGTGGAAATGTTATAAACTTCTAAGGTTATTTTTCAACCTTCACGATAACATCAGAGCAGCATGTGAGATCATTATTTTGTAATAGATACAAACAACAAATGTTCCACATATTTGAATAAAATTACTTTTATCAAGTCAAGACAGCAAACACACATAAATGAATATTTCTAAATCAGATGGCTTTCATAGGGACCTTCAAAATCTAATTGCAAACACAAATGTGGTTCCAGAAATTCAACATCTTTTCAAAACTATACTTTGCATCACATCCTGGGTATTTTCTTTGTATAACCTGCAGCCTGTTGTTTCCATTTCATGGAGGCGACATATGCATACCTACTCCATTAGCAATATCTGCAGTTAACCTGTAACCTGTCACTACAGACATTGTGGTATAGAAGTCACACACTTGAGGTCAACTAGATTCAAGTAATAAAATGATATCCAGATATTTCCATTCATATTCATCCAAAATTTCAGCATCAGCATCTTTGCAGCCTTCGTCTTCACTAAACAAGCTTCATATTTTGTTTTTACATATTTTACTCCTTTCATATTGGTTCAGTTTGTTATTGTTATTATCAATATTATTTCTATGACTAGGTGGGCTTTATCGACTACGTTGTCCACCCTCTGTGGGAGACATGGGCGGACTTGGTGCATCCTGACGCCCAGGACATCCTGGACACGCTGGAGGACAACAGGGAGTGGTACCAGAGCATGATCCCCCGCAGCCCATCGCCGCCCAGCCCGGAGGAGCACCATGTGGAGGTGATACCAGGGGGAGGAGCTGTGGGAGCAGGAGCGGCTGTGCCTTCAGGAGGAGGAGGAGGAGGAGGAGGAGGAGGAGGAGGAGGAGGGGACAAGTTCCAGTTTGAACTCACTCTGGAGGAGGAAGAGGAGGATGAGGACGAGGGGGAGTCTGACCTGGAGATCCCCCTAGAGGAGGAGTCCCAGTTGGGTGGGAAGCGGCACCAAGACTCCTCCTCCCCCTCTTTGTCCCCAGACCCCC
Source organism: Sander vitreus (assembly GCF_031162955.1). Classification (NCBI taxonomy): domain Eukaryota; kingdom Metazoa; phylum Chordata; class Actinopteri; order Perciformes; family Percidae; genus Sander; species Sander vitreus. The sequence goes on from NC_135863.1 coordinate 10,571,851, forward strand.
GTAGCAGCAGCAGCAGCAGGTACCGCCCCCCCTCGCCTCACCCGTCTCGGACCCTGAATCTGGCTGCCATGTCGGTGCGGAGCCCCCACAGGACGCTGGCCTCCCCGGGGCGGGAGGGCGGCGACAGAGAACTCAGCAAGGAGAGCGACGGGGTGCCGTGCCTACGTATGGGCACGTAACAACCAGCACAACCTGCCCTGCCTGAGAGACACGAGTGCTGGATGTAGAGAGACGGAGGCAGGGCAGGCCTTTACCAATAAAGTCTGTAAAATCACTACAGTCCCTTTACACTGGAGACACCCACACGGGAGAACTGTTTTATCTTATATTTTTACCAAAAGAATAGTTTCAGCCCCTCTTCGGGGGCCTGATTGGCCTTTGTGTCCCGTCCTGCTTTGTTGTAGCTTCAGTTCAGAGTCCCAGACAAAGACTGCTGCATTTACCTGGGAAGAAGAGTGGAGCCAAGGCGTGATACTGGAACAAGAACAAAAGGTAAAGGAAATGTCTTCCTCCAATAACTGTGTGTGACATTCAGACATGAGAATGAGAACCCCGGTGGTCTGACAGGGTCTTGGAAATTATTTTGCACCATAGTTTTAATTTAGGATATGAAATGACTGAGTCCGGTTGGAATAAGTATTAGTATGATTTCTTTGTTTGAGAATTATGTGAGAGATGAATAATTTTACCAAATACAGAATGTAGATGAGAGAAAATCGATGGACCTAAACCTCAGGGTATGAAGAGACACATAAATGTAATGTAGCACGGATGTAGTGGGTTCCCCTGACCTGACCCTCGACCCCAAACTCTCTTTCCTGTTTGATTTACCTCCAAACCAGAGACATCTGAGACTTTAACCTGTGTGTCTCTACATTTAATTAAAACCCTTTAATATAAAATTTGGCAACTGAAGCAATCAAATAATATATATGTAAACCAGCTTGTAGCACCACAAAGATTAAACACTGAAGAAGACTGTACCCCAGTCTCACCTGTTTAAAATACAAAAGACACCACCTGTATAATTAGTTTGGGCTTTATTTTTTTACCTGAGATTATTTTAAATGGGGTCATTGTTTTAGGGTTTTGGACAGTTCTTTGTTGTACATTTGCTTGTCTTGTCTCTGTTTTTGTGCTTGAAAAGCATTTTTTATCAGGGTGCCTCCAGTCCGCAGTAGCACTTTACCGTCTCTGCTCTTCAGCTCTTCTATTCAGTCACACAAAGGGCTTCGTCCACTGTAGGCCTACTGATCACACAGACAGAACAGTACGGGTTGTTTGACCCAAGGTACCAGAAAGCAGGGCAGGAAACTCACTCGTTGATTGATTCAGAATGAAAGAAAGAAAAAACTTAGTTGGCCAACAACAAAATTCACAACCTTCTGGTTAGTCAGATAATATTGGAATTATAAGACTACTGTTTTGATCTCGATTAAACTATTTTGCACTTTAGTTCCTTGAGGTTCAAGTTCAATTTATTTGAAACAGTAAAATATTTTTTAAAATAGTTTGTGGCACAAATAGGATGTGGAAAAGAGTTACGTGCAAACTATGTTCTATTTTCTATGAGGATCTTATAATTCCAAATAAGTCACCATGGTGTTGTGTCCCTGCCCTGCCGACAGGATCTGATGTAGAGATCAGAGGTTGCTGACAGAAATAAATCAGATCAACCTAAACAGATTGTGTTCCATCAGGTTATCCGTCTTATTTAATAGATAGTGCTCGACTGGGATAGCTGTGTGCCATAAGTGTTGAAAACACACAAACACCTCCCAGCCTACGATGCTATACATTTTTACACTAGAGATTTTAACCTGATGATTGTATCGAAGTCACTGACTTTATAGTGTTAGTTTTTATGAATGATACGTGTTACCAGTATTTAGAGCGGACAGTTTATTAGATTTTGTGCAGCTCATGATCAGTCTGTTCAGCCCTTTCCTATTCAGATAGCTGGGACGTAAGAATGTGTGTAGTTTCAGGAGTCCTCGTTCAGTCTAGAGCAGTGTTTGTCGCCGTCACTGAGGTAGAAAGACCAGGAAGCAAACAAGCACTACACAAATATATGATGCACTTCCTGGTTAGGCAGTCGTAGAAAACACCAGTCTACATGTGATATGGTATGGATGTGGTTGGAGCCTAGTGTTAAAGGACCATTATGCTGTTTTTGACATGCTGAGCCTCAGAGCATTGTTTGCTTCGCCGTTCTCGAAAAGCAAAAAAAAAAAACTGCTCTTTTCCAGACTTTAAAAAAAAGGAATCTCAAAGAATCAGAATACATATAGGAAACTTTACATTTATGACAGCAGCTTTATTCTATTTTTGTCCTCTTATACATAGTCTTAGTGTGTGAGCTATGAGAACAATTAAATGACAAAATAAGCTACAAACATCTCTAAGTAAAACATGTCAAGTTTTTGTTTTGCTGGTTGCACACTTTAACTTCTAGTTTCAAAATCCCAGGGTGAAAATGCCATGTAAACCTCAGCAGCAGAGCATTTGGATCAGATGTTCTGGTTCACAGACCTTCCCTCTACCGCCATCAGCAGGCTAAAGTTTATACTTAAACACAAGAAATGTCAATCTAATTGGCAGATTGACCTGAAAACCCTTATGGCCTTTTCTTTGGCATCACCTCGACAATAAACCATTATTTGTTGTTTTACATGAAACACTTTCATATTGTGTTGTATAGTAATGAAGATTGCATCATACAGTACCTGGGATTTAATCTGAAAAAGTTGCTCTGTGGTCCTGTAATCATCAAGCTTCCTCTTCCTATCCAAGCTTTGGGTCTTGGTTCTAAATGTCTCTAAATATTTAAATGTGTTTGCAGTATAAATCTCTAGTCCACTGATGTCACTGGAGCTTTTAACACAGATTGCTGGTATGCCGTTAAAGTACCTTCCTAGCGCTGGTTAAAAAGCACATCTCAAGTTAGTTAAAATGTTGAGGATGAAGGAGCTCAGACAGACAATAAGAAGCCACTGTCAATCAAAAATGAAGAAAATTATTCTTCCTCTTTTACAACCTCTGATTCTTAACATTTGTTTGAAACATGGTTTTCACAAAGTATGTTCTTGATTAAGTATCAAAGAAAGTAATGGCATTTTAATCTAAATAAAATGTGCTTCCCTCTATGTGACAGCTATAACACAGCAGCTGTCCCTTAGCTCTCCTGCAGCACAGGAAGTGAGAGTTTTGACATTTCCTGTTAGTATGGAATACTAGCCCTGGGTAGTTTGCACAAGCAGTGACGTCACCATGGCTGAACAGAAAAGCAATGTACAACAGTATTATTTTAAGCTCTCATTATATAATTCTATTTTGAAGCAAGAAAATGCATCACTTTACGAGGAAAAAAAAAAAGCCAGCAGGGCATTTTCATCACGTGGGATAACTGTGGATTTGAAACATTTAACAATTGATTTCAGTTTTCAGAGGCATTACATCAGCATGTTAAAACACAGCGGCGTGGCTCTTTACAGGAAGACATCAGTGCTTTACAGTGTTAATGTGTTGATGAGTAGGAAAGTCCCTGCGCTCTCTCCGTTATTGTGTCGCACTGATACTGCCAACATTAAATGTTCATGCTGTCTGTTTTCTCAGCCTCTGTGATGTGTAAACTTCTATAAGAAAAATATTTATTCTTCAAACATGTCTGTCAAGACAAAGTACTGTAACATTGGACATTTGATTTTATGTTCTGGAGCCTAAAAACAAGTATGCTTTAAAAGTATACATCTGCCACTCCAATGTTTTTGTCAAAGAAAATAACTATTTTTGTTTCTCATTCTAAGCCAAAAGACTGTCGGAAGTTCAGGGTGTTTTAAGTGGAAAATGCCAATAAAAACAAATATGGAAACTGATGAAACAGGCTGTTTCTTTGTTCATAGACTATAAAACACAGGTTGCTGAAATGGAAATAATGTCAATCAAGAACTACAGTATGTGGAAGAAGAGACAGATTTATTCCACTTTCAAATAAAAACCCACTGTATGATCTCCGATTCACATGTTAATATGACTGATGGTGTTTGGTACATTATGCATGTTGTGATTTGCTGTTTTCACACGTTAAGTTGTTTGTGTTTAGCAGAAGCTTCTGTTGAGTCTGACTGGAGCTCCAGTGCAGGCTGGAGGCTTCACCCCCTGAAGACACAACACAGTTACAGTCACATTACAGTACACAACATGACACTCAAAAGGTTAATAACCGACATATACATACTAAAACATTTTAGTGCTGAAACATTTAGTCAGGTTGAACAGTAATGGAGAAATATAGAGAATGTATAATCTTTTAAGTAAAAATTCTCTCTGGCTTCCTTTTAATGTTTAGCTTGTGAGAAGATTCCCCAAAGGTCTTTAAATACATCTCTACCAGCACTGATACCTCAAAATATCCCAAAGTAGAGTCACAGTAGCAACGACAAAAAAGAAAAAAAAAAAAACTAACAAGTCCCCACCTTGTAGAGTTCGCAAACCAAGCGGAAAAGGGACGACATCGTCTTCTCATTCTCTGTGTATTCCTGAAACGGTTTATACAACTTTTAGTCCTCATTACATTATTATTTTAAAAAGCTTCCTCAGCAGCTCTTGGCTACAGAAAGACATCCAGAAGTAGTGTACAGTATAATCCCAAACTACATTTCCATGATGAATCTGAGACTTGTTAGATAATTATTTGATTTCAATATCATGAAGAACGTGAGCTGCGGTTGAATAGTAAAAACAATATGGCGTCTTTTACTAACCACTTTTCCTTGACCTCGATGGAAAACGTCTTGAGGTCAAGGAAAGATGTAAAGGAGAACTAGAAAATGCATTTCCTGCAGAAAATGCATGGGAATGCTGAATAGCTCAATCTAAAACTAGATTAATAGCTTAAATCTGTAAGCAGTGGTGAAACTGCAATGTTCTGAAGATGGACTACTAAAAACGCATCTTAGATACTACGCCCTGTTTTCTTTGACATATTACTTCATTATCAAGGTTGGAATTGAAACAAAAACGTGACTAAGTGATTTGAACATTACAAATGCATTCAAATGTGTAATTTTGCCTTTTTAGCCCAGAAAAGCAAACGCGTTATATCCATCTATCATAATGAATCTAGAGTGTTTTACCCCGTTGAAGGTAACCCAGGGGACGCATGTGTGTGCGGGGTTCAGCGCTCTGGTCATGGCAGCGTTGGCGTGCATCAGCTGGTGTCCCAGACCTCCCTTCAGACAGGAGTTAACACTCGACCAGGAGACGGAAGGCGCATACAGCTGGAGACACTGAAAACACACACACACACACACTCTGTGTCTTGTGCAAATAAGGGAAACCCTTAATAGTTTTTTGTAGATACTCACAGGCTGGGCAGCGTCAAGAACATTTGTAGCCGACTCCATGCAGTAGATGATCTGAAATGCTGAGTGTCCCGTTAAATGGATGATACAGGCCTGAGGAACAGATCAATCAATCTCAAGTCGTCATTTTGTGTCATGCGTAGTATTAATTGAAATGTGACAGAGCTACAGTGCAGGTGATAAAACATTCAAACCTCAATCATGTTTCCTTTGCATTCAGGGTCTCCATGCTGACATGTGAAGGGAGAATTTGCTGATGGAATCTCCTACAAGAGAAATGTCAACTTTAAGTAGGCATGCAATTATATTCATTTACATTTATGTATTTTATCTGTGTACCTTAGCGTTACCGTACGGGACCAGAGTGACGGCCATGATGTCCTGCAGCATGGTCCAGGTAGGGAAGAGCCGCTGGGTGATGAAGACTCTGCAGTCCGGACACAAACTCTCATAGTACAGAGTGACAGATACTGGAGGAACAGTCTGGTTTGGTCTGATAGCATTCAGCTCCATACATTGCTTCTGAACCTACACGAGGAGAAAACAAACAAGACCATAACTTTTGATTCTAAGTAAGCAAAGACATATGAACCCTGTATATTTTAAATGTTCATACATTTTCTAGCTTGGTGACTATGTACCATGTTCTTCATGACAATAAAAAAAAAGGATTTAAGAAAGCGAAAAGTAAACAAAACATCTATTTAGGTTCAAATTTTGTGAATTCCTAATGTCACAAAAACAGTTTCTCCGTCCAAGATGAGATAAGGGTTAGGGTTAGATAAGAGCGGAGCAGATCCTGGTTTTTTTCCAAGGGGGGGGGAATAAATTCAACAGTTTGGTTTAAAAACAAAACATTACATAACTAAAACATCAAGACTGTCTTGATTCACTGATTACTAGCCTGACAAGCCAGACCCACATCAAGAATTACATTTGGTGTCACCAGGGTGCGTCTAGATTTCTAGGCTAACTGATTACAGCTTCTACATGCTTTTTTTTGTCTCATTAAATTTTTAATTTAACATCAGGGTGTCAAACCAGACTTTTTAAGACATCACTGTAGCCTCAGGTGTCTTGCCAATAGGCATTTTATTTATGGCATTTTATACACCGATTGTGAAGCTTAACGTTCAAAGTAAAAACAAACTGTTCGGTTTTTTTTTCTTCACTGAACTTTAAACTAATTAAGTGTTTGTGCGATTTGACCCAGGGCTGCTCTGCAGGTCACATGAAGAACCACTGGTGTTCAATTTCTGAAGCATGACTCCCATTTAAAAACAGACATTTTCATGTTTGGAACAGCGATGTTCATATTAATATTATGGTGTTGATTGTTCATATTAAATATATAAAAACACGTCATATTTAACATTTTAATCAATAGGCCTAAGTAAAAGTACATCCCACTTACAGAGATAATCCAGAAATAATATAGCCTACGCCTAGTAAAAGATAAAATCCCTCTATATTTAGCGTTTATTGCATTTATTTTGCTTTTACATTATTGTCTAATAACATAAACAGGCCATTACTGGGGCCATTGAGCGTTTGTTTTCACTATTCATGTAATTATTTAAGCATTTTGCTGTGAGTCCAAATGCTAAAGAGTGTAAATATAGATTCCAGTGTGTTTATTCTACTCACATTGCATGATATTGCTATCTCCAGGGATCGACACCACTGAGACGGCGGATAACGGCATGCCGGTTTGGGGTGGGACATCCCGGAGCTCCTCCGATCAGTACAGGCGAATAAAATCACAGCCAACAGTGCCGAGAGCTTCATGTTTGATATGAAGAGTCCGCACAGTCACAGAGGAGAGATGACTGACGCTGCTCCGCCTCCCCTATATGAGCCGCCCAATCAGCCCCATGATCAGCTGATTAACGCCAGGTGTAGTTGACTGCTGCTGCCTTCCGGTGTCCTCTGAAAACTCCTGCTTCTTCCTCCGTAAATCGGAGAAAATTAAGCAGCTAAATATTATTTGTATGTCTGTCTATCGAGGCAGGAGGTCTATCCACAATTAAAATCATAATTTCTGGCTGAATTATCAAGCGGTTTTCTTTGTTACAAATGCCGGACATATAGGCTATGATAGCCTAATCATTTTTAAGCAAGTGGCTATCGTCCTAATTGTAGGCTAGCCTACTCATTTATTAAAAGCTAAGGCTATCTTTAAGTATTTTTATTTATTTATGTAAAGCCGTGTAGGCTACACAAATAAAGTGTTTTGATATGAAACCCCACATTTTTTATTTAATGAAGTAGACCTAGGCTACCCAGCTAACAATTTATGGTTCCATAAAGTAGGGTTAGGCCTAGGCTAGCCTACAATTAGGACGATAGCCACTTGCTTAAAAAGGGCTACCTCTTATTAAATTCAACACAGGAGTCGAGTGCGTGTGAACTAAGCTCGTGTAAACGGTCGTTGAAATAGCACCTAGTTTGTTGATTATAAAAGGCATTTACAGTGTTTTGTGGTTTGATATTGGTATAGGACTGAGTATTGTAGGGAACAGTTAGTGGGAAGATCGGCCGACGGCCTGTAGGCCTATAGGTCCGGTATCGGTGTTTCTGCTTTGTTCTCTGCAAACTCTGACAGGATGGCAGGGACGGAGACTGATGGTGGCGATAGTAGTTTGATGATGAGTGAGGAGGAAGAGAGAAGGGAGGGTGATTGGGAAGAGGTAGTGAGAAGAGTGAAGGAGAGTGGTAGTAGGAAAAGGAAAAAAGGGCAAACTGGCGGTAGTGAAGGGAGAGAAGTTAGGAGGAGAGATCCGAAAACTGGATTGACTAATATGGTGGTGAGATTCGAGGAAGAAGGGGGAGTGAAGAAACTTGATCCTCTAAAGTTGACACAAATCATTGCGAGGCATAATATTGGCGGAATTGGAATCCATTCCTAAAAGTAAAGGTAGTAAGAAGAGGAAAATAGTGCCCTGGTGGGATGATGAGTGTAAGGAAGCTGTGAGAAATAGAAACAAGGCTTTCAGAATAGTGAAACGAACTCGTAATTTCCAACATATGATACAGTACAAGCAAGTCCAGGCTGTAGTGCGGAGGACAATAAGACATGCAAAAAGGTCACATTGGAGGAATTATTGTGATACGATTGGTAACACAACGCAAGTGGGTGAGGTGTGGAGTATGATAAAAAAAAAAGATGGGAGGAGACAGAAAGGAGTGGAGTTATCCAGTTCTGACTGAAGGGGATGAGACAGCAGTAACTAATAAAAAAAAGGCAGAGTTGATAGCAAATACATTTGTTAAAGTGCATAGCTCGGATAATTTGTCTGTAGATGAGAGAAGAGGCAGAGAAAATACAAAAGCGGCCAACATGGAGGCTCTATGCAGGAAAGTTAATTTTGATGGTGATGATCTGAATGTCCCTTTCAGTATGGGGGAATTGAGGAAGGCACTAGATAAGTCGGGTATGACTGCGCCTGGTAAAGATGAGGTTTGTTATAGCATGATAAAGCATTTAAATTCTGAAGGCCTGGAGAAATTATTGTTGCTATATAACAAAGTTTGGGAGGAGGGTAAAATGCCAGAGAGTTGGAAAGAGGCACTAATTGTCCCAATAAGGAAACCAGGTAAAGATTCAAGCAGGCCTGGGAATTATAGGCCAATTGCATTGACATCACACATTTGTAAATGAATGGAGCGTATGATAAATGAGAGGTTAATACATTGCATAGAAAGTAGAGGCATGATGGCAGCTTATCAAAGTGGTTTTCGGAAAGGTAGGAACACTATGGATCCAGTGGTGTGCTTAGAGGATGAGATAAGGAAAGCCCAAGTAAATAAAGAGACAGTGGTTGCAGTGTTTTTTGATGTTGAGAAAGCCTATGATATGTTATGGACAGAGGGGCTTCTAATAAAGTTACATAAGATTGGAGTTGGAGGGAATATGTTCAATTGGATAATGGATTTTCTGGATAAAAGGACCATACAAGTGAAGATAGGTTCAGAGCTATCCAGCATGTTTGTTGTAAAAAACGGGACACCTCAGGGGAGTGTAGTAAGTCCGACGTTGTTCTCTATTATGATAAATGCTGTTCATGTGAATATTCCAATGGACATAGGCAGATCACTGTTCGCAGATGACGGAGCTGTGTGGAAAAGAGGGAGAAATATTGACTATTTGATTGAGAAAATGCAGGATGCAGTTATACGAGTTGAAGAATGGAGAACACAATGGGGATTTAAATGTTCTCGTTCTTTTACGAGGAAAAAACTCCATGGTTTTAATCTGACACTATATGGAAATAACTTGGAGAGAGTTGATAATTTTCGTTTTTTGGGTGTATATTTTGATACGAGACTGACGTGGAAAGAACATGTCAGGCATGTTGTTAGTAAATGTAAAAAAGTGATCAATGTTATGAGATGTCTTGCAGGATTGGAGTGGGGGGCTGATTTTACATCGCTGAAGTATATCTATCAAGTCTTAATACGGTCAAGGTTGGATTATGGCAGTATTGTATATGGATCAGCAGCTAAATCTGTACTCTCAGACCTGGATGTTATTCAGGCCCGTGCTCTGAGGATTTGTTTGGGGTTTTGGGAAAACATCCGACTGGACATTGCAGTCTGTGTGAGGAAATGGAGACAGTGTAGTGGAGCATGTCCTGATGTCATACAGGAAATACATTCGAGAGAGAGGGGTCATGTTTGCTGGATTACATAAATTAGGACTAGTGGAAATCAGGTTTACAGATGTACTTGAAAGTGGTGTTACCATGAATGGACGGAAATATTTATTTGCATTTTTGAAAGGCACTGGACTACTTAGGAAATTATAGTATAATGTAATGAAATAAATAAAGAGTTAACGGGTAATTACCAGTAGGAGGCAGTAATGCAACGAATTGGATGCCAACTGCCGTAAAACCCTAAAGAAGAAGAAGAAGAAGTAAATTCAACACATTCGTAATAGTAAAATATAGTAAAATATCGTTTTCATCAGTGAAATTGTATTCCTTTGTTGCTTAACTTTTGGCATTTATTTCGCATTAACATCAGCAGCACAAAAGTCTGGCTTTTACGGTTTTACTCCGGGCCAACATGGCGGCGGCAGAGACCGATGCGGTATCTACGAATCTCCACAGGCATAGACCGTATATAAACGGTTGCGTTGCTCAAAAAGCCACCAGGAGCTGTTAACGCTAACGTTCCCACACGATAGCGAGAAATTCAAAACATTTGTTATTTATTTTTTCGATGAAAACACAGGCACAGGAAGGACATCCGAAGCCCGATTGACAAGCAGCTGTACGAAGGATCTGGAGCTAACATTAAAAAAGTTAGCTAACAGTTGCTGGGTGGCAGCATTGACATATATAAAAGGGTGGCAGACGAAGCGAAGTGTTTTCTCGGCCATGCTGGTGGTGGATCTAGAGGGAACTCGGCTGGCCAGGACAAGAATGACGGGCAGCAGCTTCATCCAAACAAAAATGGCGGGAGGGAAGCTAAAGTGAAAATGGTGATTGACAACTATTTGACAACTCAACAACAATTTGCATTGAAAAGGTCTAGAAGGAGCTCTCCTTAAGGTAAGACTCTCGACTCTGTATTAAGTGTTTGCTAATTGTAAACTATGTGCACATGCTGCATAGGTTTGTCAGGTAACAGGTTGACAGTGGTGAAGTAACTAAGTACATTTACTCAAGGACCCGTCTTAAGTACAATTTTGAGGGACTTTACTTGAGTATTTCCATTTTCTTCTACTTTATACTTCATTACAATTCAGAGGTAAATATGGTACTTTTACTCCAACGACGTAAGTCGTTAAGTCGCTTTGCAGACTCAGGTGATTTATTCTAAATAACAAATTAGTATCTATTGTTAAGACTGTATTGATCAATGGAGGTAAATTGACAAGCTAAATTACCCAGCGTAGGCCTAATTCAAGTTAACTCCACCTTTACCAGCTGCATAAAGTTAGTTAGTATAGTTTTAACATTAAAGTGATGTCCACATAAATGGATCAATAATTATATTAAAAATATAAATATATAAAAAATATATTATTCTGACATATTTTTACATTTAAAAAAAATGAATGCATGAAGGACTTTTACTTGTATTTCTATACTGTGGTATAAGTAAAGTACTTGTTCCACCCCTGCTGGTTGCACATCCTGCTATTTGAGAATACACTTTCATCTTTTTGACACTATACTAATACGCTGTTGTTTACATGGTTATACCTCTTGTATTCTGGTGCTCAGTGGTTGGTAGTCCATAATTGTTTTTTGATAGTGGCTAGGTTTGAGTAGAACAGCAGCTGTTCAAGGTGTGAAAGTAAATCATTTAAACCATTATTATGTGCAGCAAATGTTTAAATCTAGGGTGTAAACTATGTTGTTTAATTGTAAATTAGGGCTGGGCAATATATCGATATTATATCGACATTGATATATGAGACTAGATATCGTGTTACATTTTGGATATCGTAATATTGTGATATGACACACGTGTGGTCTTTTCCTGGTTTTAAAGGTCGCATTACAATGAAGTGATGTCATTTTCTGGACTTACCGGACTTACTGACTGTTTTATAATTTGCCTTTACCCACTTAGTCATTGTATCCTCATTATTGGTGATTATTTATCACAACTCTCATTGTGTAAATATTTGTGAAAGCACCACTACTGAACCCTTCAATATCGCCACAATATCGACATCGATGTATTTGGTAAAAAATATTGTGATATTTGATTTTCTCCATATCGCCCAGCTCTATTGTAAATCTATGGTGTAAACCATAGTGTTGTATTGTATTATGTTTTATTTTATTTAACCAGGTAAGTCCAATTGGGTTTGGAACCTCTTTTGCAAGGAAGATGGTGAATCAGTTAATCAATGTGCAGTAGACCTGCTAGATGCTTGTAAATCCGCAGTATGTGCTTCTGTGGTACAGTACATTGTAGTGTTTTGCTCTAGACTTATTATGTAAATAGTAAATTGATTGGTATTTGATGTAGCCTGTGGTGTTCAAACAAAAACCACATCTAACGAAAAGTGTTAAAAATTCTCAGCTTATCAAATAATACTCACAGTTCATTAACCCGTCTTCTCAAATTTATTTGGGGATCTGAAAGTGCATACATGAACAATGATGTTCTGAAATGGATGAAGTCAGGTTACCAACAAAAAATGTTTAAGAACCATCAGTTTTCCTTAGATATGACTCCTAAATGAAACAAAAGCTATTTAAAAAAAAGCTGAATGTTATTGCATAATCAATACATTAAATAAGCATGTACAATAATAACAATATTTTCTCACAGCAATTTGGCTATTACAAAGGGCAACTTAATGCTTAAAGGTCCAGTGTGTAACGTGTTTAGTTGTTCATTATCAAAATCTGTGTTACCTGTTCACAAACGTGTCCTTTTTCATGAATATTTACCACCACCATCAATTCCAAGTATTCCTTTTGGCTTGAAATTTCACATTTGCATTCGCATGAACTGGGGTAGACGCTCCATATTCATGCGCCATCTTGAAATACGTTAGCCGGTCAGAGACATACAGGACATACTGCTCCGCCTTTCACATTTTTGCTGTCACATGATAAACTCACAGGTGCTGTTAATGCTGCTAATGGGTATCGTAGCTTCCCGGCCCCGGCAAGTTTAAAGAAGGAAACATGGAGGACCAGACGTATTCAAATTACAAATTTCAGGAACAGGAATCTTCTTCTTCGCCCAGAAAAAGGATATTGAAAAGAGCAAGAGACCGGCTTTTTGAAGTGTGAAGGCTACGATAGCTGTAATACGTACTTTGAACTGCGTGGTGCGAGAGAGTTGATTGTGATATATGATCTCAACGCTAGAGAGGAGAAATTCCTACACATTGGACCTTTAAGATTTAAGCAGAAAACAAGTCCAAAGAGCCACAATGGGGGAAAAAAATAAGTCAGAGTTACAGAAACATCAAGTACTAGTATGTTGAATGTGTTGCAGAGAAAAGTAGAGGTATTTGACCATATGCACAGCAGCTCAAAGTGAAACAAAACCTGTCTAAATATATCAAATCCCTGGATTTAAAAACAAAAACCAAAAAAACTGATAAAGATTCTCCCATCTAACTCAGGGTGAGATGGTCACCCTATCTCCTAAAATGTTGTGGTCTGTGGTCAACAAATGTTACTGCTAGATCCCACAATGTGTTTATGGCATGGAAGAAAGTTGATGGAGCCAAAAACTGTGTGAATGCAAATATCATTTACTAACCAACGTCCTTCCTCTTAACTTTATCCATAATCACACCAAACCTTTAGTAAACATAACCATTCCCATACTTACTAAACTTAATCTGTCTCCAACGTAATACCTGAACACGCACAAAGTCAGACCTACCTTTACCTCTTATACTGTACCTAAATAACCAATTCCTTTAACTCAACACTATCTAACCTTGTACTTTAACACAAACCTAAACAACCTATTCACCACATTGATGTAGACCAATTCTGCAAAATACATTAAATTGCATTGACTGCAAACATTTTTGAACATTCAGTGCAAACGGTTTTAAATTATTTTTTACAATATCCGTACCAGCCAGTTACATTATGATTAAAGTTAGGCAAGTAAAACAACTTGATTAATCATCATCGTTGAGACAAGTAAAACCCTATTCTCCAGTATCAAAATCAAACATGTTACATGCCCATTCACAAGCCCAGCTTCCACACCCATACCCTGTGCTACTCTAAGTGGCACACTACTTCCTGCATCGTTGCTGAACATAGGCATTGACATGAATCGTGTCCTGAGGCACCGTCCAATATGAACTTCCTAGGGAGGAGGAACTGTGTGTTCCCCTGCTAGGAATTTAAACTTGCATTATTACCACTAAAAGGTCTAAATATCATTACACCACAGAACAAGGTGGGGTTTTTTTGGTCAATCCTGCATCTCACAATATCAAGCCCTTCAAAAAATCTCATCATCAACCCAAGTAAATGGACTTAATTAGCAAGACAACCAGTTAAAGGCATCCGGCTGGGTCTTATTTGTTTGAAGCCAAACAAAGCCGTTATTACCACATCATACACCAGTTAGACTCATTTAATCTTCCATGCCACAAATCCATTGCAACAAATCTCAACTTCCTTGGTGGAAGGTTCTATGGAGCACATTCTAAAAATAAAAATCTAAATGGCCATCACTTACTTTTCTTTTAATGCAGTTATAAACGATTTACGATATTGAAAGGTCAGCAGGCAAGCTAAATAGCTTACCAAGATGGCTAGTACCTGGGTACTGGAGATCTTTCTTTCAACATAACAGTACTTTTTTAATCTGTGTATAATAATTCTATTAATATACAACAGCAAATTTATTGTGCTAATGGTTGTTTAGGCATTAGGGAATAGTGGTTATTATGAAGAATTTGTTGGACAGAACTACTTAGCATGATTGCAGTTGAAAATACATCATGACACACATTTTATGATATGAGACACCAATTATTCTCCTACAAAACAACAATCATTTTGAAATGTGTTTTTAGTTATCTCTCCATTTCTTTTTTGTTTGTACAATGCTAAAATTCTTAACTTACAAAAAGAGACAACAGAAAAAGACCAAATTGTGCACATACAATTACAAAACTGACTTTGCAGAAATAAATACTACTAAGTGGACAGCTGATTAAAGAGACAAAAAAAAAATCCGTGCTTTTATCAATGCTACGACATATCAATCTCATCAGCAACGTGTCCACATTTAGCACCACCACCTGCTTCAGTAACAGGTTGGATGAAGACATGAAGACAGTCATAGTATCTCCACCTCACATGAGGTACTTGTGTGCAAATACTGTGCTTTAAATCTAAACCCGACAGAGCAGTGGTGTAGTCTTATGTTGTGTTTGTGCTAGGGCTTTGACTCCAAACTTCGTTATTCGAATATAATTCGAATATTTAAAAAAATAATGATATTCGAACGAATATTAGGCAGCCCTTAATATTCGAATTTCGAACCTGTTATGGGCATTATTTTTTTGTAAATGTGTTTGCTTGTAAACCTTGTTTTCAATTCAGATTCCGAGGCTTTCACGCATTTCAAAATGTAACTACACGTCGCGGCGACGCATGTCGCTCGGCCGCGGCTTGGTAGCGCATTTCCCCCGACTCATTTCCTGGTTCTCTTTCTCCATAAACAACGTAAAATCAAGGAGAGGGTTAACTTTTCCTGCTACAGATTTCCCACCGTGGCCAGAAAACACAGGGGAGACGATTTGTTTCGCTCACTTTGTCTCTAGAGTCGCTACTCGCTCTGAAGCTACCGGTAATCACCGTCACTCTCTCACAACACACACACACACACGCGCCGGCTCGATGCACACACCAGCGCACAAGTATGAACATCAGACCACTTACGTAGGCTACGGTGAAAGCTCCGAAATTCCTGTCGAAAGCATACTGTTTGTGTTTAATCCAGGGTCTGACTTTTCATTAAAAAAAACAAAAAAAAAACCCAGTTGCGGCAATGTGTTTTTCTTCTGAAAACATAATTGCCTGCCTATTGACATTGACTGATACACTGCCCTCTAGTGGACAGAACATATACAACTTATACCAATATAGGTCTTACTGAAGGCATTTAATGGTCAAAATATTATTAATAAATATTCAAATATATTCGAATATTAATAAACAAACGAACTTCGAATATGATTTTGGGGCAAAAGTCAAAGCCCTAGTTTTGCACATGCAAACTGTAGGCCTACACCTTTAACTGTAATACTGCTACAAAATTAACCTGGATATGTAAAGTGTCTTTTCTTAGAATTCACAATATTAAATACATTTATATTTCAAGATATGGACTTAAATTAACACTTTAATTAATCCAATCAGTGTGTTTTTTTAGTTGTTTTTTTTAACGGACAGATGCTTACTTATGGTTTCACATGCTAGATGTGCACCGTGCATGCCTTAAGTAATAATAGTTTATTGTGCATCCATGTTTTCTGTATAACAAGTCACTATAAAATGAAATTGGAATTCAGGCTAACTAAAATGAAGCTCAGCAGTCTGATGGCGGTGGGTGTGAGTCCTAAGTACCTTAACTTCACAGTATTTCCTTTTACACTACACCACTGGTACAGAATCCTAATTTCTACACAGGAGTGTTGTACTACATGTCCATAAACACTGGGTACTACAAAACAGCAAACAGTGGATCAACATTTATGCACTTCTCTAAAGAGTAACGACACACAGGTCAAAAGTCCTGCATGCACCGCCATCTAGTGGTTGTGGCACACTCTGTCCACAACCTGTGCAGTGCAGCACTTAACTGCAACACTATATCACAGATTGATGTGGTCACAAGCACAACAAACCATACCCAACATGAAAGCTTCTCCATTTGTTTGATAAATACGACATCACAGTATCACTCGTACTGTATGACTGACAGGTGATCTCGGAGAGTTGCATTTAAGGAAAACTACAGCAATGAGTGCTTAGCACCAATGATGGAGACAAAGCAACAACAACAAAACATAGAATACAGCTAACCCATCAAAGAAAGCTAACAAAACACATGTTATAGCTGGTGGTGAACCTATAATACCAGAACTGGTATCAAAATAGTACCCAGCCGTTATGTCCACATTTAAATTAGTAATACATATAATACTTAGATACTCTGTTACACAACGATTGCATGCAAAATCAAACATTTATATCTTTACTGCCACAAAGAAGGAATTGGACACAACTTTTTCAACTCCCTTCATGACAATAAACACTTTGACAAAACTTATAGCGTCAAGTGTGAAGCAAGCATCAAGCACATGTTTGACTGACCACTGAGAGAGAAGTGTATTTAAAGGGACCCATTAAACAGGAAAATATATATTAATGGGTAACCCAAACTAACAATGCCATATTTAAAGACTACTGTGTCTTTCCCCCTATAAAAATAGTTTGAATGATTCACTAACTCACTGTAAGCACCACACAAAGTGCACCATTAAAGGAGTCCCTCTTACCTTCCCAGGGCCGCAGGGGCCTGGATAGGCCTAAAATGTAAACAAATTTCATTTCAGTTGTTTACATTATAGATGCAATTTTCCATCACCATTTTGAATATACTTCACACTTAAGGAGCAAAATAATTCATCTCAGGTATGTTCTGCATCTATGTACCAACAAATGTGTACAAACAAGTGAATGTCAATATCATAATTTTGTAACATTTCATGGTAACATACTATATTTGGTCCACCATAGCTGAAATCATACCTTGTTAGCTAGTCGCTAATTAGCCAGCAAAGGTAGCTAACAAGCCTGCAAAATTGTAGCAGTCATGGTAATACTCTTAAGTCTTTAGGCTATATGTAAAACCAGTTCTTCAAATTCTTTTAAAATATGATCAGCCGCCGTGTCTAAGGTTCACTTCAGTTCGTGGCTAAAATTGAACAATTATTTTGTATTCTCATGTAGTGTAAGGTTAATGTAGCAACTGCTGGGGGAATAAAGTCTATTCGACACTCACTTTTACAAAATAGTTAAATATAATGATTTAAAAATTGTGCTATTATAGTAAAAAGCAACTACCTTCGATAATAATACTCTTCCTGAGGGTACTCCCAGAGTATTTATGCCATTGTAGCCTTGTATCCAGCTAGACACAACCTCAACATTTAGTTCATCAGAACATTGTTGTTGACACCCAACATCATACTCATGTAAGGGGCAAGACATCTCTCCTGAGAGTAACAATTAAAATGATGATGGCTGGAACAGGAACACTTAAGGGCACTTTTCAACCAGACCGAAATCTAAAAGACCTCCTATAGTGTATATTATCGCTCCAGAGACTTATCAAAGCACCTGGATCACCAACTCCAACAAAAATCCTCAGAAAGAATATAGAAATAAAAAAAACAGCAGACTCATCAAAGATTAATCTGAACCAGATTATTACCCATATACCTAAGTAACTGCGCTTATTTTGGGTTGATATTCCAAAATGTGCATGTACACAACACACAGAATTACTTTCAGTATTTGTCTGTTTATACCCGCTCATATATTAACACTTTAAAGTGTTAAACAGTGATTTTAAAGCCACACATAGATTACACAAACTTTAGCATGATTGTCCCATTTTTCTACAAAAAATCATCACCTGCCAACAATTTGATTGCTATAAGAACAAAAATATTCTACACATAGGAGCTAAAAGCATAAATACACCCCAGAGGTAGAATCCACAAAATCCTCATTTTGTCTCATGAAGATATTGTGGAGAATGAAGATGGCAGTAAGAAAATAACTTTTATATTCCTAACCACTGAAATAAAAACTTCTTTTCAACCAACAACATCACTATGTAAAAATCAGTGTCTCACACATCTCCAGCTCTCATCTCTGTGCTTATGTATATTCTAGGTTGTCTTGTTTTGGATAAAGTGCTTGTGTGTCTCCTCAGTTTCTACACTACACTACCCATAATGCACATGTGCTTGGTAGTGCAGCCCCCATCCTTTCCCAGAAGCTCAGTTTCCCAGAAGCACCTTAAACACTGCAACTGCACTGATTATATGGATTTAAGATATGTACTGTGGAGGGATGATGGCTGTTGCAGAGCATTAATTAGGATTGTTGGACAAAAATATATTTGAAATATAGAGACCATGACTTCAATACTCTTTGCAATGTAATATTTGCTTCTTAAATATTTATGATTTCTTGTACTTCTAGAAAAGAAAAAAAAATCAACACTGAAATATGAAATTTCTGGATTAGTGAATAACTTAAATCAGTTTCTCTTGAAAAAGGAAATATACCTTCCTTTTTATACTTAAAAAGTAAGCCAAATTATATTTCTCTGCTTTGATTGTTTTACTTATAAAAAGCAGTTTAGTATCAGTATTCTGAAAGCTAGATACTAGTATCCTGCGTTACCCTGATATCGTCATTATAAATTACTACACTGTTAAGATTTTTGCAACTTTAATACCAGCATCGATTTGCTGCTGTACTATTGTTGTCATGAGTCAATATTTCAGTGGTACCTCAGTACTGCTGCAAAAGATTTAATTCAATGTTGAATTCAGTTAAGTACATAATTCCAATTGTGTTTTGCAAGCTGTGCAGATGGCAAGTAAATGGGAATTTTAATATTAGGAACATTAGCTTTAAAAAAAAAAAAAAAAAATTGCATTAAAGCAGAGCTGCAGTCCAAATGCAACCATTGTATTTAACTCACAAAGCTGACAATGAACTAATCAGCCTTAAAACTACTGTGGAAAAGCTGTTCAAAATCTGTTCCAAGTAACGTAGCAAAGCATTCGAGTGATTGTGACAGTAATGCTTTTTGTTTGCTTTGACATCTAACCAGTGTAGGATTTTTAGATCTGAGCACTAAAACTGTTTCTGGAAATTCTCGTATGGTAATGACACTAACCCGTACTCTGTTAGAGCCTGGTAACAGTGTCCACATTAGTGCCTCCGTGGTGCAAATAGAGTGAAGCTTTGGGAAAGTGCCATCAGGGTGGCCTGCTGGTGTGTCTCAGCTGGGCTGCTGGCCGAGAGCAGGCCAGGCCAGGGTTACATTCAGCTGCTGGTTGTGTTGGATCAGGGATGTGTGTCGATAATGGAGGACCAGCTCTCTTAGCGATGGGTACAGGTTGTAGGGCTCAGCGAAGCCGTACCCTGTGGATGTCCTGTAGATCACACAGTGCTTCACATCTCCATCCACACTGCATGAGACAAAATATATAATAATAATATGGATTTTTTTTTTAAGGTAGTTTGGATGCCTACATCCAACACTCAAAAGGTTAGGAGTCTAATCTGCACTGCACCTACTTTTGGTAAAAATGTATGATCCATTAGGATTAGAGAGGGGCAAAATGTTGTGATTTTTAAATGCCTAGAAGATGCAAATCTGATGGTACTCACACAACAGAGCAGGCAAAGGATCCTCTCTGAGTCTGGCTGTCTCTGATTAGGAAGGTCCCGTCCCTCCTCCCCTTCAGCAGCTCCTCTGCCTCCTTACGTCTCATACCACCAACGTACCAGTTCCTCTCTTCCTGGTCGATATCGTCTGCCAGAGTGTATGGGCTAGAGGATGATGAAGAAGTGGAAGGCTTGGATTAACTAGGAAATACATTTTAGCTCTTATCTGATGCCTTGGCACATGAATGTCATGACCTGTCCTTTGAACAAATGTGAGCAACTGAACCTTGGTTCTTTGCCCTATGATAATTTATTATACCATCTTTATTATAAGCACTGTTGCCAGTTAGTGAAAGAAGATATGTAGCATGTGTTTTAATGCACTTATGCCATTTCATTTTTAAATAATAGAATATAAGGCAGTTTGTATCTCTGTATACATCCTTCGCTGCCATACTTTACTCTATCTGTACATGTTTCAGGATCTGCACACAGAAGCATGTTTCAGATTTTTGTGAGTGGCAAGTAAAAAAAATAGAAATGGCAAAACATTCTTGTAGATTATGCAGCTTTCGCTTTTAATTAAACAACTATAACTCTAGAATAAATGAGGATACTCACTCTTCTTCTTCATTCCTGATACCCAGCCAATCATTAATCTGGCTCTGCCTAGTACCTTGCTGGTTGAGCCAGCTGAAAAATGGACAAAACACAGTAAAAAAGGCTGCAAAATGTTGATATTTAGAAAAGATGTACCCTATCAGTTCTTCTGTTTCATGATGTTGGATGATATATATAAAGATAGCAGGTGACAGAAGATAATACAGAAGGCTTTTCTAATAGCATGATCTGTGGTAAAACTGCTCTGTGCTGGCCATTCCATTGTTTTCCTATGGGGAGATTGCCACTGAGCGCTGCGCTCAAAGTTCAAATTATTTCAACTTTGACCTCGTTGCCGCTGACCTTTCAAGGCACAACCAATTCCAGACGCAATGATGACGTATACCTGCGCTTTGCTTCTCTGCGCCCTACCTCGCAATTTTAAAGCGGGTCATGTGTAGGTGGGTTTTAAGAGTTGTTAATGCATAATAATGTCAGCAGACCTTGAGTTTTGCTTTATTTGTAAAGTAGGAGCACCTGTCTATGTAAAGACACAAGGCTTGGTGTGTAAACCTCTTATTTGCAAAACCTGAATAGGACACATCTGCTTATTTGAATTTACTGAAGACAAAGAGTCAGCTAGAAAGACACATCTTCCCATCAGGCTGATGATAAAGCCCCGTGCTGAGCATACTGGAGATTCACAGCTGTGGCTACATGGATGAGAACAGCTGATTGGGGTTTCTATGTTTACAACTCAACTGTGGCACTGGTATGTGACAGACTGTTTTGAACTACACATTTTATCAGTCATATATCAGATAGCTTTCTTCTCATCATAGCGTATAGAGTTATGAGATGTACCTGCTTGATACACAGTACAGTACATCCAGAAGAGTGTGGTCACTATCACAAACACTTAATTTATTCTGACTATACATTCATTTTGCAGTCGCTGCCCCCTTTTACTTTGTAGTACATGCTGTGCACAACGCTTTATCCTTTTTTGCCTTTTTATGTACGTGATATATATATTTTAATGAAAATAAATGTTTAGAAAATAAAATCTCTAATCTAAATTTAGCACAAAAAGTAAGGAAATTTGTGTTTGGTAGATCATTTCTCTATGGTAACAATGCTTTTTGGCAGTAAATCTTATACCGTTGGAAAGCCTGTTTAGTTCCCTTTCAAATGGTGCCCAATTTGTAAGGAACATGCATTTGTGATGTGAGCAGCAGTGCTGAGTATGTGGGTTGCGCCCATGAAAAATTTGCCAAATCTTCTCTGCCAAAGCCAAACAGCTTATTCTGCCATTGACTCGTTTGGTGGATTGGATGATTGAAGTTTGAACAAACAAGACATATTGGCAATTGAACAATTTATTCATTTCACAAACAGGAGCCTCAGTAGCGTGTGGAAGAACCATACACAGCCACAACAGCCTGGCACCTCCTCCTCATGCTGGTCACACACTGCTGTGGGATGGCATCCCATTCTTCAAGCCATCCCACAACAGTGTGTGACCAGGCTGGTGACCAGTATGAGGAGGAGGTGCCAGGCTGTTGTGGCTGTGTATGGTTCTTCCAAACTCTACTGAGGCTCCTGTTTGTGAAATGAATCAATTGTTCAATTGTTCATTGTTCTTGTTTCTTCAAACTTCAATCATCCAATCCACCAAACACCAAACCAGTCAATGGCAGAATAAGCTGTTTGGCTTTGGCAGGAGCGCAACCCACATACTCAGCACTGCTGCTGCTCATCCCACAAATGCATGTTCCTTACAAATGGGGCACCATTTGAAAGGGAACTAAACAGGCTTTCCAACGGTATAAGATTTATTGCCAAAAAGCATTGTTACCAAAGGGAAATAATCTACCAAACACAAATTTCCTTACTTTTTGTGCTAAGTTTATAATATGTACATACATGCCTCCACTCTTTTTAAAAACAGACCTAGAACATGTAGAACATGCAGTATTGAAGAGTTGAACTTACAGCAGGTATTGATCTCTGATCTTCCTGAGCTGCACAAGGTCGGGCTTCAGGCTGTTCATTTTCTTGTCGACCTCCATGTGAGCCAGCGCCTTCTTCCTCAGCTCCTCCTCCAACTTCTTCTTGCTGTTGTGGATCTCCTCCACCCTGGACTGCAGCTCATCTGAATTGCTTTGAATCCTGGGAGGAGGAGGAAGAGAAAGAACAACTTGAGAAAACAATTCAGAGTCTGCTAGTTTGGTGTGCCTGCTAAATGAGCATGACAGCACTGAGTATAATTTAATTTAGAGTTTACCTTTAACTTATTTTCTTAAAATGCAGAAAATAAGTAAAACGTATAAGACAAAGTGACCAAATTGGAGAAAAGGGTTGGTATTTTAAAGCGTACGTGTCTGAATCTGTACTGCTGTCTATTGAGAGGAACATGTCAATGTATTCTTTGCTGTAGCGTTCTTGAGTTTCACACTCCTCCTCAAAGATCCGAATGATTTCACTGAAAGCCTCTATGGCTGTCCGCTTGCTCTGCAGCTCCTGGTGAGGAAAGACAATAAATCTTTACTTTAACATTCAAGGCCTTAAAGTTAAGGTTCGGTTGTGGTAAAGCAATCAGAGGTAAAATATTTACTTAAAATATGTATATTGCTTTTAACTAATAAACCCACGGATTTATTTATTAAATGAAGTCTCAATGATTTGGATGCTGTTGTACCTGGGAGGTTTGGTTAAACTTCTCAAACAGAAGGTCGTACTCTTTGCTCTTCTCTTTGTATTGATCCTGAAATATCCTCAGCTGTTCTCCAACTGCATCAATGTCAACTTCCATCACAACCTGCTGTTACAGACAAGAAATGTAGCCCAAATCTTGTTTAGACCAACATAATTTCAAATCAAGTCATAACGATAAACCTCCTCTACAATAAATAAAATTGCTATAACGGTATTTAATAATAATATAGTTGTAATATAAGACGGCACACATTCAGAGTTCAGGGCCTCATAAACCCACCTGCTGGTATCTGGTTATGGGGTAAAGTAGCCGCGTGTCCAGTTTAGAGTTGTACTGTGCCAGAGACTTGTTCTGGTAGTACTGGATCAGGTCCACCACAGAGGAAAAGACCACTGGCTCAGAAAAGCCGTACTTCCCCCCATGATGGTAGATCTTTATCAGTCTGTTGGAGCCATCTTTCCTGCAAAAGTCAAAGCATAACCGTCGCACAAAGCTGCCAATACCAAACATTTCACAGACCCTGCAGAACTCAGCACAAATGTTGCTGGTGCAAGATATATTTACTCTAATGCAGACAGGAGCAGCCGGTCAGCATCGTAATTTTGGGATCATCGTAGGATGAATTTCAAATATGGAAACATGAGAGAGGCGTTTCTTATTGGGCTTAACCACTGATGTAAATGCATTGTCTCTAAAACCCAACCACCGTTCTGAACAGACCTCTACCTGGATCACTACACACACACACACACACACACACACATCACATATACACACACAATACATACACACATATACATATCATATATACATATATATATATATATATATATATATATATATATATATATATATATATAATATGTATATGTGTTGACTGGAGCAGGTCTGTTCCCTCAGACAGGTGAGACAGATGACTGGAAAAACTAGATTGAAACGCATCCCGTGTAGAAAGGGTGTTAAATTGCTGACCGCTGGAGTCTGGGCCAAAGGCTAATCAACAAAGCTTTATATCTGAAACCTAGTCTGTCTTGATTCAACTAAATTTAGACTTTGAAACCAGACAACTAAAGTTAGACTTTGAAACCAGGAAAAAAATAACTGACTTCTGAGTACATGTATTCAATTTGGAGAGAACATAGCTTTCCCATGAGCTGCAGAGTACTGATAATTATAATATGTTGAGCAGCATAAACACTTCATTACACATGTAGAGCCCTTAACTTTTTTTTGCATCAACTAGGGCTGTGACAGTATGGCTTTTTTCTTACCGCGATGAAGAAGCAACATATCAACACGTTATGCTGCTCCGCAGCACAGCAGGCTAGCAGCTGAGCAGAGAGAGAGGGCAGTCCGCTAACTTCTTGCTCTCTCTACCAATATTAGCTGCTTGGTTTTAACAATGTTTTACAAAACGTGCATGCAGGCTGAAATTCAACTGTAGTGTTTTGTCGGGATTAAGCTATGAGCAGAGGAAAACTCAGCTAATCGCTTGGTTAATTTATGCAGTGTAAAGTGCAAGGGTTAAACACTGCAGCACTATGCCGTCCATCTCAGCTGAGAATGGAGAAATTTCTGGCGGAGTCCTTCCCTTGCTTATTGTGTATTATATATTCAGTTGAACGTTATCTGTTGATGTCACAAGTAAAAACATTTAAAATAATGGACACACACAAAATGAATCCCCCATATTTTTAATGGACTCTCTATCCCCTATGTGCATGATAGTGACGAGTTTCTTTCTTTCTTTTCCAGAATCCCTTGAACATAGAGAGTCAATGATGATAACTATACAATGAATATTGTGTTTAATATATATTTATATCACACGACCTATCCACTTCTGTAACTTTAACCACCAGAATAATTGAAATCCAAAAAATGCAATTATCATCACAGCCTAGCATCAACTGTGCTCACAACACAAACTAGTTAAAAAGTAGTTACCTTAGTGTGAGAGTGTATTCCCCCTTAACCTTACTGGAAGCATCTCGGACCAGGAACGTCCCATCAGGAGTGTTTCTCATCATCTCATTTACTTCCTCTCTGGACAACCACAAAGGACAATAAGGTTTCAAACTGTTCATGTAGGAAAACAATTTGCAAATGATTTTCAATATCCTCAAACTTTTAGATATTGTAAGAACTTGAAGGAATTTGCATGAAAAAGAAACAGATTAATGTGCTGTATTATATTAGCAGGGTGATAAATAAAAACCTCAACACGCCATATGAAAATATTCAATACCTCGAGGTATTTCCCCAGTACCACTCCGCATTAGACAGATGGTTGTCATCAGAGCTGGAATCACATGCTGCCATCACTTTGGTTTTGTTGTTCTTGGGTTGAAGTTCTGATCACAAAGGCAATAAAACTTTGTCTTATGAATACAAATTTAGAATTGCAAACATAGAATTTGTCATATTTTAATCAAAAGCAAGTTATCAAGTAGGCCTATTCTTTGATTTCTTTTTTATTATGATAATAATTTAATGCAAATTGTAATACTACTTTCTTAAAAGATAATCCATCATAGTCTCCATCCTTTTATCTCTTTTCACTCATTATATAACCATCTTTTTCTTATCGATCAACAGGTATTTTTTGTTTTGATTTTAAAAATGACTAAACTACCAAACAGGAGAGGCAGTAAATTAGCTAAAATTATGACTATAGCAGTTTTGTGCTAACACATTTGTTGTATATTTTCCCTTTTTGGGAACAAAAGTGATTTAAATATGCTACAAAAGATCTGTTACACTTCTAACAAGCAGAGCAAAGAGATGCTGGAGAGTACCTCCTTCCTTGACAATGTTGGTTCTTAGTGCAGGAAACACATCATCAGGATCAACAGGGGAGGAAAGGTCTTGCAGGAACGCTGTCAGGGTGTGAGACTGAGCCTCGCTGTCGCTTTGGCCCATCTCAGGATCCAAGAACTCTGCAACATCAACCGCACAACAACCCAGTGTTACTCCTGATGTCAGTTGTGGCCGGTCTGTTCAGTATGTGGCTATCTGCACTTTGTGGCTATTGAGCACACACTGCTGGCCCACTGACAAGGACTCCAGAGGGAGATATCGATGTGTTGCTTAGTCTTGCACCATGTGGGAGAGTCTGTCCGGGCTAGTCTGCTGACAGGTGACACTGTCTGACTGCTTAAAATACCAGAACAGGCACTCCTCAACACTCAGGCACACTCGGCCAGATTCAGTGCTGCTTAGTGCTCGACCTCGCCTTGCTTTGCCTTGCCCCGCTAACAAACAACAGCTGTCTGCAGCGAGATGCCATGTGGGCCTGTGGCTGTAGGAAAGCAGGGGAAGGTGAGAACCTGTTTGTCAGGCATTTCCTGAAAGCATTACATTTATGTGTGAATTGTTTGTGTTTGCTAGTATGTGGCTATGCAACACATGTGCTGATACAAATGTGTGAGATGCGTGCTGTTAGCAGTTGATGTAAATCATCCCTTCAGCACTTGTGATGGCATGTCTGGAGATGCATTGAATTGCTGCTGCAGACAGAGCTGTATGTTGGGGGAATCATACGTATGCTGTTGTAAAAATAGAAAGGGCATAAACTCATTAACCCAGGGCCTATAAACAGTGAAGCTCTGTCAAAACTTGCCTGGTATAAAAACCTAAGAAAAGCTCTGCATCTAATACATCTTGAATCTTGGTACATCATTTAACTCACTAAGCCTTTGAAACTATGTGATCCCAGCTGCTAACATTTCTCTTGGAGTTTTTCACATACTTGTTCTCTAGAGCTAAAAGGATTAGTCGATTAATCGGTTGACAGAAAACTAATTGGCAACTATTTTGATGATTGACTAATTGTTAGTAACAATCACAACAACAACAAAAAGCCAAACATTGGTCATAGCCTTTAAATTGTAAGAATTTGCTGCTTCTTTTTTGTCATAAAAAACTGAATATCTTTGGGTTTTGGACTGTTGGTCATAAAAAACTGTCAATATGAAGATGCCACTTTGGGCTTAAAGAAATGTATTAAAGTAACCAGCAGATTACTTGTAAAGCTTATGAACACCAAAGTCTGAAGAATGGCTTCCCAACTTGGGAAATGGGACCTTCTGAGGAGCATGTGAATGCACAATTGGCCTTGGCATAGGTCTTGAGTGCCATTCAAGTTATGACTGTTTTGACTATGTGTCTAAGAAATCTGGAGCCTCAGTGACTATTCCAATGGCAACAGAAGAGGTGCGAATCAGACCTGTGGCAAATCGAAAAATCTTTATCTTTCAGGCAAAGATTATTTAAAGAAATACTGCCTCATCTTTGTCTGTATGACACAAACTGGCATTAGATAAATGTACATATTACTTACAGACAAGAATGTTTTAAGAGTTTCTAATTGCTCATTAAATGCTGCGGAGGTTTGATTTGGAAATCTGCTTTAAAAGGATGAGAAGACTCTAGCAACGCCAAAATCTTTGTTATGAGATTGTTTCTGCATCATTTTCTTATCTATTTACTATAATTGTTCAGATGCATCACAATTACTATAATCAAAGTTATTTCAGAATTAATGCCTCGAAATGCTTAGTATAGCACCAAATCTTACCTTGAACTGCTGGTGAAGGCTCAGGCCTAGTAGCCACGGATATGTCTGTCTGCTGTCGTGATTGGTTATGTGGTGGTGATGACATCATCACAGAAAAGACAGAATGAGGCTCAGGATTATCTCCCATATGGTTGGTGCTCTCGTTGATGACCACAGCCTCGTCCCTGAGATGGAGGGATGCTAGTGATGTCGTTGGGAAGTCTTCTGCGCAGTTGAGAGCTCTGAGCTGGAAACCTTTTTCTGCCATTTTCACAACACGGACTGAATAGTCCAGCTAGGTTTTTATTGAGGTGGTGAAGCAGTGGGATGTTAGGTGCCACGGTGCTGTTGTTCTCATGCTATCATCTTACAGTTAAACTCATGGCTGAGGATAGAGAGGGTGACGGTGCAGAGTTCAAGGCTGCCCTGTGTTGTGGAGGTAGAGCATATTTCTCAGCCTGAACCCCCAGTTAAACCTCATCCCAGAGCAGAGCGATGACATTGCCAGTAGATCCTGTTTTTTCACTTTAATGTACTCAGTGGGAGTTTTCTTTGTTCTGCTTCACAGTCATTCCCCTAGAAGGATTCATAGCTGGAAGCTACCCAGGACAATCACAGTTTGTTACTGAACAGCTGACTGACTGCTGCATATACACCTTGACACTAGTTATTGAGCTGTACACCAACTGGAGAATGAGGGACTGAAGCACCACTTTCTGATTTCTTCCTCAAGGACTCGTGCATCTCGTCAGAAAACCTTAAACAAAAAAGGCACAAATAGGGTTTGAGAATCAATACTGTAAATTGGGAAAATAGGCCTTTTTGAATGTAAAACCTCTGGCCAAATAATGACATAATAATCTGCGCTGCTTCACAACTCTGTTCTCTATTTGATATTTGGGGCTGTCAAACCCTTATTTATTGCCGCTTCATGTTCCAGACTTGCTGCCCAGTGTTAATGCTCAGTAATTTTGAAATTGAACCTCTGGCATTATCAGTCTGAGTACTTTTAGAGGCTTCCTGCAAAAGAGGTTAAATAAACTCAATCATTGATGTTACTGACATGTTTATGCACTGAAATGTTAGACACAATTTTTTCTGATAGGTGTTACATAGCGTAAGAATAAGAGAATATTGTAAATATCATTGTGAGCCATACATTTGTCAACCGTCACAGATTTTTCCATAACGTTTATATTGTGTCTCATATCCATTTACACATCTGGTTGTATCAGACCAGTGTGGGAACTGCTTTGTGGCAATATTGGGGGTTTTACATGATTTTTGCATGATGAAGTAACTTGAATTGTCAGGTATTTATATTTACTTGATTAATAAGTAACAAGACATTCCATTCTGGTTATTTCTGGTTTCATAATTGATTTGCCAGGACATTTACAATTGTTATATATATATATATATATATATATATATATATGTATATATATATGTATATATATATATATATATATATATAAAATATGGATGGATAACTAGATCTCTAAAATGACACATACTGCACCATGTTTGAAGACTATATTAACTATCTATCTTAATGTTCACTGTAATCAAGAGGAGCAGGTTAATTGCAGACAAAGCTGTATGCAGAGGCTGGTTTTATCTAGCACAATCCAGACTGTGAGTAGTAGTGAATGTCTTTTTTTGGTACAACTTGTGAGTAATTCCCAATCCTAAATAAAAACAGAAAACTAGCAGTCAACTATCAGAAAAAGCTGTTACAAGAAGTCTCAGAAAGTATTATGAAATATGTAAGAGGTTAATTTGGAAATTAAATACCTGGTCAAAAGACAAGATCTGCTCTAACAGAATGACTGGAAACGTCTTTAAACAGATTATATGTTACAATGAATATCATGTTGCTCCAGCACTGGACCTTGTTTGTCCCAGGATCAACATCCCAATAATAAACTTGTAAATTGAATTCTCTCACAAGGATGTCTTTCTTTAAAGATAAAGACACCTTTAAGTATATCTTTCCTCAGACATACACCTTTTTACCCCTTGCGGTGCGTCCTTGAAATTAAAAAGAAAAAGAAGTCTGCACGTAATGTCCAAGAGAGTATAGAATATTGCTGTTTGGGATTTCATGGGATTTTTCTTTTTGGGAATTCTGCGTCAAAGATTTTTTTATGACTGTACAGTTAAATCATGAAACCCATTTTATGGTAAAGAATTCAGGGGGACTGTGGCTAAATCCTCCTCTACCAAGCATCTGGGATTAGTCAGCGGTTTATTATCCTCCTATACCCTTTACAATGTGACATCCTATTGAAGAGACGTCAGATGGGGTATCATCTGCACTACAAGAGGAAAATGACCATAACTTTATTTTAATCAAAATGTATTTTAATGAAAGATCTGATTTTTCTTCTTTTTTTTTTTTTGTTAACATGATGGATCCGATCCCATCACAATAGATAAGGTTTTAACAGAAAAACAAGATGTCATAGTTGCTGTAACTCTAAACTGCAACTGAAAACAACACAGTAACCTCATTTAACTTCTTTACTAAATCTTTTTATTTACAAAATCCGGACAACTAATCCTTATCAGCATCAATTTAAGGTATCGGAGGTATCGAAAAAGCTTTAAAAATACTGATTATGTGACAACTCAAATTCACTTTATCTGTATTGTTGCTGTTAGTAGACACATGACTTAGAATGTGGTCTGTTTCTATTAAAGAAGCATACAGTAGTATCTAAATTTACTGAGTGATGCATCATTGCAGATTAAAAATCGAAGCATTGGGAATCGCATCGGCATCAAAATACTTTCAATGATACAGAACGATAAAGTCTTCACAGCTCGACGTTCACGGACATTGTGTCCGTAGACACGATGCAGGATACTAAACATGATATCGACGAAATCCTGCGATCTTTATGACCTAAGCCAATTTTCTCGTTTTAATACTTTCCTGACAAAAAAAACAAACTTCCAGTACACATCCATCTGGGACGACACAACTGGGTTATTTCATTAACAACCTTTTTTGACATCAATATGATTGTTGCTATTTATGTTTGTAAGTCAAAAAACGCTGTCCAAAACTAGGTTGTGTTTTAATGATGAACTAATCAAAACAAAGTAAATGGTGTTTGGTGGATCAGTTAGAAATTGGTGGATCAATTACGAAAGCATTGGTGAAAAACAAAATTAAAGTCATAAAAATCTCTTAACGTATTTTGCATTTTACAGTAGCGTTCTGCTGATAATGTCACGTACTTTCAGAGTGTCAGGCAATTTAAATTGTCAATCCACCATCCAACAGAAAATGACGAAGGTATTTATTTTGCTGATGACCGTCCTTTGAATGTGTTTTTGTTAAATATTCGGTCGTAGTATGTTACCCAACAGTGTTGCATTCCAAAAACGGGGCGGCTGATGTACGCCATATTTCCTCCAACGCCTTCAAGCTTTCCATCGTCCCGTACCTAAGCTTGGAATGACGAAGCGATACGAAGGCTGAACATGCACGGAACTTTCAAAATGGCAACTTCGGGTGTAGATAACGTCTGAACAGCCTGAAAAAATGAAGCATCATCAGGAAACTCCGCAGGACGGGACATTACGCACCTACCTGGGCCAAGACAGAAGGGACCGGGCGGCAGAGAAAGCCAACGTTTCATCGAACTCCATTAAGCGGCGAAGAGACGTGGCTGGACACACACGTGGCTCAGATCAAACCAACCACCGGCCTCGGTCCTCACGCCATCCAATGTCCTCTACCCCCCACCCCCCACCCCCCGCTTTTCCCATCTTGTACTGCCTCTCCGCTTGTGTCCTCCATCTTTTAAAGATCCTCTCCAGTTGGTTGTTGTCCGTCCCCTCTGAGTGCCACATTTTCCCACGATGCCATTCCTCTGGGTATTTCCTTTCCTCTTCTCCGATAGACTTCATGTCTTCATAAAAGTCAAGCCTTTTCCAAGACAGTTACCACTTTGTTTTTACTTTTACATGTAATGCACAGAAAAAAAATCTCCACTGATCTGTGGGGTGCAGTATAAAAAAATCTATAAAAATGTATACAAGCATGAAAAAAATCTATAAAATGTATGTAGGTTTTAGAGCTTGTGCAGGTAAAGGAAAGGCAAAAGTAAAAGCTGCTCTACTCTTCGCACCGTAACTCTTTTTTACAGTTTGAGAGCACAGTGTGGATGCACAGTGGGGGGACAGAAGCATGAGAATGAGTCGGTGGGAAAAGAAACTCGTATATAAATAAATAAGGGAAGGATGCCACTGTTGCTATACAGAGCGAGGGGCTTAGTGGTCTCCTGAAATCCTATTGGGCGGCCTGTTGCCATGTGCTCAGGAGTCAGCAGAGATGCTGCTAACAAATCAAGGAAATGTTCTAATATTAGACTGTATGTATCTAGGCAGCGGGAGCCCCTGACCTCTCAACTCAGCCAACGTTGCGTTCCACTTCACAGATCAGCATAATGAAAGAAGTGGTGTGGAAGTAACTGGTTAAAAAAATGTTACGGCACTGTAGACAAAACAGCAGACACAGCCCCCCACCACCCCAACTACCTCAATGATATTCCAGTCAGTGCAGTTACACCGAAAGGGAGAAAACGGATTCATCTTCTGTTGATTTCTGATATTTATGAAATACAGATACATGTTGTTGTTTTGCATTTTGGTTCTCTGGGCAATTTGTAGAGCATCCAGTTTGTGAAATATCTTTTGTTATTTAGGTGACATTTGCTCCATTTCTTACAGGTTCTGCTGTAATAAACTACAGTAGGTCCGTGCATTAATAATGAAATAAATTGTAACTGGTGAGCAAAGAAAAAAGATTTTTTTTTTTTTTTTTTAAAGAATGCTGCCTATTACTCTGCCCTGCTGGTGTATGTTATTTTACCCTATACCCTGCATTTGTTATATATTTTATGAATAATATTGTTATACATTATTATCTTCTTATTAAGCTGTTTTATGCTGTCTATATTGCTAATTATTCAGATAAACTTATATGTATTTCTTTCTACCTCTTTATTTTGAGGCCATGGCTTCTAGTGGTGCATTTCCAACACATTCATCGTCATGTATTTATCTGCTAATTATCTGTTTGTAAATTTTTTTTGGTCAAAATTTAATAGAATTGAATGGCTTTCACATCCCAAAAAGTGATATTACGGAGCCCAGTAGATATGTGCAGCTTTCCTGTAAAAGGAAAACATTGCATTATTGTTATTGCTATCCCCTATATGGTTATGTGATCCTCGATTCTTTTTAGGCTCTTGAAATCTGAAATCAGGCATGATAACTTCCTTCATAAAATGCGTGGAACTCCAAAATATCTAGGTCATAATTGTTGTATGTTGGCAGGTCTGTTAGGCAATGCAGATTAGATGGGGTCATGCTGTGGTGTTACTATTTTTCTAAATTTTTTCCATAAATGTAAAGTTATTTTTCTTCTGTTCAAATGTTTAGAAAGATATTCTGAAACCGCAAACACATTATCAAAAGGATACTTTTAGATAATGTGTAAAGCTCCATCCTCATTTCTAATCTAATCTGGATCTTGACCATTTCGAAACAGTATTTGCAGAAAAAATATAGAGGTAAGTAGAGAATGAAATGAATTTCTTTTCCCACCTCATTAAGCTCAAAAGATCCTGTCAGTTTCAACTGGGGGATGAATGGATCTTCTGTTTAGTATGTAATGGCAGTATACCATATCTTATCTAAGTTATGTTGTACTTGAAAAGTGATTATACTTCACATCTACATTTATAACAGATTGTGTCTTTGGTAATCTCATAATAACAGATTTTGTTTACAGATGATTTGGTTAAGTTATCTCTCTGCAGTGCTGGTTTTTAACAGCTGTTAAGTAAATGCTCCCAATATGGTGGTGGCTCAGAAATCACATTTAATGGCATGATAATTAGATGTAGATAGGTTAGAAATAATGTTCCCCCAATTCCACTTACTTAGCAAGCATGTAAATACATTAGATTTCAGTTGCTTAACATGATGCCATGATGTTACCTCATGTCCTACAATTGTATAGTACCAGTCATACTCTACATTTATCAGTATAAATGCACTTGCATCAGGTAGGGATAACAAACCATGTGTATAAATGTGCAGAGTGAATATGTTAAAGAATAACACAAATTATGCACTGATTAACCCTTCCAAAACCTTTAGCGATGAGGCAACTGGTTCCTTTATATTTGTGATTAACTTTTTTTTTTTTTTTTTAAACAAAACATACAGCTCACATTAATTTCTCAGTATGGCTATGTTCAGAAGATTGTGGCATCCAGCGATTTTCCCACCCAGAAACTCAAGTGAAGATAATTGCCTCTTCTAAAGAGTCTATCTTTTTTTTTTTTAATCCTCCATGTCCTCCGGTGCGCGGTCACAGAAGGCTTGTATCATGTGGACGCGCCAACAGTTTTCTTGTCATTACTTAGAATTGCTTAAAGGGGCGACAGAAACTACACGCTATAGCTTTAACACAGCTATTGTGTTTTAACTTTCAAAAATAATATCAAGCCTCCCTCTATCAGATGGTCTGCAATGGGATACATTTCCTCTCAAAACTGACTAAACTTACAGTTTGCCACAATAAAGTTACAATATGGGCAATCATTTTTCTACAATTCAATTAACTGTGCACTGTAAATGGATTTGTTTGCAGTGCACTGATGTTAAAAATAGTAACCATTAGTGGAAAGTAACTATGTACATTTACTCAAGTACTGTACTTAAGTACAATTTTGAGGTACTTGTAGTTTGAGTAATTCCATGTTCTGCTACTTTAGTTCTACTCCACTACATTTTGTAGGCAAATATTGTACTTTTTACTCCACTACATTTATTTGATAACTACTTAATATAATAAATACTTTTTCCACCACTGGTAACACCACAAACCCATTTCAGAAAAAAACTTGCTCAGTCTATTGTGTAAAGATGTATCATTTTCAGATGGTATTGCTTTTTGAGTTGACGTAGCCACTAAAAAATCTTGGAATAACTAGTGTTTATCAACATTGAATTTTTCTGAAGACGTTGCAATCTTTAAAATAAAATGTCTTCTGTATTAATTAACTTCTCTAATTGTGCTTCAAGATGCTGTGACTTCAGGATTCCTTCATCCCTCTGTTCAGCCCAGATAGGAATGTAATGTTACAATTCACAATAAGCTTACCTTAATGTTAGGTAAACACTGAGTTTGGATTGCTAATTCTTCACAAAGTGACTAGAGAGTAGGAAAATGTATAAAACCCAAACTAAATTGTAAAAGTGCATAAGAGCATCGCTTTTGGAAGAGAGAGATTTCAGAACTTCACTTTTACTCAGTGTAAACAGTTTGTTAAAAAAAAAAATTGCAATGCATGCACACACAATTACTTTTGTTCAACGTTTATGTAAATATGTTTATTTCAGACGTGAATATATATATACGTGTATGAGCATACAATGCACAGTTAGTGCAGACTATGAAGGTGAAGACGTTCACAGATAAGTTAACCTAGGCAGGACAAAAAGAGAAGACCAGAGGGCAACACACACCGGCTGTATCGTGTGATATCTAAAGTACACACTGGATATGCAGACAGAAGTAGTCAAGATGGAGTAGCCAGGATGTGCCAAACCAGGGAGCTAATAATGTCACATTTTCTGCAGCATTGATGCTTTACTAAAAGATTTATTATAGACAGTGACGTCTCTTGACACATATTTGTGATGTCAGTGTGTGAGGTGAAATAGAAAAGTTATTGGTGCAGATTTTTTTGAAGTGCATCATATCCCACCGGTGTGTGTTGCCCATAACAGTAAAAATATTAGTGGAGTGCAAATAATAAATGTAAAGGTCTCATCTTCTGTCACAAAAAAAAAAAGCGCTGGAGACCTCATTTAGACATGCTAGGAGCTCATATTAGTCAAGTATATTATATAACCATTCACGACTTTTATGGAAAAATAATATTCTCATATTAACAATACTTATAAATGCAGGACATGAATGAAAATATATATATGTATATAATAAATTCCAGTGGAGCTTTTCACAGCTCAGATCCAGTTATTTTGCTGATCTGTCCATCTACATCAGCAGCCATGATCCTTCAGTCTGAAGGCCAGGACTTGTGGGGACTGGTGGGGCTCCTAGGCTGGGCCTTTGGACTCCCCTGAAAGACATAATGTAAAGAACATGGTCAAGTTTTAAATGACATTATATTTTGTTAGTTTGAAGAGTTGAGAGCCATTACATCTCAAAAGGAAAGGCTCCTTCATTGTTGACTGCTATTGGTATGTTAATTTCAAAGTGTACTGAAAATTGTATTTACATTTATGTAAGTTTAGATAAATGTAATGGAAACGTTTTAGTTATGTAGTAATAATTCAAATATTCTGTTTCCTGTCTTTTAATAAAAAAACACAATCCACAGGAGCTTGATAACACCTGTAGGGGGCAACAGTGCTCTTTCAGTCAGTGCTGCCCACACCCAACCTAAGCTTGGATGTTGCCGAGGAACTGATCTGACCCACTTTAAATACAACAGACATTGCTCACTGTACAGTTATGTTGACTTCAGCCTGCTTACATGCCATTTCCCAGCAGTTTAAAAGATGGTGGTTCTCAAACCTTTCAGCAAGTCTGCATTAAAATTAAAAGGTGACTTTGCTATAAAGTAGGCCGCATTTTGAACTCTACTTAAGTCTGTAGCTTACTGTACACGTGCTTTTACAAGTGTGACTACCCCATCTCCACAAAGGAGGAGGCAGGTGGGAAGAAGGACTCACCACAGCAGGCTGGATCTTGGCATAGTTCATATGGGCGTAGAGCAGCACAGCTGTGTCGTTGTGAGACGCCTCCAGTGCGATGGACAGAGCATTGCTGCCATCCTACAGACAGAGGGAGAAACAGTAGGAGGGCAGAGAGAGTAAAAGTGAGATTATTGACTCTTAAAACACAAGAGCTCACATCAGAGAGCTTTACAGTGATCCACAATACACACGGTTGTTCCTTTTTCAAGACTGTCTCTGTCTGGATGTGTTACGTCTCTCTTGTGATGGATGTCATGTTGGGGCAACTCATTCATTCCCATCAGTTAAGTCACTATTATGCATCCCTGATTTGCCAGTAAACAACCAGGACATTCATCCGTCCTGCATCCTTAGCCCCTTTGTTTTTGTAGTTGTACCTTTGCTGCTATTACATCAAACATGTCAAGCAGGACATAAATCTACGAGGTAGGGGCTTTTCCAAATGTTTTCCACCCCCCACCCCACCTCTCAGTCCAGCTGTGCTGCACTGAAACACAATCCAGGAGCTGCCTGCACTGAACGGCCAACTTATTCATGGCACAGATGTGATTGCTCAAATATCTGTCTGCCTGGCCTCTCTTCAAGCATCCAGACCAATCCTCTGTAAAATCACTTTAAAACACACGACTGTGCAGATGAACAAAAAACAAAGCGATAAATGTCCATGAGAAGAGTTTTGTTCCAGGGTAAGATTTCTGCTATTTGGGAAAAATTGAAATGTTCCCACTGACAAACTGATGCACTAAAACTACAACAATTTCCTACATTTTAAAATTTTGTACATAATATAAGTCAATTGGTTGACAAAATGATTGTTTGATGAAAACGTTTTTCCTTTTTTTCATTTTAGGAAATGAACAGTAGCTGATGATTTGTGGATGGGTCATGTGGTGAAGTTTGCAGAGGACTTGTGCAAGAGCCTGTAGGGCATTGTGTCTGAAATCTGCAAGTCTGCGGTTGTGAACAGAGAAGTTGTGGCTTTTTAATTGATCCCCCAGGGGATTATGAGTAGCTCAGTGATTTTGTTTCCTGTAAACAGCACTGATTGCAGGGGAAGGCAGATGAAACTCCGCTCTTAGCTCTCAGCCTATCTTGCTAACAAATAAAAAATGCAAAAGAAAAGAAGCAGATAAAGAGGTGACGACGAGAGGAAACTGCAGAGACCAATTTCCCATGAGGAGCTGTTTCCTGAGCATGGATTAAGCTGAATGCCAGACGAGAAAATGCTCAGATGTTTTCAGCAGTCAGAGATCCAACAGTTATCTTCATCTGTAAGCTCAGGGTAAATTACTGAATGAGTGCATTAGCTAAATGTAAATGCCTTACATTATCAACAATGGATATGTCGCAACCAGGCTGTTCCAGGAGAAGTTTGACAATCTCAGCGCGGCCATGTTCGCTGGCACACATCAGAGCTGTGGAGCCTTCGTCATCCTGCACGTTCACGTCAACACCACACTCGAGCAGCGCACGCACCATCTCCTGCCGACCATGGCTAACAGCAAGCATCAACGCTGTCTGGCCCGCCTGCAAAGGTAAAGAATAATTCTTTACGTAATTTCTTTCTAAGAGAATACAGTTTTTGAGAGCTTGTCATATTGCTTAGCCCATTGTATTAAGTGATAAACAAATTAAACACCATTTACAGCTTGAGAAATATTGCAAAAACAAAATGTGATAGCAACAATGACTTACTGATACCAATCCTACTGTTCCACTATCTGAAACAATGTGAATGAGGAAATTGATGACTTTAACTAAAGATAAACTGCAAAAGGTATTATTTATATATCTATAAAGTTTGCCTAGCACACATGCTTTTTCTGTTTTTCAGTCATACCAAACATTTTTTAAGCTAAATGAATTCCAGCATAATGCTGCCAGTTTTCATTTGCACTGTTGAAAATTTGAGTCACTAAGCTGAACTTAAAATACAACAGAAAATAGTATGACTTAAATTCCTGATTCTAAAACTGCATAGCATTGCGTGCCTTGCGTGTTTTGTTCACCACAGCACCAATAACCATCGGCAGTAATTGAATTTATAGCATCACTGGCTATAAATCCAGAGTCCTATGACTTGGCAGTGTGAGAGCCTGTCATGCGCTGTGTCCAAACAAATACACTACACAACCTGATTAGATCAAGCAAAGAGATAAAACCACTTTTAAAAAAGTCAATAGATTCTTACAAATGTTTCAAGTTACGCTACACATTTCTCTAACCTATAAGCAATTACTCATCTGGCTCTGAATGTAGTACTTCATTAAAACACAAGAAAAGCTCTTTTAACACTTCCCCCATTGACGTAAACAGAGAACAAAGACAGCTTGTCCGTTTTCTTTACCTTGACTCAAAATAGTAAGTAGGAATCAAGTAGATATTCACTCAAAACTACTTTGTTTTAACTAATCTTAACTTCGTGTGTGTGTGTGTGTGTGTGTGTGTGTGTGTGTGTGTGTGTGTGTGTGTGTGTGTGTGTTGTTGCAAATGTTTGTGTTTGAATGTCCCACTATAAACCAGCAGGGGTAAAGCCAAGTTTAGATTTAGCAAAGGAATGCTGTAAAAACTTGCTCTAGTCAATGCTACTAGTACCAAATTAGTGAGATGAATACTCTCACCTCACTTACACTCTTATTTGGCTGTAATATGTATAATTTATCCTAAGTTTTTTTATTTTATTTTTATTAAATGTTTTCACATTAACCGTTTAAATCAGATTAAATCCATTCAACAAGGCCAGCTGAGCCAGGATTGACTCTTTTTAGTGATAAAAAATGCTTCAGGATGTTAAAGCAGACTATAGACTCACAGTTAAGTCTTTGTGTTCTTTCTTTTGGCACATATTGGTCATTTACAATTGTCAGGTGACCCCTTTTTAAATCGAGAACTGTATCTTTGAAAATATTTGAGTCACAAGTGATTCAGCTGTTACAAGTGAACTTCATTCACGACACACACGAGCGGAATGACTGCAGAATGTGGGAACATGGAAGGAGGAAGGTGGCTACAAGCAGAACTTCACAGTACTATACACAACACTCATGTGTCATTTACTCCTCAACTGTGATAAACTGATGATGACATGACTTGCCTGGCTGGCCTTGGCATTGACATTCCCTTGACTGAAGAGCCTCTTGACCACAGCCATGTCCAACTCCTCCTTCACGGTAGAGAGAGCAGCCAGCATGATGGCCGTGTAGCCCGCCTTGTTCTGCTTATCCACACTGCACACACCTGCAGGGAGCACATGTTTTTCAACTAACGTGTATTTAAGCATATATGCAAGTGCACAGATATACAGAACACAGATTATCAGTCACCTGTATTAGGTGCAGCTTAAACTAATGTTAAACGTATATATTACCTTATGTAACATCAACCAGGTTGTATTTTTTC
Source organism: Sander vitreus (assembly GCF_031162955.1). Lineage (NCBI taxonomy): Eukaryota > Metazoa > Chordata > Actinopteri > Perciformes > Percidae > Sander > Sander vitreus. The sequence goes on from NC_135863.1 coordinate 10,612,249, forward strand.
CCCCAGGTAATTTAGCATAGTATTTATTGTAAACTGAACACACTACAAGAAAGAATATTTAGCTAGCAATAAACATTACGTTACCACTCTTTAAAGTCCTGAGCAGAGAAACATTTTTTTATATCTGGTAAAAATGAATAAAGACACTAGAAGTTACGGAGCTCACGTATGGGGACTCATACTCATTTCCCCTGGCTCACAGACTTAAGGTCCGCAGTTGGACCTTTCTCGAATAATTGGTTGGATTATTAACTGGATTATCTTTGTAGCTTGTGCGGTAACATTTCATAGTGTGGATCATTCTCAGAAGGTCACTGACCTGTGTCCAACAGCAGCCCCACCACACCGAAGTTGGAGTGGGACACACTGTAGTGGAGAGCTGTGTTGCCGTTGCCGTCGGTCATGTTGACTATGTGCTCCAGCAGCACTGACGACACCTCAGAGAACGCCATCAAGTAGTCTGAGACCCGTGAAGGCGGAGCCATCTTGGCGCTGGAGATACGAAACCACTCAAGCTGGACTGTGTGGGTGCTGGAGAGCTAAAGGTGAGAATGGGAAGTGATATATAATCTATAAGACAATAGACAATAATAAAGCTGTATTTTACCCAGTGGCGGAAAGTAACTAAGTAAATTTAAAGTACTGTACACATTTACTACTATCTACACTCCTCTTATTGTTACATGAAGCTCCTATTGTTTATGATGTTTGATATTGCCGTAAATATCCCTAAAAAATAAGTCGCACAGCTTTCATCAACTTTAAGTAATTACCATTTTGCATTATTTCAACAATGCACTGGTGAAGTTAAATGTGTAACTCAGTGATTAAATGGTTTTAAGAAGCATGCAGGAACGCACCACTTCCTTACTCTTCAGTGTTTTAATGTCATCGTTCAGGTGGTTCTTCAGAATGAGGCACGCTTCACGCATTTTTGAGCTCAGCTCAAACCTGTAGCAAAAATGTCTGAAGTTGAAACAAAACAATGTACTGCTTTCTGTACATAGTTTCTCTTTCTCTGCATCACAATTGTATGTGGATTTTACAATACATGTGATTATACAATATCTGTTTATTTAAATGAGAAGACTGGCTGATTGTCATCCAACATGATTTAGTAGCCTTTGCATGAGCAATTTACAGCACTACATTTTAATCAGGAAACTATATTAACCCATTTTCTGTAGGCTAGGAGATCTGAAACTGCATTAAATCAATATAGCAACAAATACAAAATGCATTATTTCGTACTAAGTAACAACATACTTCTCTTTCACAGCATCAGATGAATAATTTGTGGCTCTCAGGGTTTCCTCATCAGTGTCACTCTCGTCCATGTTGACGTTTCTTTCCTCCTCTGATGTTTCGTCCTCAAGAGTCGCCTCATCCTCCTCTGTGCTGTCCAAGCACTCACCTTCTCCACTTTCTCCAGAGGAACTCCCATCTTCCTCCTCTTCTTCCTCCTCTTCCTCCTCTTCTTCACTGGATGTAGATTCATACCTAAGAGACACAAATATTTGCTGGAATACAGAGCAACACTGATGGCTGTTTTTTTGGAAAGTAACACAATTGGTGAGGGAAAAGGGTTTTGTTTATTTGTCAAACCTGTGACCTGGTCAACGTGCTATTTCCAACCTTTAGACCATCTGCCGCCCCTTTTTTTATCTTTACTGTGGAACAATTTTATTTTTACTGTGGTAAAAAATAAAATGGGGCTTCATGTTACCCACCCTCCATTCAGAATGCCAACAAACTGCAGGCTCTTCTTGCCAGAAGTGCGATTCTCGCCCGAGTTACTCCCATCCTTCCTCTTCATGATTGATTTGAGCATACCTGTAACCATAAAGGAAGCAGATGGATCAAACAAAGAGAAACAAAAAAAACTCACATGATGTAAACAAAATTATGTCATCAGTTTATTTTTATTATTATTTATTTATTAATCCATTTCTTTAGATTACCTTTTTTTGTCTTTCTAGTAAAATCAATTTGCCAATTTTGTGTTCATTTTTCAGTAAATCTATTTCATATCAGAGTGGGTAATGCTTTTTTTCTGTAATTTCTGAATTATTTCTAACATGTTTCATGGACAAAATGATGTAATTTGTAACTATTTTGAAAAAAAGACTGATTGGTACACTCCTAATTAATTACTAGTGTGAGTCTGAACAGGTCAGCTTCAGCCAAACACAATTCAGCATATACAGTAAGTGTCAACTAAAACATGAATAATGACTTACTTGGTTTTAAAGGAGACAGTTCTTAGCAAATTTATATTTTCCCTTTTAAATTAGTACCAAATTACATAGTCTGTGGTTATACTTATTTAGACTTTCCAGGGAACTTATTTGAAATGAAAAGATTATGAACTTGTGTATAGTCTATCCGTGATGTACCACTTGTAATGATAATGCGTTATATTTTTTGCGCCAATATTATAAAGACAAATTCTACATTTACAAGTATTTACCTGTCCTGGTGTTGCTGGCCGCAGTCTTCTCTCCTTGGTCTTCCTCCTTCTTCTCCGCCATACTTACGACCTCTTCCAATGGTGAAACCTTATATTCAGCAATGGTCAACTGTCTCTTCTTTGGGACTGTAACTTTTTGCTCCTCAAACAAGTTCTCCCATTGGCACCCAGTGCTGACCAGTGCAACAGGAGCTGGTTCTGCTGTTTCCACTACATCATCAGTCTGGGTGAATTGTTCAATCTGATCCGCTGTTAAATTCTCACCCACACATGCATCGTTCACCTCAGGACGACACAAAACTGCAGCATGTTTTAATGCAGCAGTCAATGTCTCTACCTGGACGTTCGTCACATCCGGTTTTGCAAGAACCCCCTTCTCAAACGTGACTTTGGAGGTTTTCTCTTCCATCTGGGCTTTAAGGATCCCCATGTCTTTGTCGGCCACACTCAACCGGTCCTCTAGAGCCACCATGGACTCCTGCTGGAATTTAATGGTGTCCTGTAAGGTGTCGATCTCCCGCTGCGCTTCGCTGGTCAGCCCAAGTAGTGACTCCATAACCCAAACCTCAGCCTCTTCTGTCTCCACACTGGCCTGTACTCCCTCCTCATGAACCAGAGGAGCCTCAGTTCCTGTGCCTTTCTCATAAACATTTACCTCTGTGCCCTCAGAAGCATCTTTCACACCCTGGCTGTAGTAGAAAACAACAGAGTCCATTGGCATGTCGTCCCCAACAGCCACTGCTTTCTTCTCAACGACAGACGCTTTTTCTGGAACTTTCACTAAAACCTTTGATGAAGGTTCTGTAGATTTCTCTTCTTTACCCTCAAATTTCTCAGTCAGCCTTTTCAGCTCACCAGATTTTCCGAAACCTTTATGTCCTGGTGAGGTTGGTGCAGTCAATCGACTGTGGATACTGTGGTCAGTTTGAAGGATCTCTGTGGTTTGGGTAGAAGACTCTGTGGACGGTTGCTTCTGTTGGGCCACCTCCATGGCTACTTTCTTCTCTTGCAGGGCTAACAGGAGCATGTCTTTCTCTGCACGAAGCTTGGCCACCTCTTTCTCAAGTGCAGGAACACCCTTTACCCTCTCTTCCATCTCCTTCAGCTGTTTCAAGGCTATAGCCATCTGCTCTCTGACTGTTTGCAGCTGGCTGGGTGCGATTGGAGTTGTCGTGGTACCAGCAGCTGGAGTGCTTCGCCCAGAAGTCTGAGGGCTGGGTTTAGTCCAGCTACTTTGCAGAGGCTGAATGGATGGAGAGGGTAAGAGCTGTTTGGGAGGATCTGCGAGCTGGAAGCGCCCACCGTTCTGGTGCTGGTGGGTTTGTTCCTGTTGTAGCCGCTGGCTGGTTTCCAGAAGAGTCCGCTCCACTCTAGGGTTGCGCTGCGGTGGAGGAGGTGGCACTTTGGCTCCAGCAGACAGAGGAGGAACACTGAGCAGGGTCACAGGGGAAAGACAGAGTGTTTCGCAGGGTGCTGACCCAAGGCGATTGCGTGGTGGCGGCGGCGGAGGAGCTCTGCCATCCTCACTGGACGGGGACGCCAGAGACTCTGTGGATGTCCAGCCACTGGTACGTCCCCCTACACTCCTCTGTGAGAGTTTAGGCCCTCGGCCAGAGCGGCGGGAGCCGACTGGTGCCCGACGAAGATTGTGTCCACTTTCTATCTCTTCTACATATTTAAGGAAGTCCAGATCCAGCTGGAAACCATACGGAGTCTGGACGGAGTAGGAGCCTGGCTGGTCAGCCTCCTCCTGACTGGAGTAGATAAATGGAGAGCCCAGATCTGAAGGGAAGAGGACATGTGACCGGTCAATATGGCTTCATACTTAAATATGGCCTGTAGCGCTTCATTGAAAACAAACAAATTATGTTTACATTCAGTGTGTTTCGCATTCAACGCATTGTGGATCCTTGAGGTCTAAAAAAACGTGTTAAAAGTATTTCCTATCTCATAAAACACAATGCCCAAAATCCTGCGTTGTTTAAATCTGTCTACTAGCTTGCATTGATAATGGTACTCATGTCTTAATAATAACCAGTATAACTTGTTGACACAGTATACCCATTACAGTATAGTCAATACACTAAAAAGTGTGTGCAACATCAATACAAATCAAACAGCACACTGCAACACCCAAACCTCATGTTCACAGTCATAATAGAAATTGGGGTCCGAAGTGGAAATACAAAAGAATAACAAGGACATCTTCATGCAGTTTCTTACCGGGCAGCTTTGGGTTAACTTGCACAGACTGAGTCATTTTTCAGGACTGGAACCTTTCAGCATACACAGCTTCAAATCAACACCTGGCAAAAAAAAAAAACAGTGACACAAATGCATTGTCATGGATGTACTTAAGACCAAGAGGAAGGAAAAGCATGTAATTTCTAAAAACACTGCACATTAGTTTTAGTTGAAAGTGTGCTTTGATTTTATAGAACTGATTTATTTTGTAAGCATCAAAATCACATTCTCTAAATGTTCCCATAAACATGTCTTTGTTAAAAGGAAACACACAACAAATAAGTGGCTTCTTGCTCTCACTTTAATGGCGGAAATATGCTTCTTTATGGGAGTTGTAAACGTACTACAAAGTGCAGAAATGTTTAAAGAAGTTTGTGTTTTCTTTTGGCTCGTTAACACGTGTGACTGAATTCAAAAGAAGGTGAATTCCTTTCTTTCAGAGATCAAGTGGTTTTGTTAAATGGGTTGTTTGCTTTTTCTCTTCATAGGTGTTGAAGAATGTTGGCCTTACATCATCTTTACCGCAAAGTGTGCGTGTGTGCAAAGTCACTAAGAGTTCAAGATACATGCCTGAAATTCAAATGTACGTTTGTGTGGGAATTTGCATGTATAGAAACTCCTGGCACACAGTGAAGTTGGCCGTCATGGGAAACACCTCAGAACAAAGTCAACAACAAAGAGCTGAACGGGGTCCAAAACCACAAGACAGCTGCTTCATTAATGACCGTATCGCACCATCCAACTCTACTGAGAAACCACAGGATTCTGCTCACCACAAGACCATTGAAACCTGACATACATACTGCTGGACTGGGAAATGTATAATTTCCTTTGGGCAGTGTCTATTTATTCAGACACATGAGACAAATGAACTCTTAAAGTGCTCATATTATGCTCATTTTCAGCTTCATAATTGTATTTTGAGATTGTAGGTTTTACATGGTTTACTTTTCAAAAAACATTTTTGTTGTACTGCACATTGCTGCAGCTCCTCTTTTCACCCTGTGTTCAGGTCTCTGTTTTAGCTACAGAGTGAGACCTCTCACTGCTGTAAGATCTCTGTTGTCAGTCGCACATGAGCAGTAGCTAGGTAAGGATTACATGAGCTAGCTAGCTGTTTCTACAACTTCGGCCTGTACAAGGCAGGATTAGCTGGGAGACTTCTTCTAAACGAGAGCACACATCCAACTTTGCGTGGAATACCTGCAGAACAGGGACATGTAAGTAGTTCTATACAATTTATTTTGTAGATTAGGGTGAATTTGCGTGTTGTAGCAGTGTTTTGCCATTGAGAACGAGCTAGCATGCTAACGGTTAGCCCCCTCGTTTCGGCTAGTGACGTAGAAAGCCGTGCAGATTTTGAACAGCTCACCCGGAGACTGAAGGCAGGACACATTCAGAAACCCGTATCTCACTCAAAACAGCACGGATGGGGGTTTTTTTCAAAGTTTGTATGCGTGTGGAAGCACCAGAGACACAAAATAACACCCCAAATCCCAGAAAAATTATTTTTTTCATAATATGGGCACTTTAAGGGGACTGACTACATTGTAAAATATCATTGCCAAACAACAACAATGTAAAATATAAAAAATGATGAGACTACTCTTGCATTAAAAGTCAACTTTTACATTTTTAGTAGTAGGAAGCAATACATAAACATCTGCCTGGGACTGAAGCTGTCTTTTTTTCTGTTAATCGTTATCTTTAAAAGACAAACACAATCTGTTCGAAACGTCTCAATAGAATCAACAAACGTTTAGGTCTTTTCTTTGTTCAACCATATTAACATTGTTTTTCTTCTGGTTGTTCCAAACAGACCGGACATCTAAAACTCGTCCTATGCTTCAGGAAAAAAAGAGAGAGTTCCTCACAGCAAGGGGAAAATGGCATTAAACTGGACACTCTGTCCAATTCTATACCAAGTACAGAGAAAAGAAGGAAACGTTAACTTAAATATAACAGATTGTAACTTTAAAACTGTAAAATGAATGCTGTTGTTTTGAAAAGTTTACCTCTCAGCCGCTCATTGAGCGATTCATGTAGCTGAAGTTCAGGCTGGTTCTCTCCTTCCTGCTCCACTCAGCCCTGAGAGAGAAAGAGACATCCACCATCACATTTCACACATCAGCACTGTACAGCATATTATTTTTTTATTTAATTTTTTAAGATTATGTTTTGGGCATTTTTAGGCCTTTATTCTGATAGGACAGCAGAAGACATGAAATGGGAGAGAGGGGGGAATGACATGCAGCAAAGGGCCGCAGGTCGGAGTCGAACCCACTCTACCAACTGAGCTATCTGGGCACCCTGTACAGCATATATTACTAACCATATTATACAGACAAGTGAATACCTGCTGCACACCCAATCGCCCATTGGGGACACAAATATATTTGAAGTTGAAGATGATGTCTACACATCTGTCACAATTTGTCATCTATGTGTAAATACCACACAGTGAATCTAGAGTTCTGCCCTTAATTTGGAGTCTTTTAATCAATTGGGTTGTTAGGCAAGTCTTCAATCTTTCCAGCTGTTGTGCACCAGAGTTTCTTTAATAGATAGATGGATGGACTTTATTGATCCCAAACTGGAAGAAATTTTTTATTTTTCTATCTCTTGTAGAAATCCAAGTATCTTTTCATCTCAACGTTGGACAAAAAGAAACATCTACAAGACCAGAAAAGATGTGCTATCATGAGACAAGAGAAGAAGTTAGAGAAGCTAGAGAAGAGAGCAAGTATGAAAAAGCTTTGACTCTGGACAACAGGACGCTGCTGTAAACTGTGACAAGGTGTGCATCCACCTGCGTCGCCACAAACCTCACTATCATAGGTGTGTGGGTTTACTGAGTAAATTACAGGTTTTGCTGTGGGCCGTATAAAGCTGGTGTGTTTCAGGCGTAAAACAACTTTCAAAACAGAAAGATTTGTGCAACATAGATACACTGTACATGTTTTCATATTTCAAAGACAGATACGTTTACCTCCCACACACACAAACCTCACATACATGCAGTCATTCATTTAGTTTCAAACACACACACAGATGTGTTTTCCAGCAGCCTCGAGCACATTCCTAACACATGCTATTGCAACACGCCGGTCGTCCTTCTAGCTGACTGACTACTGATAACCTAAACACACACATCATCTGTCAGCTCAGACTGCAGCATACAGACCGTTTATTGTCAAAGTAAAGCCCACAACATTCAGACAGACAGGATATATTATCACAGACTACATTATGGAGTTATTATGGACAATGGATAAATTGAAATATGCAGTGGAAAGAAAAAAAGTATCTTCTCTAACTGGTAACGTTTCTGCTCAGTATCTTATCAGCTACAGGTCTGTTTCTCCTCAGTGTTTGTCAGTTTCTGCTTTCAGGACAAAACACAGTAAACATGATGCTGCAGTGTCTGAGCCAATCAGACACAAGTTATACAAAAAGGTTTTTAAGGATGTGACCTCATCTTGGTTTAATTTGGTGCGACCAGAGGAAGGTAGTTTACTGCACTGAGTTTGTTTAGGATCAAATACAAGCTAACCATTGCATATAAACTCCACACATGACTCAAAGATGGTTTGTTTAATGGGCTTTAGTTTATGCAACTTTAGCTCCTTGTCGGCACTCTTCTTCTACACAATATCAGATGTGTTTTAGTGTCATTTCAAATAGGTAGGGTGGATTACACTGCTACTTTTCTACGATTTTTAGAGCTTTGACAAGTATGAAATCAGAAATGCTGGAGAATCATATTCTAGTGCATTTTCACGCATCACTAGAGCACTCTGTAGAGCATTATTCATGAAACTGATTTGCACGATGTGTTGCAAAGTTAATTAGACTGTTGAACAAACAAAATGAACCCCCAAAAGTCAAGTCTCTCCTCCTCCCCACATCTATTATTTCTTCTATTCTCTTAATTATACTTTACCACTCTTCATTTTTTACCCTCACATGACTAATTTCTCCTCACACCCTCTTCTTTTCTTACACACACACACACACCTCTCAAGTGTTGCTGTTTTTTCTCTCTGATTTGATGACAGACAGCAAATTATAGACTTCAGGGAGAAGCTGCATTCCTTCTTTCTACACCCGAGTCCTGACCAGCTGAGAGCCACGCTGACAATTCTCACACACACACACACACACAGAGTGCCAATGCTCGTGACACTTGCACAAGCCAAAAACAAAATATGCATACATTGAGTGAAAACTTGTGCATTTATTCACACAAACAACAAAAACACACACACAATCACATGATCCTGCAGTCAGACAAAGATGATGTTCACAGCTACAAATTATAGTGAACACATTGTGGGCATACCACCTTAATTTAGTAAACGCCTAACTGTTTTTATTGTGAACAGATGAACTTCGGTGTTCTTCAGACTAGCCTTAGACGTCTGTATTTCCATGGCTACAGATTAAATGACATACTGTACTTCAGTTTTGATGCAACACTACAGTCGCATTTCTTAAAATTGCAGCCACACAATAATCTTGGATGTCTACCAAAACCATCAGCAACTAAGGCCTAGTCCACATGTACACAGGGATGTTTTTTAACCGTAGCCTTTTCTATGCGTTTTGGCCTTTCGTCCACAAGAAAACTGCATTTTAGGTCACTGAAAACTGATCTTTTGAAAACTCCTGCCAGAGTGAAGTCAGTTTTTGGTTCGCAACATCAAGTGTTTGCGCTGTTATCTCCTTTTGTGAGGCGACATTTCGTGCAATGGCGGACGTGGCTATTGCCGCCAGGTAGTCTTCTGGTAATAGATTTTGGCTGATGGATGTTTACAACCCGTTTGATTATATGATTACTTATGTTTTTCCCCCTGTTGGACGTTATTGTGTTTGCGGACCTCATCAATTAACTTTAATAAGTGCAGTTTTATTTTTACTCATGGAAATGACCAATTCTACAAAATAGGGATTTAAGGGAATCATCTTTAGTAGGGGTGTCACGATTCTCCAAATCCACGATTTTTTTAGAGCCGCAATCGAATCCACCATTAGTTAAACAAGGTACACCCCCTAATCTTTAGTGGTGAGTGGGTCAGACTTCAAGCAGCCGGGGTAGTTGGTATGTAGCAAGCATATTTAGGAGTAACATTTATTCATATAAAAATAACTTGGATGAATTAGTACTTTGGTGACCAAAAATGTTTCTTAAAATCACTCAAATACAGAACACTTTGTTATTGATACAGTTTTTCCTCTCGGGTTCAGTAGGAACATGTGACGAGTGGAGAAGTACCACGTTGTCCCAGAGCAGACTTATGAAGAAGAAAACATGGAGTTGTCCTGCGTTCAGTGGAAAAGGAAATGTGCTGGTTCGAGGCTCGGGGGCCATGTTTTGAAACAGTGACCTCATCCTCACCACCCACCACCCTTTTCCTGAGAAAAGTCAATCTGACAGATGAGGAGGGAGTGAAAGCCGACATCCTCTCTCACTGACAGCAACTTTTACTATCCGACTGTTTTACATGAGAAAAAAAAAAAAAACATTCAGAAATACACACACACACACACAAAAAAACATCAATACAGCATCAATGACCCACCCTGACACCAGGGGTCTCATTTATAAAACTGTGCGTAGGATCCTTACTATAAGTGTATGTACGCCCAAAAGCCCAAAATGGCTAGCCAAAAAATATCTCAGATATCAGATTTATAAAACCGTGTGTACACACATCTGTAAGCAAAGTTCCCTTTATAAATCAGAGATTACCTACAAGTGTGCGTACTTGAATCCGCCTCTTATCCCGCCCTGTACACGCCCATTTTTAACCATAAATAGTCAATGCAAAGCACCTCGTGAATGCTGATCAGTATATGAATGACACTGGCAGTTGTTAGACCGAATCATGATGACTGGCGGAGAAAAAGCAAAAAACTTCTCAGACGTTCAGGAATTGCAGCAAATTGAATTATAATTTCGGCCTGTTCTTGCACAGTGTATGGAAACCTGATCTATAACTACATGTATTAGTCATACATAAATTAATCGATATACCAGACGTATATAATAAGATTTAACAGAACTATATATTATATCTAAACAAGCCTTAGTGATAAAGTTGAAGATTATATATAATATTTATTTAAAAAAAAAAAAAAAAACTTAGCTGTCTGACATTTCCCTCTGGAAACAGCCGGTTTCCCCCAGAGTGGCAAGGACCTGTATTTGGACCGGGATGGCACGGTTCCGGCACGTTGCCCTACTGGACCCAATTCAATACATAGATCCAAGAGCTCAGCTTTAGGGAATCTAAATTGGCATATTAGCCAGTCATCGTCATGGTCCCTGAAGTCTCTTTCTTCTGATTGTTCCATTGGCGGAGTCCTCCTGCAGGGCCAGCAGTGCCATCATGCAGCATTACGCACGGGTTCACCGCAGTATTTGTTTACAACAATTTGTGATTGTGAACACCTTGCCAACACAGCATCAACTAGTGGTATCCCCACCCTGAGATACAATTTGAAGATGAAAGAAAGTCTAATAGGCAAACACACTTTTCTTCATGCAGGTTTTGTCACGAACAGTATTAAAGTTCGGACCGATAATGAGGACATTATCAATTGCGCGAGAGCTTAACGGCTGTATTTCCAGACTTTGACATTTGATGATATATGCACAGTTTTAAAGACAGATATTTAGTTATTTACACTGTGTTCTGCCGTTATCTAATGCTAGGGTATTTTATGCTATCCTGTATTCCATGCAGTCGGGCCATCTCCTCCTGCATGCGCTCCGTAGAGACAGTGCTGATTAAACATTAAGAACACATTTTTATTAAAGATTTGAGTTGGATTTTACAAGGTGTTTATGGAACAAGTATCACTAAGTACAAGCGCAAATAACACTGCTGGATTTAATCTTCACGGTAACGTGGATGATATGGAGTGAAAAAATGTGCGTGAGGCATATCAATACTTATATAAAAATATTACGAGTAATCGTTTTTTCCCCCCCATTTACTTTCTGCAGTCTGACTTCAGTTCACCACCTCACCATCTGCGTCGCCAATTCCTATTTTGTCTCCAAAATGTGCGTACGCATGGGTCAGAGTTTGCGTGGAGGGAGGCACATTCTCCCGTCAAGTTTGTTTTTTTATAAATCACTTCCCTTTGCGTGGGAAGTGGCGTACGCACATTTTCAGCCCCGTTTTGTGCGTACGCCACGTTTATAAATGAGACCCCAGGATTACTATAGGCTACTTGTTGACATTCACGGATTTCATTTTCAGTTTAACATAAAAACAAATAAAGTCTCAAATCTTATCCTGAAACTAACCACTGTTAATTTTCAACAGCTCTTAAATAGACCTTGAGGTCAGTTGTTCTAACATTGACTTATTTTTTGCTTTCTAAAACAGGAAACATTAACGCAAATGTCCATCTTAACAAACTTCAACTCTCGTCCCAGTTAATCTTAAACCTTAATCCAACTACTAATTTTATTACTTTAGAGGCGAGGTGAAGATTTGTTTCATGTCTTTATCCTTGTGAGGATATTTAGGCCTCATAGACATAGAAATACAAGTACACACACACACACACACACACACACACACACACACACACACACACACACACGAGGGCCTCTCTGCTGCTGGGATAAATCTGCAGTTTCCTGAAGGGAAGCCCACTACTCCCCCAATAAATCCCCCTCATCACACATAACCCTTTCATGCCCCTGTGGGAGACCTCCCATTGTCTCCCAGTAGGAATGGGGGGGTCTTGCCAGGAAACACATCAGGCCGTCCTGAAAGCTGCTTCCTGAAGGTAGCAGGAAAACATCGTAGCGAAGACAAGCAAAATCTGAGAGCTGAACAAATAGAGCCAGTGTGACACAACACACACAAACACACACAGGCATCCTGCAGCCAACAACAGCACCGAGGCCGACATCACATGACGCATCACAGGGAGGTAAGATAACGCATTAGCACTTTTAGCCGAAGACTCAAGTGTTGAAGTGTCACACAATAACACGCTGTTACCTCTGTATATACAGTATATATACACAAACACACACAGGGTTTCTGCCACTTCCTGTTTCCCATCTCTTCAACATTAATCACACACTCATGTCCTGCTGTATCCAGATAAAAAGAAAAATCTTCTTTTTTTTAGCACAATCAGGTTGACTTCAAACATCACATGCCTCCTGCTTCTCCTCCCTCTTCCTTCCAGATTCTCCAGCAAACACAAGGCACATTCAGCCTCCACAATGAGGCTTTATGCCTATTTGGTGGCGATGCTGTTTTCGAAGTTTTGTGAGGCCTCGTTGTTTTCTCCTCACCAGACCCCCCTGTACACTCCCTGCCTTTTTCTGACTGTGTCCAGGTTCAAAATGTCACAGAATGAATTTAATAAAGTCACTGGGGAAGTCTGTCACTTTGTGAGTTTTAAGACAAAGAGACAGAGCCTGGCTCCACAGTGGATCTGAAGATGCTGAGAAGCAGCTGCTCTGGTTTAAAGTCTCGACATAAAGCTTCTCATGAAGGATAAAGAGAGGCGACTTATCCAGTGACTTAATACTGTACTTCCTTCTCTGTCAGATCTCCTCACTCTGAGATTCAACTAATTTGAGGTGTTCCATGTAGGGCTGCAGCTATCGATTATTTTAGTAATCGAGTATTCTACCGATTATTCCATCGATTAATCGAGTAATCGGATAAGAATACTTAGTAAGAAATACTTAGTAAACAGCTATAAATAGTAAATACTTATTATTGCTGTTTACTAAAAAAAAAAGAAAACCTGTCTTTTGTATATACACACAAAAGACAGGTTTCCAAGACCCTTAAAAAAAAAAAAGTACATTTTTGGTGGCCCAAATGTTAATATTTTTCACCCCCTTCCCCTTCTTGCCTCTGGCTCTTTGCACTGGATATGCAAAAGAGCTGTTCACTAACCAGAGGGTAAATGTGACGTTACAAAGCTTACAGCAGGGCTATTCAACTACACTGTTCTGGGGGACACATTTTCAGAAGCCTGATACACAGTGAGGAGAAAGAATAAAGAATGCAGACATCACCGGCATGATGACGTCATTCACGTGCATATTAAGTGGCCATGCTGGGGGGAGGAGCCGGTTTGTCTCCGGCAGCAGCTAAGTTTCCAAAGATTAGTAGCAAACTAATAAACAGTCAGACTACAAACCGACAGCTTTCGTTTTAGCATGTTGGTAAAACATGCTGTAGGCTAGTTGTGTAAAACAGCGCGGTGGACGAGAGCAGCAGACGTTAGTTAGCTACCTTGTGTCGGGTTCGCTCCGTGGAATGGATGAGTACACTGAATGTTTTCTACAGAGATGATGTAGCAGCATGTTTGCAGCTTAAAATGATCCCAAACTTTCTGTCGTTTTCTCTCGCCTGTCTCTTCTCTTAGATCCTCGCTATTTTCGTCTTCCTTCATTTGTAATCTGGGCCGTCAGTCTTGTGTCCACAGAAGCGTCAACCCTAGTAATAATCCTCCGTACGGAAACACAATGAGCCGTACAACCTTAATTACATTGATTTAACGAAGCTTCGAGGCAAAGAATTTAGCTTCGAGGATTTTTTGTAATCAAATTATTCGAGGAATCGTTTCAGCCCTAGTTCCATGATGATGTTACTTTGAGCTGCCTGTCACACCTTTTTCCACTTCATTGGTTTTCTTATTCTGATAATCAGACTGAAATGCTATTTCATTTAACTTTAATTCATTCAGTCTGAAATTGTGTTCATGTAACCTTATTTCCTGTTAGGATGGAGGCTATTTTGTTTTGCACTCACAAGTCAGTAGCAAGTGACATATCAGTCTTGCCAATATCATTGTTAAAAGTGCTGATTTAAGAGTTGTTACCTCTGCCAAGGAAATAGTTTTTTGGCTCAGTTTGTTGGTTTGTTAGTCTGTCAGTCAGCAGGATTACAGAAAAACAACTGACCCGATTTTTTGGAACTTGGTGGAAGCGTGCATTTATGTGGTGTAAGAAAAATCATAAAAATTTGTTCCTGGTCATATTTCATGGTTCACCAATCTGGTACCTTTGCTCTTCGTTGTCATGCAAATAATGGAAACAGCTAGCAACGTATTGTTTAAACGCTCTGAGAAATAAAATACACATCTTTGTAGCGTAATTTTGTTTCAGAAATTACATTACGACTTGAAGCTCAACAACGCACCGCAGTCAGTAAAATGATGACTCAGGAAATTGACCATTAGCCTTGGCGGAGGTCTGTGCTCTCCAAGAGCCAGTCTAGTTAGGGCCCGAGCTTTGACTACGGCGGTGGCCCTATTGAAAATTATTATTATTTTTAATTGTGGCCGTGCCATCTCAAGACCGTACCGAAAGTTATTAAAAGCAAGACTTTTCAGCGAACGGTGTGGGGGCGTGGCGGCCATTTTGAGTGTTTAGCGATTAACAAGAGAGTTGTTGTAACTCAAGTGTATATTGTCCAATCTGCCCGAAAAGATTGACAAGGGTCTAGGCCTGAGGACATCTACAGGCCAATATTGAATCGTAGTCATAGCACCCCCTGCTGGCAACAGGAAATCAACCTTAAATGACAAACATTATCCACCGATTTACATGAAACTTATGTGTGGTCTACATTAGAGGATGGATACCCGACCCGAGCCCGACGGGCCGGGTTCGGACAGATATTTAGAAATGATGTTCGGGTTCGGGTCGGGCTCGGTCACATCAGCTCAATAAGGTATTTGTTGTAAAATGGTGCTGCGGCTCCTTTAAGAGAGCTCAATATGTGTGTGTGTGTGTGTGTGTGTCTGTGTGGAAAGTGGGCAGAAGAGAGATAGAGAAAGAGGAAGCAGACGTTTTGTATGCAACCGGAGCAGAGTTGGTGGAATAAGTTTAAGTTTTGTACACAGTGTGTGCGGTGTCCGAGATGAACCCCAGACTGAAAGCCAAGTTCATTAATCTGCTCACCAGAAACGGGATTTTAACCCTGACGTTATTCATTTTATAATGTCGGCCCTGGAGGTAACGAGTCTCCCCTGGTTTTCTGACCACAGTCGGAAACCAAGCAATCAGGAAAGGTTAACACATTGAACATTTTAAATTAAACAGCTTATTAACGTGCGCTTGTTACCCCGTGTGTGCTGATGCGCTCATCTGTTGACATTTCCAAATGCCCTACAGTTGCTTAATAAAAGCGGGCTTTCCACACAAACAAACGTACACATGTCATTAGTATGAGAAAAAAAAAAGAGATTTTAACTGGGTCGGGCTCGTACATAAATATCTTAATGCCTGTCGGGCTCGGGTCGGGTTCGGTTACTGCTCTGTCGGACGCGAGACAGAAAAATGCGGCCCGATCCGCACTCTAGTCTACATGTGATTCTGAGCTGCCTCCTATAGCCTAGCCATGCCCATGTACTAAGGCTGCGCCCCCTGCCATAACTTGAACCAGTTAAGGTATCACTGAACTCAGCAGAGAGTTCCTTTTTCATTGATGGTTTGCCCCGCCCCTGAGGATTTAGCCATGCCCCCTTTCACAATTTATGACCCGTTTGACGTAGACTTTTGTGTGGGGTATCATTGAACTCAGCAGAGTGTTCCTTTTTCATTGGTGACAGTTTGTTGTGTCGCGTAAATACACGGCTGCGATTTGCACTTTGATTGAGTCCACTAAACCAAGCTTCATCTTAAATGTTGTAATTTTTAGTGAATTATAACCTCAACGGTCATATAATTGTCATGCAGAAAACTGTCTATCACCTGCAAGCAAATGTGACCAATGACAACAGGATCAGCTCAGGCCACCTTAACTCCCACAGCACACCTGAAGCCTCCATTTTACATGGACGTTACACCTACGTTTATCAATGTGCTTAAAAAGGATAGGTTCACATTTTTCAAAGTCTGTTATACAATACTCACATGCCCATACTGTGTGTACATTGAAAGAGATTCATTGCTGAAATTGGGGCAAAATCCATAGTCCTTGTTCTGAGCAAAAACACATTCAACAGAATAATAATTCAACAGCAATCTGAGTTTGTCAAATCAATTATCTTTTAAAGTTTTTTTAGTACAAAAATCCCATTTTGTGTTCCTATCCCTCACTGCAACTCAGCAAAGAAACACTCTAAGTAACTTTAAAAAAATATCCTTTAAAAAACACAATTGTAAAAGTATGTCTCTGCCAGTAGCAACTTTCTGTATCTGTTGTCAAAACTGCATTATGGTTTTTCATCCAGTAAATGTTCAAACATGGGTGACCACAGAACTAAAAGACCTGACTGGACATGATTGCATTCTTGGAATAGCAACATTATAGGTTTCTTACTGGAAACAATGATTTTAGCATCAGTTTGCAGCCCAGAGAGCTGCACACAGCAGCATCATCTCGTCAGCTTAGAATGAAGTGTTCTCATGGCTGACGGCTGGCTGTCCCTCCCTGAAACAAAACAGCGCTCACAAATCGAGTTTTCCCTAATTAGCCACTTTCAAGCTCTGATGTCACATTGCATTTTGGACCAAAACACCTTTTTTTCCCCTCCGTGGTGAGACAAATTCTCCAGGCTGTTTCCCCAACATGACAAACTGAACCTTTGTAGAAGCTTTTTTAAATATACAAGAAAAGCCTTTTTCTCAACTGATTTTTCCATCTACAAATGGGTCTCTTTTCGCACATTTCCTTTTTCTCTAATCATTTCAGCTCTTTGTTTTCTAGCCAATTAAATAACTCAAATATACATAATCTTAATGTATCTCCGGTCAACAGATTTGTGTTTAAGACTGTGACCCATACATCTCTTTTACAACAGTAGCAACTGGAGTCAGATGTTTGATTCTCATAACTACAGAACAGGACCAGATGTCAGTAGCTTTCTGCCCAGAAACAACTGAAATATGTGTCTATTATCATGTTATTTCCTTCACTGGTGGAAATTATACCAGCTCAGCATCTCTTTGATGGAGAGCGTCGGGGTAATGACAAGGCACTGGGTGTACGTAGGTCTTTAAAATGTCTCCCAAAGCTCCTGCGAACACACCTTCATCAACATGGAGCTGCTGCTGTGGAAAATACATGTTTGTGGGCTCTAATTTAGTTTTCCATCAGGCACTGATTCAGTTTGCTTCTCAGATTTGGGCCGCTCATTTTTCCTGAGAGGCAATCTGATGCCTGCCAGGCATTACGAAACTTAATTGAACATATCGATGCCATGCTGCTGACCCCGAGACAATCTGCAGAGTGATCTCACCCAAATTGCAAAGGAGAATCCTTTCATAAAATTTGGTTTTTAACTCGCTCTTCTTCTGTTGCCTCATCTGTTACGTTATATATTACACAAGTCTTTTAACTCCTTGTTTTATTTATTGTTTTTTCACTATTTTGGTGCCACTTAAGAAATGGTTCATAGATGAGTTATGAGCAATAACAATCAACTTTTAGGTTGTCAAGTTGTGTTGAGTCTGCTCTTCTTTTCTTTAGCTCTTTAGTCCATCAGGTAGACTCTCCACTGCTGCAGAGCATCTGGACCAAAACCAACCGACTTACTAACACGTGCTTTTGGTGTATTAAAAAAGAGAAATCTTTGAGTAGGGCTGAGTACCGATTTCAATATTTTTAGGCACAGACCAAATTGCCTCTAAAGTATCCAGTATCGAAAAATGCCTTGTCATTCAATTCCCAATTTCAACGACTAAAGAGTAATTCTCATCAGCGCCAGCGAGCCAAAAAGCATGCAGCATACTTCCACCAAGATCTAATAATGTCTGTGATTGGCTGTCTAACCTTACACGTCGTAGAGGCAGGCAAGAAAAACTCTACGTTACACAGAGACGGGCTCATGTAGTAGGAGCTGTAAAATAAATACAAAGATTTGTGCTGTTGATGTTGTAATTTTTTGGTTTTTTAAAATTGGTATCGAAAAAAGTATCGTTTAGGAACCGGTATCGAAGTCACCGTATTGGTATCGGTGTCAATTATTTTTTAACGATACCCAGCCCTACCTTTGAGAGATTTATTAATAATGTATTTACAATTATAACCGCAGACTTGATGGCTTATTAAAAAGTGCAAAAACTCTCAACCCTTTATTAAAGACTTGACTATTAATGACAAACTAGTGGCCGGGTTGGTTCAGTGGGTAGAGCAGGCGCACATATGCATAGAGGTTTATGCCTTGACGCAGAGGTCCAGGGTTCGAGTCCGACCTGTGATGATTTCCTTTCTCACCTAGCTGTCCTGTCCATTAAAAGGTGGAAATGCCCAAAAAATAATCTGTAATGACAAACCACCTACATAGATTTTTCACCCAAAACTTATTCTCATGGCTTATAACTGAATTGTAGTAAAAGATGTATTAATCATTAATAAAGACAGTTACAACATTTAAAGAGCACTCTTAGAAATGAACCAGTATTTCAAAGATTATTTTTTGGGCTTTTCTGCCTTTAATGTTGACAGGACAGCTAGGTGATAAAGGGGAGAGAGAGGGGGATAACATGCAGGAAATCGTCACAGGTCGGATTCGACCCCTGGACCTCTGCGTCGAGGCATAAACCTCTCAGTATATGTGCGCCTGCTCTACCCACTGAACCAACCCGGCCACATGAACCAGTATTCTAAAGCATTTAGCTAAAAAAGCTTTTTACAGAATGCTTTACAAAATTAGAAATTAGCAATAGAGAGTACAAAACAAGAAAGAAGAAGAGGAAAAAGGATACAGAAACTGTTAAAAGACAGTCAGGAATAAAATAAAAATAATAAAAATTAGGCTGTAAAATACTGTTTTCATCTTGCTGTGGGAACTGAACATGTCAGTGTTGTTCATTGCTAAACACAACATTTCTTCTCTTATAAGTCAGTGACCAGAGGTGATCTCTGAGCTGGGAAACCAATATGACAACTGGAGTTCAAGGCCTCGCACCTTGCACGGCAGCGGGATTCTCGTGATATTACGAAATCACGTGAGAAGCGCCGGATCAGATATCAAAAATCTATCTTGTCAGGCTTCAAGTAATGCGGTTGTGTCCGAACTACCAGCTTACTGAACCAATCAGCATCAGAGAAAGTTTGAGTACAACCAAAAACTAAACTTCTCTCTTTTTAGTAGCACACAATCCTTGTTTGATCCAAAAATGAAAATTGGGTTCAAAAGGTTTGTGGCATCACAGTGACATGCAGAAGTTTTCCAAAAGCAGTCGTGGTTTCATTCTTCCACAGAGAGAAGTGGTCAGTTCAGGCAGAGCGAGAGTCTGACATTTTTGTTGCACATGCCGCAAGAATCAAACCAGTCTGCCACTTTCACCATTTCACCAGCCAAAAAGCTTTTTAGGGTCAACTATTACAACCTGTAAATCATGATCAGTGTCTTCACCAGATAAACCAAAATGCAGCAGTGATTGGTTAGTTTGGTGTTTTCCCACTCTGATGTTAGTGCACACAGTTTGACTAGTGCCTCTCTCCCAAACTCTGCCCAAGTACTTGAGTTGGTATTTTTAGCCCTATGTTTTCCATTCAGTGTTTCTCAGGCAATGGAGATAGCAGAGGGAGGAGCGTCTGATTAGACCACAGTGGTAGACACTCACTAACAATCTTATTATAAAAGTATAGTCTGTGTAGCCAAAACCTGATGCATTGTATTCCTCTGTGCCAGAGAGCTCTGTTGTTGTCTAAAAGCTATTTTATTTTTAAAAACACACATCAATGAGCAGTACTGTTGCACATTTTCCTTCGTTAGGATGAACATGGGCACTGTAGTTTATTTTGAATACCTGCTGCTGTAAATACTCTAAATGTGTATTAATCCATGGCTGAAAATAGTCCCCAAGAAAAGCACTATTTCAGAATCAGAATATTTTATTGATCCCCTCAGGGAAATTATTTAATTAAATTACATTATTTATTTAGTCCTGTCTAAATTTTGTTAAAAACTACAGTGCCCTGCTCTTTGGTAGAAACCAGAGGGGTTTGGGGCAGACAAGATAGGGAAGTCTGGAATTCTCTGGTTTTGACAATGAATTTAACTATTGAATATTGGCTGCCTTGTCCTTTAATAACCTTTTCCTTTCTTTTTACTACACTGTTCATGATGTTGCACCGCCTCAGAGCTCGAAATGAGAGGTCCTCCTGAGGCTCAGACGAGAGCTGACTGTAGAGATCCATTGAGAGAGACGACCTTTGACTAATTTTCAAGCTGTAAATGAAACTACAGAACACAAGGGTGGTCTGTTATACTGAGATTACAATTTACGTATTTCATTATCTGGACTTCTACATCTGTTTTTCTCCTGTCACAACTCACCCTTATTATCAAGATATAATGAATGTGATTCTGAGATGCTCATATTCATTTTTAAGAAGTAATCACAAGTCATCTGAAACGATCAAACGTCATTTTCTCACAATCACAACTGAAATATCTTTCTTTTAAGATAATTAAGTTGTTCAGTGTCTCAGTTAACTCAAGAGTCTGTCCCAATCTAATAGCTGGACAGAATTATATAAATGTCCAACAGGAGAGATCACAGCTGATTGAATTTATTCAAAAGGCCAAGAAGAAGGACTTTATGATGAAAATAATCAGACAACTAAATTCACATTATTAGCCTTAATTAAGTTACATTGCTGCAAAACCATGATTCTGTCATCTTGAGACAGTTTGAAACATGACCACTATCTCGGGATAACTATTAAATTCAAACTCAATCTGCAAAAGTCTTTTCAAAAAAACACCTAAATTGAGGTCTCATAAAGTCACAATCTCGAGACTAATGGGGCAAATGATATTATGAGATT